>NC_073746.1:292094969-292455850 GCF_029784135.1 Toxorhynchites rutilus septentrionalis
TTTCAAACGATCATTGTAGGGTAAATGATCTTGGTTTGTCCAATTTGGGGTGTTTTTACGCAACTAGTAAATGCAAATCGATTTTTCTTCATGAAAATCACACATAATCGATACGAGTTTGGGTTTGTTGAAAAGCCCCAAGTCTCTAGTTGCTAATACTACCATAAGGTGTTGAAATTATTCACATTTTTTTTTTAACGATTTTCCTTAAAGAAGAATTATGATCATGGTTTGACCACCCCTGATCATGGTTTGCCCAAAAAAATTATCATGGTTTGTCCGGTTTTAGAAATCTCCATTTTTGAATGAAAACATTCGAATTCACAATTAGATGTTGCATTTATCATTGCTTGAGTTTACTGTCATCATATTGATTCATTCATAATTTAGGCTTTCTTCAGAATATTGCCTTTTCTTGGGCATTTTAGAAGTGTTCACCGCAACACAATCAACACAGAAAAACCATACTTCTGCTATGCGCGAAGCACACCATAAACAAACATAAACAAACTGCAGCGCGCCAAGCGGTTGCCATAGAAATCATGTGGACAAAACAACATTATTGAATTGGACAACTCATGATCAGAATTGAGTTCAACAAAATGCGTTAATTTAATGGTTTAGCTATGTAAATCCGATACAAATGGTGAGCAAGCATGATGTTTACAATATTTATAAGTGTTGTAATCCAGAAAAGGTCTGAATACGTGCCAAATAATCATCTGGTGATCGATTAAAAGTTAGCTCGAATGAGGGGCGCATTGACACAAATAGAAGGTGTATTTTATAATCCTTTAAAACATGTGATTTCGTAAAAATATACTATCAAACTACTATAAATCATGTAAAAGGCAATTTCATTTATATGTTTCGAAACATTCGAAGGCCGTATTTGACACAGGAGCGCTGAATTAGAGCATTCAAAAAAGTGGGCAAACCATGATCATATTTTCGACTGGACAAACCAAGATCATTTACCCTATTTTTAAATTATTGCATTTCTTATGTGTTATGTAGTTTTCGAGCCGCGAAAGTTCATTAACCTCTATTATCTAAATGACGATTTTCCCACGCTTCTCAGTTTAGAAGTACGTTTTAAGGAAACATTCCGGTCTTCACGAAGACAAGCGAGTACAAAAGTACTCGCAGCTTGCATATATTTGCATAGCGGATTCCCCAAGCGGATCTTTATTTTGAAAATCATCTTAGGCGGCTCGCACACCGGAACAATAAGCGACTAGCAAACAGCAATGCGCAATAAGCAACAGGCAACATATTTTGTTGTACTTCGCATACCAAAGCAATGAAAACGCCTGACACTATACAAACAATCTGAGTAATGAACGAAACTTGCCAAATTATGGGCTTTTTTCATTGCTTTTCAACTGACACGTTGTGTTGCTAGCGATATATGTTGCTCAATAAAGGCGATAGCGATGTGCGAGATCAACAAAAATGCAATGGAAAACCCCCATTGGCGATAATATTGCTTATTGCATGTTACTAGTTGCTAGTTGCTTATTGCTCCGGTGGCTCGTACTTAGGGAACGAATTTCGGTGGGAATAAGAATACCCCCAACTTACATGTATTTCCAAAGCGGATTCCCCCAGGCACATTGATTTTGAAGTCCGTTTTAGGGAAACACTGCTTGCATGTATACTTGCAAAGCAGATTCCCACAGGAACATTTATTTAGAACAGCTGGATGCGTGGATGCTGTCTGAAAAACGGTACCTAGCTGGTGGTATCGGTTCTGAAGCAACGGGGTGTCGCAGAACGAATCCCAATATTAATATTCTGGAACTTTAGGGCAATACCTAAAGCGTTATAAGGGTTCTCGAAAACTAAAAAAATTATAAAAATTATCAGCATGTGTAAATAAATTATCTAAAGCGTCTCTAAAATTATCTAAAGGTTTCGTTCAGCGACACCCCGTTGCTTCAGAACCGATACCACCAGCTAGGTATCGTTTTTCAAACAGCATCCACGCATCCAGGCGTTTTTTTAATTCTGCCGAATCGGTCGAGTAGATCCTGAGATATCGATACCACCAGTTGAAAAAAACATGTTTCAGTAATACTATAACCCTTGAGGTGACTTCATACTTTTGCCTGTAACTTTCCAATGAAATCAAATATCGAGAAATGCTTCTAGGACAACATTTTTGAGGGCATAAGCTTCCCAAAAATGCAAAAACCAAAAATCCAATTTTTTCGATTTTCCAGACCGGGTCCTCCTTAACTTGTAAGAACTTTGTATAGAACAAAAATCAAATGGAATAAACATATTATTATGAAACAACAATGCGAGTATAGAACAGAACATTTCATGTTCCTTAACATTGTTTTTGGATTGAAACATGAGCCCACACGTACATTCAAAATAAACATAAAATGAGTCATAAATAATAAACCACTAATCGTTCTATTTTGAAGAAATATTATTGGTCTAGGTCCATTTCATCATTAAATCAACAGTACCGCGGTATATGTGTCGAATCAATCAAGACCGATCGATAGTACAACCATACCTCCACTGTCGGATACAGCACTTAAAAAACTAACCACACGTTCCAGCCGCGACAGCTAACCGTTCTGAATATGTAATTATGGGAGGAAATATTTACTGGTGATGAGTTTGGTTCGCCACACAATTATGCGATGCACGAAGAAATAAAAACAACCCGTTCGCAATCACGGCGGTTTGATGCTTCTGCACTCATGTGATTTGCATATATAAACCACCATCAGCCGTTTTTTCGGATTGGTTTTGAACTGAATACCAGTCGTTGAATGTTGTTTAGAGATGCATGGGACACGACGCTTTCGAGTTTTTTTTGTCAAGAAAAAAATTGAATTCAATCCGCGCAACTAGCCGCCATCCGCAATCAGCTGGATTTGAGCGAATACATGCAATCCCCGGTCTTATCAATGTGAGGTCATCCGATTGGAACGTTGCCCTGGCCGTATCACAAACACGGGGTGACAAAATTAAACACGTTTCGTACTGAAGAAGAAAATATAAAGACAAACAAAACAAAAACAGTCGCAATCCGAGTGCGACCTTTTGGAAGCTAGCTAAATCCATGACCTTCATGGTCATTAGTCCCACGCTCGATGGAGTCTGCCTTATCAAAAAAAAACTCGGTATTAGTACACCCGGTGGGTATCGATTTTGTTTTTTTTTTTCAAAGTTGCCATACGGTCACTCCATCATATTTTTTTTTATTTATCCACCATAAGTAATGTGAATATATATTGTTGGGCATATTTGCACTGTTTCTTTGCCAAGAAGGAGGCTCGCGAAACTCATGTAAGAATTGGTGTTATTTGAAGGCACGTTGAAACCTCAATAATTGAAAGAATACGAACCTTCCAATATTTAGATCGTTCACTTATAATCGAAACACTGTAAACAATTTCTTCGAAACACACAAGGTTAGTGTATAATATTACAATTTACGGGATAATTTATCTCAACTTTCCGCTGAACCGATGTAACAGCAACCCGAAGCATAACAACATCAGGTCTACCTTGCTGCGAGCAAAAACGCATCACAAGAAGAGGTAGCAATAAATTGCTCTAGCGCACATATTCAACCACAATATCGATTTACTTCTAGGTGACTTCCCTTACAGTGGTTAGATGACCTATTGTGACATACTTTCAAGTGGTTGGCTGATCGTTGGCCTTCAGTGAGAGTCTATAGGTACTGATGAAAAACGTAACATTATGGAAACGACCAGACAGGAGTTAAATACCACATTGCAATTCGAGTTTTGATTTGACTGTTTCACATAAATAAGTCAGATAAATCTTTCCGACATGCGTATCTTTGGATTAACCGTTCAAAATGAGGCGTTTACGTGGCATCTAAATCTTTTTCAAGTACAGCAGAACGCCGATTATTCGCGAGCGGATGATCCGCGGTGCAGATTATTCGCGACAGCGAGTTTCATAGTAATTCTGTAGGCCTTCCCGAGATTTGTCAGTTAGTGACAGGTTCACGCTCTTTTGTTTTGATCATGACTTTCAGATTATCTGGCCACTGGTATATACAACCTTATAGATAGATAGTTTAATGATTGTTTTCTGTATTGATAAAACATAGTTTTCATGCTGATATACCTTTTTTTCGTATTTGCACCTTGTTGTTAGTTCTTTATTGCTCAAAACTATACCGAACAGTACCTGTCAGAAATGCTTCGATGTTTGGTAAAAGCTAGGAACACCAACTGTCCAGATTTAACAGGACATGTCCTGATTCTGAGATCCTTTTGGGGTGTCCTGATTTATTTTCATATTCCAGCATTTGTCTTGAGCGAGCGCATATAAAGTGGGAATTGCATCTTACACGAGATCTCCCATCTGTTTTCATTCAAAGCTTTTGTGTTTTACCGGCCGCGGGGTTGTTATTGTGGTGTATCTCGATATTTCAAGTTGATGTTTTTAAATGTGTCACAGAAATATCATTTGGTCGGCGTTAAGTCAGAGCGGACCAAGTCGCAAAATTAAAAATTTCGAGTTATTGATTGCATTAGGTTAAACATTCCACATTCCACATTTATCAGATTTGGAAAATCAAGCGTACATCAGGAATAACTTATCGCAATTGTTTTGAACGCTCAATGAGAACCCCTTAAAGCACCAAACTTCAAACTCGTTTTCTCGAAATCATAAAAATGTCACATGGTCCGGTCTAACTTACACCGACCATTTAATCAATGAATTGCACCGTTAGTATCCTTGTGTCACAGAAGGACGTAATGATTCTGAGGCTAAATGCTGCATATGTGACTCATACATGTATTTTGACTAAGGACTACGTCTTTGATTTAAGTATTACTAGCTGACCCGGAAAACTTCGTCCCGTCCAAAATTAATTTTTCGTTATCACATCCACGTTTTTCTACTAAGCGCACGTTCATGGGTCCAATCGCAGAACTGTTCATTGATTGATCTTCTAATATACCCTTTCAAATTATTAATTACTATAAAATTTCAGTACTTCTACCAAAACTCGACATCTCGTGCAATATTTTTCATCCACTTGCAAATAACATGTTTCTCCGTTACATGGAATAAATGTTTGCTACAGAAAATATGATAGAATGAAGACAGCCCTAAATCGGACAATTCCATTCTCGAGTTTTGCTCTTATCAACACATTCGGCGATCCGAATTTGCTTGAATAATTCTCGAGTAATGCAGAAATTTGTGTTTCATTTGTATGGCAGCAAAACTCGATAAAGGAATACAGGTCGTACTCGATTATCCGGAGTATTGATTTTTTTTCACTCCGGATAATCGAATCATAAAAAAAATTAAAAAAAAGGAAAATAACTATGATTTGCACTGATTTATTTGTATATTACAGTGTCGTAGCCAGAAATTGTCTGAGGAAAGGAGTTATGTTTTGAAAATCGAAAAAAAAGTCACAGGAGGGTTGTGTCCGAGACACGACCGCATAGTTCACGCAGGATTCCGTAAGACTATCTGTTGATTTTTGGTGTTTGAATTACATCGTTAAACTCTTTGATAAAGATTTGGTGGCCCTGAAAAGGGCAATTTTGTTTGGTTGTTGGTTATTGTTTGTTCACTCCACCAGTGTTTACCGAGTGATGATGACAGAAGTTTGGTAAACAGTCGTTGGGTGGTGCGTATCAAATAGAAGATGCCGAAGTGGAATGAGATGTAATGACAGCCGCCCTCTGTGACCCTAGATGAGATGCCTCCTGTGTTATGTATGGATGAAATAAAGGAAAAAACTCACCAATGTAATATTAGATAATTACCAATACAGAACACAATTGTCAATTTTTCTCATCAGGAAAAACATGTTATTTCAATATAGAGAAAACATATTTTAAATGGAAAAGGTAATTTTGTTTTATAATTTTTACTTTCTGAGTGTTTATTCAACCCGATGCGAACATTAAATGAACTAACAACACCTAATATTGGGTTGGGGAAAAAGAAATTTCGTATTTCTGATCGAAATTTGACGCTTTATTTAACATACATAAAATTATCTAATTTAAGTTTAATATGCGCCGTTTTATCCGCAAACTTGTTGCCATTTAGAAGGCAACTTCAGTATCCCCCCCCCCCCCCCTCCTTATTTGCAAAAAACTCAGGCAGCCAGATTTCGCAAGCCTCTTTTGAGGCCAACTTAGTATCACCAAGAGCGTTTTGCATTGACCGGAAGAGATGATAATCACTTGGAGCCAGTTTCGGACTATACGGTGGGTGCAATAGGACATCCCATCCGAGCTCCCGTAGCTTCTGGCGGGTCATTAAAGATCTGTGAGGCCGAGCGTTGTCCTGACCATTCCTATTGATCATATCTGGCCGCTTCTGGTCAATCGCCTGCTTCAAACGGTCAAGCTGCTCACAGTAGAGAACCGAGTTGAGGGTCTGGACATAGTTGAACAGCTCATAGAGGATGATTCCCTTCCAATCCCACCAAACACACAGCAAAACCTTCCTGGCCGTCAATCCGGGCTTGGCGATGGTTTAGGCCGGCTCACCGCGCTTCGACCACGACTTTTTTCTCTTTAGGTTGTCGTACGTGATCCATTTTTCATCACCAGTCACCATCTTCTTCAAAAATGGGTCGAGTTCGTTCCGTTTCAGCAGTGCATCGCAGACGTTGATTCTGTCTAAAAGATTTTTTGCGTCAACTCGTGTGGCACCCATACATCCAGCTTTTTTTGGAATCCAATCTTCTGCAAATGGTTCCAAACGGTTTTATTGTCTATACCCAGTTTCTGGCCAATCGAGCGAGTGCTTACATGCTGGTCTACTTGGATGATTTCAGCGATTTTATCGGTTTCCACGACGATTGGTTTACCAGTACGGGGTGTATCTTCGACAACCACTACACCAGAACGAAATCGATCAAACCAACGCTGTGCTGTGCGAATCGTTACAGTATCGGTTCCATAAACTACACGAATTTTTTCGGCCGCCTTCGTAGCAGTTTTACCTCGCATGTAATAAAAACGAAAAATATGGCGAATTTCTCACTTGGTGGACTCCATCTTTGACGCGCTATAACTTGAGACTGAAAAGGAAAATCACAACACTGTCACTTGTAGCACGATTGTCGTCTTTAAATAGCTTTCAATGCGATAAGTACAACACAAGATATGTTTAAGTGTTGCTATATATTGACAATATACGACATTTCTTTTTCTCCAACCCAATATTATATGTAGAGCATATGGGAAGTCACTTTTTCGAATATTTCTACACTTTCCCAATTTTTTCTCGCCACATGAACTTTCCTTGGGTGAAAATGGACACAACAAAACAGACAACTTAAACCAAACGACCCGTTCCCGTTCCCGCACGAGACATCTTGGTTTTTATTTATGAAAATTTAAATGAATCGTTCCATATATCAAATCATTTTTAACACAACTGCTACCATATACAATTTTACAATTACACTTTTGCTAAATTTTTCACAATACACGATCGATCATTGATATGAAATTTCACGAAGCAACCAACATGAAATTTATTTCGAAATTTAAATTTCATTTGCTAGAATTAATCGTATCACTTACCCTACTTGCCATACAAAAATGCGCCGGGCTTGCATATATTTGCAATGCCGATTTCCATCGGGCACCTTGGTTTTGATGTCTCTATTAGGGAACACATTTCGGTAGGAACAAAAGTTCCCCCTACTTTCATGTATTTGCAATATCTTTTCCTCCAGGCAGCTTGGTTTTGATGTCTCTTAGGGAATACATTTCGGTAGGAACAAAAGTTCCCCCTACTTTCATGTATTTGTAACGTCGATGTCCTCCAGGTAGCTTGGTCTTGATGTCTCTGTTTTCTGTGTCGTCAATTTCGACCAATTAGAAGTGAATATTTCCGTTAGGAGAGGAGCTGAGATTTTTCAATTGTTCGATAGTTAGTTTCATCACATATATTATTTTATTCAATATAAAAAATTGTTATGGAGTGCCGAAATCGATTGACGCAAAAATTTCATCAATCCATCATGAAATGAGTGAGCAATAAGCGTTTGAAATTGGACAATTTTCACGATGTGCTCGATTTTCGATTTTCAATTTGTACTCCAATATGTTGCAGAAAGACGTAATCCTACGTCAAAATCATCGCCTTGTTACAACCCATGGATCAAAATATTATTCAAACTATCAAGTCCAGTTACAAGCAATAGCTCATGCGTGAGCTTTTTAGACGCCAAGCGGACTTAGATGACATGGTTAAGCGAATCAACATTGAGAATGTTATGTTCCGGGTGGCCGAGGCTTGGGACGAGGTTCCGGCTGATATCCCGTTGTCGATTGTAAGAGAACGCATACTTTCGATTCTGCGGAAATTGATGAACCTAAACAATACCGTGCACGACGAAGAAGTGAAGTTTGAGGCTCTAAACGAAGATGACATAGTCAACGTTGTTTTACATCCAAATACATTTTTCTACGATGATAAAAAATCGATTTAGACTTCCGAGGGAACGAATGCTTCATCAGTTTTGGAGCCCCATCAGGTTGATAAAGATGAAGAGTCCGAAAATTGTATTTCAAATGAAACAGACTAATGTGGAATCGATAAAGTTATTACTTGGGCTGCGGAAAACGGATTGCCATTGGAAAAAAAATTCCTGCTGCGAGAATTATGTTCCGTCTGGTGGGAACTGGGGGTGGACTGTATATCGAGGGTTGCTCCACTCATGGAGACAACCGGTGCGTGGAAGGCACTCTTGTGTTCCTCACGCCTTACTCATCTGGGTGGGAGCCCTTTATGGCTCCGCTCCATGCTCTGAAAAGAGCATGTAAACTCTTTCGGAATGGTTTGAGAAAACTTTTTATGGGATGCGGGTTGGAGTAGCGCAGAGTGAAAGCATGGTGTTCAAAACTATTTACACTGTATTCATTTTCTCTGTTTAATACTAATTTACAAGATATTCACAACTGTTGTACAGATGATGTGTAATTGATTTGGAATGAAACCTAGCCATCATTGCTGGTGATGAAAATTGCTGCTATCAATGTTGAAGCTACGTTGTTGTTGCTGATGTTCTTATTTCGCCACTCCGTGATGATGCAATACTGCCTGATGTTCTCTGCTACTCTTGCTGTCGCATTTTTGCGATGATATGTTTGCTGCTTCTGTTGCACACTTACTCCTTGTTGCTGGTTCGACGATTGGATTGAAATTTCTTGTCGCTGCTACTGAACCTGATGTGTATTGCTTGATGGTTGAAATTCGACTTGCCTTCGCGCGGTCGGGTGGCTATTTTATACCCTTACACTTTTGCAAGTGCACCGCGATGAAATAAAAAAAAAAGACGTGGCTAACGAAGCGAGTTGTTTTCCCTTTTCCGTTCGTTTCACGGACGGAACAAATTACGTGCAACTATTTTAGAGAAAATTTACTATAGTTAAATCACAAAATGTTGGCTTTTAATTTTTGCTTTGTTGTATATTATGTACATTAGAGTGCCAATGAATGTATGGAAAAATGGACTTTCGAATTTTCGAAAAAGACTTCTTGCGAAATGATGATTCCTGCGATAAATACCCTATGCAAAATTTCAGCTTAATCGGACTTTCTTTACTAGTGTCGCCAGGTCGTTAAAGTTTGAGTTTCATGCAATTTGAAGTCATTTGACATTAAACAATATTTTTCCAAAACTCCGAAATCATATACTCCCTCATGGAATGTACATTTTACTCTCAAACTCATGTACATTGGGCGATTTTATTGAATAGCGTTAACGTTTCCTATGGAACTTTTGCCGTCTCAACGTATGCATTAACTAGCGTCATTTATTAATACTTAGTTGAGGTTTCATAAGCCAAATAACACACCTTGAATGTATTCCGAGGGGCAAGCTCTAGAATACGCGTTACCACAGTGCAAGTCGAAGGAAATTTCTTTGACGAAAAATCCCCCGGCCAGAACGGGAATCGACCCCGAACACCCGGCATGATAATGTGAGACGCTAACCACTCGGCCATGGGTGCACTATTGGGCGATTTTACGGTTTTCGAAAAACTCTCTCTTTGACGTCTTTACGAAACTAGTAAATCAAGTTCAATTAAACTTTGTATAGGGTGTTTTTCGCCATTTCCATTAGTACTCTGATGCACATGGAAAAAATTATTAATAAATAATTATAAATTAAATTGTAATTAATAAAATAATTATTTGCCAAACAAGTTTTATTAATTTTACTACGCGATAATATCGTAACATATGAAGGTTTCAATAAGACATATTTTGAGAATCCAAAAAAACATCTTGGACTATCCAATCGGATTCAAAGGTAATGATTTTGTATTCTTTGGAAAAAAATAAACACTCCTACCCCAACTTTTTCTTTTCCTCACTACGTCCATGATTTTTCGAGTGATCATATTATTATTTATGATTATTGAATTAATATTTTCATTTGAATTTATGATTTTTGAATCAAAAAGTATGCTGGGTACAACAAGATTTAAACATATTGAGCGGAACCTGCTCATCCTAGCTACACCCATGTTTCATTTAATTTTCGTATTAGATATAGTTAAATATTAATTCAAAGTATTCATTTGAATTTAGAAATGTCTAGGTACGTTTTTGTTCAAATGATCAAATTTATAAAACATATTAACAAACTATTCAAAATTTCGGGTCTAAAAATTTAAAAAAATCAAAAATAAATTACTCTGAATAATCGAGTCCGACCAGTACTCGATTTGAGTTGTCTTCATTTTATTGTATTTTCTGTATTAAGTATACTCGTGTTTGGCAGGATGTCACGCATTGACGAGGCGAGTAAGTCGTCCTACTTTAAATATATTCTAACTTGCAGGCTTTTGAATTAGCAAATTTTTTGTGACCGCAAACATAAATATAAATATGTAAAAAACTTGAAAAAATACTACAAATAATTTTTTTTTACAAAAATCATACTTCATTTCTTATAGAGAATGATCAAGAAATAGCAGGGTTTTGGTGAACAATAACACTCAAAATACAAATGGCAATAGGAATGACTTCATGTAATTTAGGCTTGGCAGCAAATGGGTTAAACATATATTCCATGTAACGGAAAAAGATGTTATTTGCATATGATTGAAAAACCTTGAACGAGGATTGTGACTAAAAATAACTGTAAATTGTAAAGGGTCAATTAGGAGATCAATCAATAAATAGTTCTGCGATTATACCCACAAACTTTCGCTTAGTATGAAAACCTGAATCTTTGAAAGTGTTGATAACAAAAAATCCATTTTGGGCGGGACAAAGTTTGTCGGATCAGCTAATAATTTATATAATATACCAAAGTATAAATAAAAACAATATTTTTGGAAACTAAACTAAACTAAACTAAAAAGTATTCAGTACCAGTCCTCATGGTTATCCAACAAATTTTAAAAAATATGATCGGGAGGCTTTCTTAAGAATGAAGACCATTCGTAGATACATTGTATAACATTTAAAACACAGTGAACACAGATATTAAATTTTTACAACAACGGTCCAATAAACTAAGGGTAAACTTACTTTTCCAAAAAATAAAATCACATTCACCAATATTTCCGTTCGGCGTCACCTGTCTCACAAACTGCTGCAACAATGATCTTGGAACCCAGCACAAACTCCAGCTGGTGCTATTCTCACAGTTGAATCACTCACTCTCACTCACACACATAAACGGGTAGGAAAACTATGTTGGATAACCAAACCACATATACACTTCGTTTTTCTATTCTCCTGTTTTCCGCTATCAATCAATTTACGACAAATTTAGGACAGATTTTTCGATTGAAACACTCCGATGATGACCATTTACAGGATCATTTTTCACTGACCGATATTATCACTCATGCCACAGTGCCCCCTCACGAGCCTTGCATCCAAAAACAAACAGGCTCGCGCACTCTGTCGACAGCAACAGCATCAACGAACAAAAAAATACTGTTGTGGCCTTATTCGGCTAAGCGACGTCCCACTTTTTACGTGCCTTAAATTGCCGTGCATTTGCTAGTAGAACTTCCAATCCAGAACCGCTTCTTGAAGTCTGAAGTCTTCGTCAAGATTTTAAACCAATCCACCGATACAGTCGGACGCGACCGGGAGATAAAGCATCATGTATTTTCCTAGCATAAAATTCCTCGGCAGCAAATGCCTCACTTCTTTTTTTCGATGTGCTCTATCCCTGGAATCCTTTGCGGGTTAGCCCAAACTAGTTTATGCAACAATAAATCATTATATAATTTCAATCCGATTGTTTGGGCGTCAAACGACACGAACGAATGTCTGATTTGACGACATATTTATGGATATGCTGAGCATTATACATATCTAATTTACGATCCACTCGCTTACAATAATCTTCCATCGTTCGGAAACAAAGTTCGCACTAGCGCTCAATCAAACGGGCTTTTCACTTCATTTCCGCATAAAACAGCGTCAAATGTTGCCAATTTTCCACAACTCCCGAGGCAAGAAAAAAAAGAACACTCGATGATCTCGAAATATACACAAAACAAGGACCGCGGAGGCGGTTCCACTTCCGGCACAACACTATAAACGTACTCGATGAACGATTGTACAGCAGGGGTATCTACTAAGTTTGCTAATTCACCAAACAATGTTCGAAAATGCTGTCTCTGATGGTCAAGAGGCATGCGTTTATTTTTTTTTTTTTGCTTCCTTCTAAAAATCCGTCACCGCCGACATCTTTCTCGCAAGACGATTGAACAATGATTGTGTGGAAAGCGAAAAATTCGAGTATATGCGATGCGCTCTCCGCCATATTACCAATACTCTTCTGCACTCTCTGCTACAGTGGTGGTACATATTTGTGGCAAAAGTGCTGCACAAAATTTTTGTTTATGTCACTCGCTTAGAAAGAGCGCAATGTATGATGAGAATAATCGCATTTCCATACCTTCACTGTAGATCTCAGGTATCGAGCGTCGCGCTCTCTCTCTCTATCTCCTGAAACATTCCACACGCATACCCGCGCACGAGAGTTCTTTGCGTGCATTTGTGTAACAACAGCATAGTTATGCGATGTTCGGAGAAATGAAAACAAACTCTGCTTTTTCGGTCGGCCGTCTTCACATCTTCGAAGGTATAGTGTCGCCACCTATAATAGTTTTGGGGTTGCAATGAAGTAAATTAGCCCTTACATGCAGGTACGCCTCATTATTATAATATAAACTATATGCCAGACACAATTTTTATTTAATATTTCTTCACCACTTACTGAGAATTTGATACTTTATAATATTAAGCCGGGTTCAGACGGTGCGAGTAAGCATACGAGTCGGTCTAGTCAGTTACTGCAGTGCAGCTACTCACACCGTGTGAACACATCATGCCAGTTATTGTCATGTGTGATCCGGCGTGCGAGCTACTTCAAAGTTTTTTGAATTTACTCGCACTTGCATGCTTCACAACGTCAAAAACAGAATTTAGCGTTCGAATCAGTGATGCCAAATGTAATGAAATGTCTCTATTTTTAAGATATTTGAAAATATGTGAAGATATTTATAGACTTGAAAATTATTGGAAAAACAAATAAAACCCTCATAGTTTCTAAACGAAATAATTGTTATTTCGTTTTGCACGCTGGCGGGGCACGCTTTCTTTTTGAGATAGTTTTCTTGAGAATCTCTAATATAGAATCATTATCAGATCACAACTTACAAAAAAAAGTATTGTTCTAAGAAACAGAATACATATTCGATTTAAAAAAGTACATTTTCATTCATTATTAAAATTTTTGAAGCGTATTTATTGCACCTGCAAATCGACTATCATTTTCATTTCACAAAATAAATAAAATTAAAAAAAAAAATCTTTTAGACTACCATTTATAACATCACATCCTTTCGGAATTATCTGAGCTATGGATGTTTTCGAGATTCTAAAAAATATCGACAACAATCCCAACGATATTCCAAAACAAAGGCACATCAATGTCATTTCTAATTTAACTCTTGCAGGTACAGCATCCCTCATGACTGTATCTTGGCGTTGTATTCGTGGAGCAATTAAATCCAACAGTTTTTTCACTTGTTCAGGTGTTATTATCAACACTGCTCTGTAATCTCGGGGATCCTCATCGTAGAGTTCCTTCAATATTGTATTTGTTGCTCCTTTTCTTTGCATCTAATTCCTGGCCCGAATCCTTTTCTCTTTCTGCTTTTTCGGATAGTACCTTCAGTTCAAAGAAATTCAGCACAAAGTATGTATTTTTAAACACGATCAGCGTTTGTTTTG
Organism: Toxorhynchites rutilus septentrionalis; assembly: GCF_029784135.1. NCBI lineage: Eukaryota > Metazoa > Arthropoda > Insecta > Diptera > Culicidae > Toxorhynchites > Toxorhynchites rutilus. The sequence continues at coordinate 292,109,244 of NC_073746.1, forward strand.
CTATAAAATTGTGTGATGATACATTCAACTGAAAACCTAAGATGAAAACTGCCAATAAAGAAGTCGATTTTGGACCAATCATTTGACAAATTCGGACCTGATTGCTGTTTCTGACTATTTGATGGACATTTGAAAAGTCGCCTGGCATCCCTGGTAAACCCGTGCCGTAGTATCTAGTTTCTCGCCAGCAGCTCACACTGTGTGAACGGACAAGGCGAGTCAACCAATTGTCAAGCGAGTCCACCGGGTCAGTAGCTGCTCATTGTCAAGTCAGCTACTAGCAACGTATAAATGGGCCTTTAGATATCCATTCTATGCGGTGGTTTTCCTTCATACTTTTATTTTGTTTATTTCTCCCGTATATCACCACATATACACAAAAATCTGTTTCTCTCAGCTTCACAGTCGCGATTCGCGAATAAATATAAAACACATCAAAGCATTGCCTAGCTCTCGCTGCCGTTACATATTTGGAAATGGCTGCTGCCACGCTCGCCCTCGCTCTCTTTAGCCGGGTTCAGACGGTGCGAGTAAGCATACGAGTCGATCTAGTCAGTTACTGCAGTGCAGCTACTCACACCGTGTGAACACATCATTCCAGTTAGTGTCATGTGTGATTCGGCGTGCGAGCTACTTCAAAGTTTTTTGAATTTACTCGCACTCGCATCCCTCAAAACGTCAAAAACAGAATTTAGCGCTCGAATCAGGGATGCCAAATCTTTACATTGTCTTGACATGTCTCTATTTTTAAGATATTTGAAAATGTGCGAAGATATTTATAGATTTGAAAATTATTGGAAAACTAATACGTTTTCTTTTTGAGATAACTTTATTGGGAATCTGAATATAAAATCATTATCGGGCACAATTTTCATTCAGAATTCACTCACAACTTGCAAAAAAAAGTATTGTTCTAAGAAACAGAATACATAATCGATATAAAAAAGTAGATTTTCCTTCATTATTTTAGTTTTCGAGGCGTATTTGTTCCTTCTGCAAATCTACTATCATTTTCATTTTCCTCATCTGACAAATTCGGACCTGATTGCTGTTTCTGACTATTTGATGAACATTTGAAAAATCGTCTGGCATCTCTGGTAAACCCGTGCCGTAGTATCTAGTTTCTTGCCAGCAGCTCACATTGTGTGAACGGACAAGGCGAGTCAACCATTTGTCAAGCGAGTTCACCGGGTCAGTAGCTGCTCATTGTGAAGTCAGCTACTAGCAACGTATAAATGGACCTTTTCTCTTTCCGTTTAGCTGTGTTTGGCAGTTGGTTATATTTGAATTCATCAAATTCGATCCAGGTTTACTATTTTACCGTATGCATGTGTATGGGTTTGTCTAACTAAATGCAAAATTTGCTGTACCTAGTATATGTATTGTTTTCATTCGGTTTTTTATGCCGCAATTCATACATGTGGGCTGTCCACATACCACGTGGACCACTTTAGGGGGGGTAGGGGTTACGAAAATGTCCACGCTTGTCCACGGTGAGGGGGGAGGGGGTTTTGATATTGTCCACGTAGAAACGTTAAGTATTCAAGTTAGAAGTCAAAATTGAATGAGATCTGTTTTGTATTTACATGATTTTTTGAACTTCACGCCCGCCTTGAGTGCTCAGTATTCATCAATAAAAATACTGAACTGCCTGAGAGTGCTGCTCGGTCAAACATCCATATTTTTTCATATGACTGAACCACTTTCCTGAAATGTATATTCTGAAGGTAACGCACATGAACTAGGATCCAATTTATTCCAACCGGTAATAGAGGGCATGAGGCAATGCATGGACTACATATTAACCCATATTACGGAACCCGATCGGATTTGACAAATCGCAATCTGAACGAAATAAACTTTTGCATTCTGCATTTCAAGGTTGCAATATTTGTACAATCCGATAGGATTTGACTCGATCAGATTAAGGGGGATAGAGACACGAATTTCGGATGTTTGTTCGAGGTACGAAAAAGTAAAACAAAGAATATTTTTACCATCCATTATATCACTATTTGTTATATCAATAAAACAAAAATTTAACGGAAAAATATATATCCATAATTAGAAGCTGATCGAGTGAGGGGGTTCAAAAAAAGTCACAGAAGGGTTGTGTCCAAGACACGACCGCATAGTTGACGTAGAATTCCGTTAGCTTATTTGTTGATTTTGGATATGTTTGTAGAATTACATCGTTAAACTCTTTGATAATGATTTGGTGGCCCTGAAAAGGGCCGTTTTGTTTGGTTGTTAGGTATTGTTTGTTCACACCACCAATGTTCGCCGAGTGATGATGACAGAAGGATGGTAAACAATAGTTGGATAGTGCGTATCAGATAAAAGACGCCGAAGTGGAACGAGATATGACGAAAACCGCCCTCTGTGATCCTGGACGAGATGCCTTCTGTGTTATGAATGAAATTAAGAAAAAAAACTCACCAATGTAACATAACATTATAACTAATACCGAACACAATAATCAATTTTATCATCAGTAAAAACATGTTACATTAATAAAAATAAAACATATTTGAAATGGAAAAGGTAATTTTCTTTTATAATTTTTACTTTCTGAGAGTTTATTCAACCCAATGCAAATTTTAATTGGACTAACAACACCTAATACTATATGTAGTCCATATGGGGAATCACTTTTTCTAATATTTCTTCACTTTTCCAATTTTTCTCGTTGTATAAACTTTTCTTGGGTGAAAATGAACACAACAAAACAGACAGTTTAAACCAAACGACCCGTTATCGAGCGAGAACACACCTTGGTTTTTATTTATGAAAATTGAAATGAATCATTTCATATATCAAGTCGTTTTTAACACAACTGCTACCATATACAATTTTACAATTTCACTTGTGCTAAACTTTTCACAATACACGATCGGTCTTTGATATGAATTTTAAAAAAATTTAAATTTTATTTGCTAGAATTAATCGTATCACTCACCTTACTTGCAATTTAACAATGCCCCCGACTTGCATATATTTGCAATGCCGATTTCCCCCGGGCATCTTGGTTTTGATGACTCTGTTAGGGAACACATTTCGGTAGGAACAAAAGCTCCCCCTACTTTCATGTATTTGCAATGCTGATTTCCCCCAGGCAGCTTGGTTTTGATGTCTCTGTTAGGGACCCGCCGCATTTGTCGTCAATTTCGACCAATTAGAAGTGGGTATATCCGTTGAGATAGGGGTTGAGATTTTTCGATTGTTCGATAGTTAGTTTCATGGCATATATTATTTTCATCAATCCATCATGAAATGACTGAGCAATAAGCGTTTGAAATTGGACAATTTTCACGATGTGCTCGATTTTCGATTTTCAATTTGTACCCCAATATTTTCCCGAAAGACGTAATCCTACGTCAAAAAGTTGTGCCATGGCGTACAAGATTCCAGCACTTCTGGTTCTCTGAAACAAACAAATCGAACAGATTCTGAATCAGTAAAGATGCCACTATCGTATGAACCTCGGACAAGTCAAAAATGTGTTTTTTGATAAAATGGCGGAAATTTGAAGGAAAACAATGCTGTTAAAAACTTTTTTTTAAGTTTCTTGATTTTTTTTAAAATAGTAAAGTTACGAAATTATGATTTTTTATAGGTTCATGCGATAGAAAAATACACACAGATTGTATTCATATAAATATAGATCGGATAAGTAGAACTTGAGATATCGTGTAAACCAGTTTGAAAAACATATTTCGAGAAAAACGCGTTTGAAGTTAATTGTTATAGCCGTACTAGATAAGATATCGCATCACTAAAATGGCGATAACTTGGTAAATAATGAGATTTTCAAAAAGTCTCTTCTATGGTATATTCTTAAATATCTGAATTAGAGAAATATGAAGAAAAAAAATTAATTTTTTTTTCTAATTTTTAGACTAGAATACCCTCTTAAAGAACGCAACATTGTGCTAATTTCAAATCCGACCGGATTCAGGAATAAGGGTTTATTTTACCGAAAAACACTTGAAGGGACTTATCTCAATCTGCGATTCGTTTCATAAACGCGACGAAAATACATATTTGTAGTGAATTGTAAAGGGCAAATCATTTACAAGAATGTTGAGTTAAAAAAAATCTTAGCAAGTGAATGGAACCCCGAAGCAGGTTTTCGCTTGAAGAAAGTTATGGCTGGGTCTGGTAGGACTGGAAGAAAATCAGCTAGCAGCTGAACGTATGAAAATCAACGATCCAGAACGCTTCTAGGGCACTTCTAAAACTCCACCCGCCTTACACACCAGATATTGCATCTTCGGATTATGAATTGTTAAGATTCTTGTAAGAACTTCAACTTACTTCATAGCATAACTTCTGAGAAGATGGAATTCTCAAGTTGCATGAAGGATGCTGAAATATTCAGGAAAAAAACGGTGCATCTATGATCGAAAAGATGTATGCCTACAAAAATATGCTTTTGGTTTTTTCCTTAGAATCGGCATGAATTTTTCAGGACAATATTCAGCATGATTTAACAATTAAGGGTTGTAGGTCAACGGAATCATCTATCACCGAACCTGTAAAAGCGAAAGTCATTGATGTTTAGACGAGAAAATTCTGTTTTCAAACAAAGTGGTTGAGTTCATTGTCTGATTTTTTGAAAACCCAAGCAGCCAGCCAGTTTTAATAAAAATACTCGAGAATAAGCTTACAAAGGGTATTTTAAAATGGATATGGGGATAACGTGAATGGAATTCGGAAGAAAATAATGAGCTCCCGGACAATGACAATAGAAATAAACTTGAAATGAAATTTAAGCGACAAAATAGAATTTCTTGATTTTTTCCTCAAAACCGGAGGAATGTCCACGTGGACAACAGGGGGAGGGGTATAAGAAATGTCCACGCTTGTCCACGGAGGGGGAGGGGGGTGTCTAAAATCATGCTTTTTCTGTCCACGTGGTATGTGGACAGCCCCATGACATGATACATGCTACAAGTTAGAGGCGAATGAACTGCAAAGTTTAAAGCCTCTTATTTTTTGTAGAGTTCTTTTGTAGTTTATAGAAATAAAGAATACGTAGTGATAGAGTGAAGCTTAGTAATGTGCGATTCACATAGCACGTTACGGAGAAGAACGTCTACGTTCCGTCAACGTCTCCACCAATTCACACATGCAGTCAATGCTTCCACCAGCACCGTCACGTCAAATGCCAAACGAATGATTTATTTAATTTTATTCATGGTGTCGCCACCTACAACAATTTTAAATTGCAATGCCCTCTTTCAAATCAGCATGCCTAGAATCAGTTCAAAATTTTGAAAAATTCAATGTGAATCATTGAATTCAATTATTTAAAAGCTTAAACCCCGTAGTCCGACCCTTATGCAATAACAATAATACATAGAATAATTCTTTCAACTAATCGCGAATGATTTTCACTCCGAAATTTGGAGCTAAGAGATATGTTGGCATAAAAAGTACAGTTAGTTACTTATAAAGCGATATGCTGAGGCACCACTCAGTGTCGCATTGGAGTCGGTTTTGACCAGTAATTGGACATTTGCGACTGGTGGCGACTTTCAATGTGGTGCTATAATTTGGGCCCCGAACTCAATGTTTACAAAAATGTCCAACTAGAGGTAAAAATGTCTAATTAAACGTGTTGCATCACAGATCTGTTCAATTAGCCTTATGTCGATGTAGATGTAAATTACTGTATAACCAAATCAAAACAAAAGCCGAGACACAAAGCCCAGACAAAAACCAAACGAGCCGTCCGTCTCCGTCAATTATTCTTTTCTACAAACCCTGCCGGTCGTTTTCGTTGAACGTATGCTGACGGGTCGTTACGTTGCTGGTGTATGTGAATGTTTTCATGAGAATTGCATGGTAGAATCATTGACGTATCGTGACGTGACGGGACGTGAACGTGACGTGTATGTTGTATGTGAATTGCACTTAAAGCAGTTTTTACTTCAGATTTATTTATTTATTTATTGCATTGACACACAATACAGACTCGAATAAGAGTACCTTCATTGAGACTAGCATGCTCAAATGCAGTTGTAAATTTTTATACATTGAATGAAAATTATTTTCAAATGTTGTTTGCATGGTCAGGTTACATAGTCCGGATCCGTGTATAATCATCACTAGAAGAACTCCTAAATCTTTTCACCAAAACCTTTGAAAAGTGGACATCAAAAGTTGGACGAATTGTCTTTACAATAAGAAAATTCCTTTTGTTAGTAATACTGAAAAATATGATCATATCGCTGAACCTAACTGTCGCTCGATTTATATAGTCGTTCCAGATTATAAATTAAGATATTAGCCCAGAATAGTGTAACCTTTCATCAAAAACAGATGAAACCTGATACCTCGAATAGCTTTAACGGCTCAGGATGGAGATTGAGCCATTGATAAACAACCGTACCTGAAATCTTCATATCAACGCGTTGCATTTCTTTCCACCAGGTATGTAAAATTACCCTCGATGACCAAACGACTTCCTCCGGCAGTGAAATTAAAAATATCTCCCAGACCCACAAATACATTGCATGTTGCGTTTTCTCCCAATAATGGCTCCTGAAAAACGCGAAAAAAATCATTACTAGACACTGTTTTCGCTCACGATATGTTTATCACTTGTACAAAACTCGTTACACTTTTACTTAGAATATTCATTTGATACGGATAATTTGATTTTCAGAGAAAGTGTCATTGTTATTAAATTACTCGTTCACGAACTAGGTTGGAAGGGAAACCCAGTTACCAAATTCCACACACTAACTGGGCTGACATGCTAAATGTCAAATAAAACTGAGTGGAACTTCGATGGATCGTATGATTGGCACTAAAAATAACACGTGCGCTTGTGAACGGTCCAATCTGGCGCTTTATGACAGTGCAGTGTACCATTTCTAATTGAATTCTCTCAGCGTGAAATGTTTCCATTAAAATTCCATGCAATTTCATCAAGTGTTTTTGTCAAGCGAAAATAATGTCAATTTTCATAACACCAAATTGTATTCGAATGTTCCACACATCTTTTGACAGCACATGAATTTGACGTCTATTATCGATCCAAGCTGGAGCTGGAGTTCGATCCAGGATCATTGTTGCTGCAGTTTGTGAGACAGGCAACGCCCAAGGGAAATATTTGGAAATGCTATTTTTTCAGGATAAATAAATTTGCGCTTAGTTTATTCCATTGTTGTTGTTGTCATTTTTATCGGCCGATAGTTTATTAGGGCTGCTAGTGCAAACACCAACCTTTCTGAGTTGGTCTAACCTCTCCGTACTGATTGAGAAGCCGACCAAACTTTTGGACGACAAAAAGCCTGCAGTCCGTGGGGGCCGTATTTCCATCGAGGTGACACTGAACAACATTTGATATGATACTTTACTGAGTGAAAAGGTATCGCTCCGTCGATGGTAACACTGCATTCTCCACTTCGGGACGATAATATTCGGCTACTCGTTCAGTCTGATCGATTGGTTTTTAGTGTCAAGATGTACAATTTACGAGAACGTGTATTTTTAGTGAAATCGTATTACTCGAGCAATCGAAGCATTAATGAAAATTTGTCCTTTATGGTAAGAATTTCAACATTTCTCGTCGTCGATTACTTCCTCTGGGGGTACGCGAAGAACCATTGCTATGTTAATAAGCCACAAAGTTTGGAGAAACTTGAAGAATAAATAACTCGGATTTTCAACTGCATCGAAGTCGTAATGTTAGAGTTCTGCATGAAGAAATTTGTTCACCGTTTAAAATTTAAAATTTAAAATAAGCTTTATTTTCGTTTTTCAAAAATAAAAAACGGTTCACTTTTGTAAAAGTTATTAAAATTTATTGCGTGAGCGTTTAATCTGAAAGACCCTGTATAAAAAAAATCGAAGATGGATAACGAATCGACGTCTGGTGGCGAATTTTAATTTGGGGCCATTATTAAGAGTCCCAAACTCGATAGAGAAATCTCTAAAAGAATTTTAGTATGAGATTTTTTCACCACCTGCAAAAAAAGTGTTTTTTATTTAAATAGAATACTAATTTGATACGGAGAATTTTCATTTATAATTAAAATTTTAAAAACGTGTTCACTCCGCCTAAAAATCAGTTATTCATCCTTATTCTTTTTTTCGAACGAATATAAAAGTATCAATGTATGCCCCATCATTCCATTCGATGACACATACTCTGGCTGATCAGCAGTTCCGTTCATTTGAAGACATTAAAAATGGCTTGATTTCCAAAGCAGACTTTTACCCTGACGATATTCGAGTTCTGCCAGAAAAATTGGAGAAACTTGTAGCTAGTATAGTAAGTTACATTTTATGCGACATTCCGCTAATTGGACAGACCTGTAATGCGACACGTTTAATTACATATTTTTACCTCTAGTTGGACATTTTAGTAAACATTAGTTTGGGGCCCAAATTATGGCCTCACATTGAACGTTGTCACCAGACGTCGACATTATACCACTCTCATCACCAATGTACAATTACAGGTTAGAATCACCTCCAATGCGACACTGAGTGGTGCATCGGCATGTAGCGTTAAATGTAAATTACTGTAATTGACAATATTTTTTTCTCAGTAAAGTTGAATTCTCATGAAAGAACAACGAGAACTTAGTCGTGCATCTAATACCTATATACACATTGTCAAAATCGATCGATTTAATAGCCTACGCTAACCAGAAATGTCTCAAAAATATAAAAAAGCTAGGGAAACTAAAACGAAACAATTACAAGACTCAAGCGAATTAAACACAATTCCTCTGAACATAATTTTTCGAGTATTCATTAAACAATCTCAAAATGCTATTTGCCTTTGATTACAAATGACACTCAAAATCGTCCGCTACCAAGAACCAAAGACCTTAAGGCCTTATGGCAATTGGACGGAACCTTAGCCATGGCCGACGAAAAGATAGATGTTGGCATGTTCTTCAGCTCTTTCGTGGCCGCTTCGATGTCAGCTGCTTTCCCGCTTTGGTCACGAAATTATTGAAGTAAATTCTTTGTTTAAGGTTCGGCCAAAATTTTTCTATCGGCCACAGCACTGCGTACTGTATATCTTCCCGTTCACCACAAACCCCGAAGGAAAGAACAGCTGCTTGCACATTCCTTCTCGCTGATCGTCACTTACAGAACGGCCTTCTTTGGGAAATTGGTGTAGGGGATATATTTGACGTCATCGCTTACCTCCATGATGGGAGACGTAAATTATCTTATTGCCATCCAGCATCACGGTTTCGTCATCCATTTGAACGACGCCGCGCTTCGCCGTAAAGATGCTTCTCACCAACACCTCAAACCGCTCCTTCTGTGATTGTCTGCAGCTCAGACACAGCCGGCCTCAACTGACTCTTCCACATAAGAATGTCTAATTTGCCAGGTTTGCCAGGTTTCTTCATCATTTGGCCGGTTGCTCCAACCTCCCGACTCAATGGAACTGATGAGGTCATCTGAGAATCGTTCTATCTTTTCGAATGTGCAGTTCAAGCAAAAAGAGTTCAAAACAAGCTGTAATAGTTTAGAGTTATCCAAATACGTAGAAGGATTTTTCTATCAAATAAAGGGTGTGTCACATCAAATTGCATCACGAAAAAACGCTGTAGAAATTTAATTTTTAGGAATTATATCTTCAGCTTTCGCTTATAATCAGATAAGAGTGTATAGATCACGTTGGCCATGCTTCACTGTCAATTTTTCGTAAATTTGGAAAAATGTCGTCGAACGAAAAAAAGCGTCGTGAATTAATCCTGTGCACTCATTTCGAGAATCCGGAGTTGTCACATCGGGACATCGGTAAGATGCTGGGAATCGTCCAATCCACGGTCAGCAGAGTACTAAAACGATACTTCGAGAACCTAACCATCGACCGGAAGGTGAAGAACGGCAAAAATGGATGCTCCGTCAGTGAAAAAGATCACAAGCGCGTAGTTAAGCAGTTTAGACGTGATCCGAGAAGTTCGGTCCGGGATTTCGCCAATAAGCTGAATTTGTCAAGTTCATTCGTCCAGCGGACCAAGCAACGGGAGGGCCTGCGTACATACAAGGTTCAGAAGGCTCCTAACCGCGACGAAAGGCAAAACATGGTGGGGAAGACGCGAGCCCGGAAGCTGTACACCGAAATGCTGACGAAGCCGCATTGCCTTGTAATGGACGACGAAACCAACGTCAAAGCGGACTTTCGTCAGCTGCCGGGCCTGTTGTTCTTCTCCGCAGAGGACAAATTCAGCGTTCCGGAGGAGATTCGCAAGCAGAAACTATCCAAGTTTGCCAAAAAGTACATGGTGTGGCAAGCGATCTGCTCTTGCGGAAAGCGGAGCGCTCCCTTCGTGATGACCGGCACGGTAAACGGGCAGGTTTACCTTAAGGAGTGCCTACAGAAGCGCTTACTACCACTATTGAAGCAGCACGAGGGCCCGACCATCTTCTGGCCGGATCTCGCTTCGTGCCACTATTCAAAGGACGTGTTGGAGTGGTACGAAGCCAACGGGGTCACCTTCGTGCCAAAGGAAATGAACCCGTCCAACGCGCCGGAGCTTCGCCCAATAGAGAAATATTGGGCGATTATGGAGCAGGCCCTCCGGAAGAACCCAAAAGTTGTCAAATCGGAGGCGGACTTCAAGAGAAAATGGATTTCTGTTCAAAAAAAACTACAACCTGACGTTGTACAGAACCTTATGGACGGGGTAAAGAGGAAGGTGCGAGCATACGGGCTTGGGCTCGAAATATGAATAAAAAGAAAATGCCAAAAGTTGTTTAATAGTTTTTATTTTACTGTCTAAAATTTTCAAAAGGATCGGTCTACTGGGCGAATTTCTACAGCGTTTTTTCCGTGATGCAATTTGATGTGACACACCCTTTATGATCCTCTATCTCCTCCCGCTCCTCCAGCTAACTAACACCCGATATATGCAAGCACTGCTGTATCTGATGCAATATGGATCGTGCACTCTACATATTGCAAGCCAAAATTAGACTTTTGATAACATTTTATTTTTACAAATTGCGTTACTCTCCAATTTAATAAAAATTCACTCACCCTGCTGATTCGTTTCATTCAATTGCTTCAAAACTGTGAAAAATCGAACATTATCGAAGATAAAGTACATACCTCACACAATTTACTGTTCTCGAATTCCTATTGAAAAATTCTGTCGGAGCGCCATGTGAAGATTCAGGTAAAACAAAATCGAAGAATATAAAATAGTCAAACCTTGCTTAGCAATTAGGCAAATACAGTTTCACACACAAATTTCCCTGTGCATGGAAAACCCAGTCATTACATCTTCAAGCGCTGGCTGAGCAGAACAAACCCCAACTGCAGGTAATCTAGCAATTCAAAGCAATAATATTTATTACTGTTCTCTTGGTGAGTTTCTAATCGAAATTCACATTGAAATAAAGAGAAATGAATGAACTAGTCCACATTCTGTCTCTATCGCTCATCCATGTATTTCTTTGTGATGTATCCTCAGAAGAAGAATAGTATTCTGTTGTGAAGATATATTCTGGGAATGAAAAGCATTTAAGCCAGCTGTATTCAACCCTTCAACCCTAATAGAACGCTTAATAACAGAAAACATCAAAGATATGCAATTAAATCCTATGAAATTCTGAATTCGATCAGCTCCTTGAAGTCACAATAAACGAGAGGCATTTCATTTTGTATTAAGATAGCCATCCAAAGTGCTTTGAGCTAGTTCATCTTTTTGCTTCATGGTTTTTACGTTTACCCAAGTTGAAATATAAATTCCTTTCTTAATCCTTGATTTTTTCACTCTGTAATTTTATGTGGAACGCTTCAATTCGTTTCAATTTTCGCTAAATTTTCATCTAACAAAAAGTTACTTTCGACTTACCATATTTGGTAGCATAAAAAAACTATTCTGGAAAATCATACAATGCTTTCATATACAAGATTAAATAATTCTGCTATGCCTGATGCTAAGATGTGAAATGTAGAAATGTCACGTCGTTAGGAAGAATCTCAATCGGAACTGTCAATGGGGAACACAAACAAAGAATGTTAGTGGGGAACACGATATGTTCCCCACTAACATGCTTTGCGTTCCCCACTGTGGTCACGCGTATTCTAGAGCTTGCCACTCCAGAACACATTCAAGGCGTGTTTTTTGGCACAGAAATCTCAGCTAAGTACTACTAATAAACACACACAAGCCATGACACAAGTAATATTTACGCTGAGAAGGCCAAAGTTTCACTGGGAACGTTAGTGCCATCCAAGAAGAAGAAGAATCAATGTCAAAGTTCAATACCAGGACCCTGCAGGACTTGCTATTGCTTCTGTCAAACATTGCGGTTTTAGTGTAAAGTTATAGTCTCAACAAACAGAAAGAAGTGTCATGGCGCCAAATCAAGTCGTTTTTCGGCGTGAAACTTGTGGAATTGAAATTGAAATATAAAAAAATATATATTGCAAAAAACACACACTTTATATACAGTCAAACACGTTATGTCTCTAAAATATGTACTCTATGAAAGCTCTGATGGCATCAGAAGGCCCTTTTTCTAGTCCTTGCAAATTTCTTTTCAAACTCTCGCTCTCGCTCTCCCTCTGTCATCAACGCACTCTCCCAGCTTTTTCTCATTCGATGCAAATTGAGTCCTTTCCCCCATTTTCTCTTCTCTCTTTTTCTACTAAACCAATGGGTCCTTATCCGTCTTCCGCGGAGGGTTGATTTTCAACCAGCACAGCTGTATTCGTGGAACCATTACGCTAACGTGGGAATGTGTTGCTTCCGCCTTTGATGTCTGCGCGCGTACAACTTTCGATTGGGGACGCAAGGGTGAGTGGGGCTGCATGGTTTCGGAAGGAGTCTGGCCAATAGACAGACAGTTTATACACATAGGCAAAGAAGGTGTCATGGGCGTGCGTTCGTAAGCCGAGGAAGACAACTTCTGGCCGCAGCAATTCTTGGAAAAGAATCAAAATTTTGCGTTTGCACGCCTTGAATCGGCTGTTTACATTAGTCATCTTGTGATTGTGCACTGTGATCGGGTTGAACGGATAGTTACTAGCGGTCGTGATAGGTGCAAGGAAGTGATTGTGATTCATAAGGGATAAGCTTTATTGATTGCACACTCTTGCAAGGGTGAATGAAATTTTCACTCACGGTGCATTCACTTTTATTTAGTTCTGTGAAAGCTGAGGGGCGCGATTCGAAAGAAAGTCAATTTGTATTTTAAACTGAAGCTTTGTTGGAAATCATTCTGATAGTATGGATTTGAAACAAAAGGTAGCACTCGTTACGGGTGCAGCAACAGGCCTTGGTCGGGCGTTTTGTGAAGAGCTTCTGAAGCATGGTGGCAAGGTACCATTTAATTTAAAATCGCGAAATATGGAATTGAATATCGAATGAGGATAATTGCAGGTATCAATTTGTGACTTGGACTCGGACGCAGGTGAATTAACGGCAAAAGAGCTGGAACATGAGTTTGGAGCGAATCGAGTATTATTCTGCCATTGCGACGTAACCGATTACGTACAATTCGAAGGTAGGAAACGCCAACGCTATGTATGAATCTCGATTTACGTTGTTCTTTCAGAGGCGTTCCAATACACAAAATCAATATTCGGCAGCATTGACATTGTCATCAATAATGCAGAAATCATGAACGACAAGTTCTGGGAACTGGAAGTGGACGTTAATTTGAATGGTGCCATCCGCGGAACACTACTCGCCCAGCAGTTTATGAGCAAAGACAAGGGCGGTAAAGGTGGGGTAGTGGTAAACATTGGCTCTGCTGTCAGCATGAAGCCGCAGCTGTCGACACCAATTTACACGGCGACAAAACATGCCATTCTCGGATTAACCAAATCATGCGGCGATATTTATCACTACAACATTACGAATATCAGAACAATCGCATACTGTCCCGGGCCAATTGAAAATTCTGTCTCACACAACAAGCGATTTAGTTCCCCTGCTCACGAAAAAGCGTGGAAACTTGACATGTCAGATGTTCAATTTCAGAAGTGATTGAGCCAACCTCGATTACCACGCATCAAAACAATTCTAATTGATCCCTATTTTCAGGTTAGAGCATGTGGCGAAAGAGTTGATACCCTTGTTGAAGAGTGCACCAACGGGCTCTATTTGGCTCGTTAGTAGCGGCAAGCCACCGAAAGAGATCTCCTACAGTAGCGTCTAAAGCCAACTCAACTTTAAGGCTCGGGACCCACTAAACACACAGTATTTCGGGATTTACCGCATGAATGAATTCCTCATTAGCTACGAAATCATCTAAACTATGGCGCAAATCATCAAAGTAACACTTATTTATCCGTTACAATATAAGACAACTAATTGCGAGGACGCAACTTATTACATTACTGTCTCCTACTCAGTACTATATGACTCGCTTTTTGTACCAAAACTGGAAATAAAACATCCATAATTTAGGCGTACAAGAATATAAATTTTATATGACACGACTGGTTTGGAAAACCAAAAAAAAACAACACAATGACAACGGTATCCGTAATGCAAACACTCGACAAATTTATATATTTATAATCAAGCAACATTGATATGAAGCAACTACTATCGCTTTTGATACCATACCATTGCAACAATAAATTTAAAGAGGTATAGAGTAGAAAATGCTTTTACTTGTTTTCTATTCGATCTGGTGACCAGGTTTCATGCGCAAATTACGTAACGCATGACGGAGGAGGGAAGAGGATTGAGCAGACGCTACTGTTTTTTATGGGTTTCTTAAGGAGGGGAAAGGATTCAAACTAGGATAGCTAACCCTCCTGCAAGGGCAAGTATTTTAGATATGTCTCTTTGCTCTTCTTCATTATCCATATTTTTATTGACCGTCAATGAATCAAGTTCTCGTAAGTTCGACATAATCCGACAACCCTGGGTTTGCCCTAATCGTTCTCAACACCTTCAAGCTTCCGATCGTTAGTTCCATTAAGATGATTGCTATGATCCTGCCGATCGGCAGTTCTTGAACCTGGCCAAGTCGAATTTTTAAAGTGGATGTCTAAAACTAGTTTTCGATTCGCATATTCCATCAAGCATATATTCTTTGAAACTAAATGAATCGTGACGGATTTTAGATTTTAGATCCCCTGCCCTCCCTTAGGCAATGCAATTCCTATCTCTAATACACAGAAAGTAACCCCATCCCCAACCCGTGCTTTACCAAAGCTGGAGAAATAGATAGCCCAAAAAAATGGAGTATCGTCAGATACCTTTAGAGGTTTTTGACAATCTGGTCACTTTAATATAATCGATCTTGTCGAGCAATTCTGGCCTTATCCAATAGTCAGTGGATCGGTGCGGCGTGTTTAGCATGACATGTACGGCAATATATTACGTAATTGATCGATGGAGGGACTACGTAATTTATTAGCGATAAAGAGTCATCTATTAGCGACCTAACAGTTTTTTGTCTTCCTGTGAACGAACCATTAAAACATTTTAATGATCTGTCAATGTCAAAACGTTAATCAAAATCCTAGTTTTCATCATGGTGAAATACACGAACACGCAACGCCTAATAATTATTAAAACCTTCTACCGAAATTCGGAGTCGGTGGCTGCAACTTTAAGAGCGCTTACTTCAATTTTCGGTCAGATGCAAAAATCACATGTGCTTCAACATGTAGTTAATAATACCAGAAAGCGTTCAAATTATTATTTTTTTTTATGTTTTTTAATGATTTTCTCCAAAGAGAAATTATGATTTTGATTTGTCCACCTCCGATCATGGCTTTTCCGAAAAATGATCATGGTTTGTTCTGATTTAGAAATCACCATTTTTGAATGAAAAATTGTTTGTCCATCTATGAACATGGTTTATCCAAAAAATGATCATGGTTTGTTCGGGTTTAGAAATCATAATAATTGAATGAAAAAAAAAACGAATTTTCAAATAGATGTTGCATTTCTCATCGCTTGAGTTCACTATCATCATATTAATCCATTCATAATTTAAGCTTTCTTCAGAATATTGCCTTTTCTTGGGCATTTTAAAGGTGAACATTACTCAACACAGAGAAACTTTATTTCTGCTTCGCGCGAAGGTCAACAAAACAAAACGAACAAACTGCATTCGGCCATAGTTCTGTGCGCATGGTATCTAAGGAATTTCTCGTGAAATTTAGTTTATTCAATCTGATATGTTGGACAAATCATGAGTTTGGACGACATAATCTAGGATAGGTGAACAGATATTTTGTTTAATCTCAGTGATTAATTCGCATAGAAATTACTTTGATGTTTGGGGGCAAAGTGGTCATAGGTGCATAACGACTCACAATGTTCTGTTTACTAAAGCTAATATACCTCATCACATTCTGCTCTTGAAGATGATCCTTTTGTGGCTTTGACCCTGGAAAAATATGCCACTCAGACTAAACCAAGCCTCATTAGGAGCTGTCCACATACCACGTGGACAGCTTTAGAGGGGGTAGAGGGGTATCAAAATGTCCACGCTTGTCCATGGAGAGGGAGGGGTGCTATAGACTATGTCCACGTGGACACGAAGAATAAATATTTTTTTCAAATATAATCACCGATACATTCTAAATTAAATAAAAATTTCTTCACTGAAATCCATGCTCTGAAAATAACTCACGTAAACTGTGTACAGCCGTGCTATTTCATATGATCCTATGACTCTTATAGTTACGGGCTATGCATAGACGTTCATAACCAAAAACTATGAAAATTAAACAATTTCATGATGGTTGAGTTTTCATGATATTACGCATATGAGTTTTTCATCAAATATAATTTTATTTATTTATTTATCACCGTCTCGAATTGTTTATAACTCCTCAGACTGAATCCTTATATTAAATTCTTAATCCTATTTTTAAAGACAGTTTTGGACACGTTAAAATCGAACACAGCACAAGCACTATTGAATTCACGGAAACAATTCTCTAAGGGGTTATGGAATCCGTAGGAAGTCCTATGGCGATTGATAAACAATCGATCTCACTCACGTAGTTGTCGAAATGGTACATAGAATGATACATTATATAATAAGGATGGACAATCAAAATTTCCATTTAACAGATCAAACACAAATATTTTTTTAAGGTTGGCACGCTTAGAAGCAAACGATTCCAACGCGATCAGTCTGCAGCGGCTCGAGTAGTCGGGGAGATGGTCTGGATCTATCCAAGGCAGTTGTCGGAGAGCATATCTAATGAAACTACGCTGTACTCTCTCCATTCGTGTGATTTGGGTGCTGTGAAAAAGAGACCACACACAGACAGCATACTCCAAAATGCTACGTACTAATGAGCAGTATAGCGATTTGATTGCGTAAACATATCTGAAGTTATTGGTGCACCGACGAACAAATCCAAGGGCAGCAAACGCTTTAGTGGTAGTGACGCAGATATGCTCATTGAACCTTAGTTATTTTCTATAGATTTTGTTCTATCTCGAGAACAGTTAGCCTTAAAACAAAAATGTCTGTTGTTTACAATGCAGAATTTCGTGTAAAATCAATTTTTTGTATTACTTTTTTCGAAAAAATACAATTTTTCATAGTATTGGAATTTCGTCAATTCCCAGGATTTAATATTTACATTTGCGTAAGATGATCCATGCACCACTAGTCGTCATAATTTCCTATGAAAGAGTTCCTCTCATCTCTCCCCGCTAGTTACCTTTTGTTTACACCGAGTACCGTTATCTATTGTCCATAGAAGCAGCGTATTAACTCGTGATCAACTTCACTAGACATTAAAATTCCTATATAAGAAGTGTAAATCATTGCATGTGATTGGATAAAGTGTTTAGTATGATTCCTTGCTGTGATGACTGAGAGTAGACATACGACCGCAAAGGATTAATGAATTGCAGAATGGTCGATAAGGATTTGAAAAATAATAAATTATTTTAATACGCTTTCAATACCCTCTGAAAAATTTCCGAACTATGGCGGAAAAGATTTCGTATTGCGCTACCGACTAAAGGTGAATCCGAAATTCAGAGTGAAGATGAATCGGCATTTGCTGTGATCGATCATATTCCAGAGTGAGCAAAGATCTGCACTCAACAAAAAAAGGGCCAGAATGCAGCATCGAAAATTCTAAGTGGGTTTTGGAACGATGTAAAGTGCGATTCACATACAACATCCTCGTCACGTTCACGTCCCGTCACGCCACGTTACGTCAGTTATTCTACCATGCAATTCTCATGAAAACATTCACATACACCGGCAACGTAACGACCCGCCAGCATACGTTCTCGGGGTTTGTTTTGATTTTAGTTGTATTTTGACGTAGGACTACGTCTAACCGGAAGATATCGGGGGTGAAATGGAAATCTAGGCACTGAACAAGTAGGAAAAAATGCAAGATTTGGAACGCTAATAACTCGAGCATTTCTCAATAGATCGCAAAGGTTTTTGCATCAATTGATAGGAAATATATCTACACATCTATCATAACGAATAACATTTCATTTTTCTTGAGATAAATAATTGAATAATTGTGAAATATCAAGCATTGTCCAAATGCACTATGTGCCCATTTTTGATTGGTCCATTTTGTGCTCCTCAAATCGTACCGAATAAAACGGGCAACCAGAGCAGCAGCGAAATAGAATGAAGCACGATTGGAAAGGAAAAAGAAAAAAAATGAACGAAACATTGGTCGCAGTCTCACACATGCGTAATTCTCGAGCCAGCCAGTCTGCTTAAAAATCCCCGCTCCGCTGCCGTAACGATCATTCTCATTCAAACCGTACACCACATCGGTTCGCATCACAACACATCAACAAACCAACCCAAGCAGCCATGTCTGGACATGGCAAAGGAGGAAAAGTGAAGGGAAAGGCAAAATCCCGCTCGAACCGTGTTTAGTTTCGGCCGCCGAAGTGATCGAGTTAGTTGGCAAAGCTGCTCGCGACGATAAAAAAAACTGCATTCGGATCAGAACACATTCGGTGGACATCAAGACAACAACAGGCAGTTGCAGCGAGTGGCGAGTGGCAAACGCAATCGCAAAAAGGCAGTTGGCAGCAGAAAAAAAAAGTTTGTTCTTTTTACAATCTGCTTTGGTGGCAAATCCAGAACAAGGCGGCATCGAGGGCGTTCGAAATGGTTTTTTTTTCAAAACCACGAGTACAAAGTTTTCTAAATTGGAACCATTCCATAAAACAAGGCGCTTATCAGGGCCATTAAACCTTTCAAAAAAGAGTTTACGAAATACAGTTTAATGCTTTCTAAAATAATATCCAAAATAATAATAAAACACAAATTGATTTTTTTCATAATTTGTTTGCCAGGATCTGATGCGTATGTGAATTTGGCAGTTGTTCTGAGCTTATTGATACTTGGGAACTTTCCTGATTATTCAATTTTCACCAATTCTTAAATTGTTTCCAGATTGAAAGTACAGCGATTTACAATTAGTTCGACATTTAGCTAATTGGACGGACATGTAATGCGACATATTTAGTTGAACATTTTTGTAAACATAGAGTTCGGGGTCCAAATTATGACCCCACATTGAAAGTCGACACTGTATCACTGTCATCGCAAATGTTCAATTACAGGTTAAAATCGCCTCCAATGCGACACTGAGTGGTGCTTCGGAACGTCGCATCGAATGTTATTTACTGTAAAACAAGTCACAAAGCTGGATGGGAAGAAATTTTCCAACTGTGAAAGCTGTGGCGAGTGGCAACAAATCGCTAAACAGGAAGGTTTAGCCGAACAAGATGGGGATATCGAGTGCTAACAAAACAATAAACTCTTTAGATAATTTTGTGATCCTGAAAAGGACCCTTTTTAGCCTGTATGTGATCCAACGAGCGAACAAATCGTAATGAATGTATTTTTATGCCATCGCTGCCTTTAAACGCTCATTCGTTCGTCTGGTTGGACTCGCCCCTTTGGCTGAGTCTGCCGATTTGTCTCTATCCTGTGAGTGTGTACCGCTAGAGTACAAAAGGCGCGAATCCGCTGAAAAATATATCATTCTCTTTCAAACCGTAAATCAGTGTGGTTGTATGGCATCGTTTCACATCACATCGCATCAACGGATTGGTGCCGGAGCCAGTATACCTAATAGCGGTTATAGAATTTCGGCCGCCGGAGTGCTCGAGTTGGCTTGCAAAGCTGCTCACGACAATAAGAAAACCCGCCTACAGAACAGAGCACATTCGGTTCGGAGGCAACAACTAGTTTCAGCGAGTGGCAAACGCAATCGCAAAACGGCAGCAGGTAGATGAAGGAAAAAGTTTGTTTATACAGACTGCTTTGGTGGCAAAACCAGCCACCGTAAAACACCGCGCTTTTCAGGGCCATTAAACCATTCAAAGAAGAGTTATTAAAAGTTATTCACAATACCAATGCATTCTAAAGTGACATAATATAACATATAATATAAACTGATTTATTTTGTTTATGCTTGTTCTTGAACTTATTGATGGTTGGGGTCTTTTAAATTGATCATTCAGTTTTCACAAACCCATGCTTGGTTTCCGAATTAAAAGTGGCTTCAAATTACAACACATTGTATGCAGGATGGCATTAACGAATTTTCTCGGTAGCAAGAACTGCTTTCTTTGGTTGATAACTGATGTTGAAAATTGACTGACGTTACATCTGCATTGTATAGAAAATTAACTAAGGATCAACATGATGAGCTATGTTTTTCCAGCTGCTCTGTTCTTATTTTAAAGGACTTTAATCCGAAGGTCATCCGTCCCTGTATTTACTGTTGGTTTTTCAGAACGCTTCTAGCTCGTTTATTTCTCGACAGATCGTAGAGTTCGTCTCCAAAACCTCAGTTCTTTTTCATTTTTATTTACTCTGTTTGCGGAGACTACAAATCTTACAATTCATTTGTCTCCGAAACCACAGTTTAAGGTACGATAATATGCTCAATAGTGAAATATATGATAGTGAATGAGCTGATAACCACCGATGCATTTCCTATCACAGCCATCATTTTGATTGTACGATATGTGCATACGCCGAAAGATGTCCGGCGTTGAACATTTAATAAGTACAAAGCCTTCAGAAAAAAAACAAGAATCAAGTTTGTAAAAAAAAAACGCAAAAACACAGAACCCCCAACATGTTCATGAACAGTAAACAGTAAACTAATCCATTTTTCAGGTAGATAGGTAGGTATTCACGTAGGAGAAGAAAATAAAAATATATATTCGAAATATATATTTAGCAAAAGCTGTCCCCTTTGTATAGTCCTACGTCACTCCGGTTATGTCCCTGACATTACCCACCCGTCTTTTTTATACCAACATATCTCTTAAGCCGGGTTCAGACGGTGCGAGTAAGCATACGAGTCGATCTAGTCAGTTACTGCAGTGCAGCTACTCACACCGTGTGAACACATCATGCCAGTTAGTGTCATGTGTGATTCGGCGTGCGAGCTACTTCAAAGTTTTTTGAATTTACTCGCACTCGCATCCCTCAAAACGTCAAAAAACAGAATTTAGCGTTCGAATCAGGGATGCCAAATGTAAACAAATGTCTCTATTTTTAAGATATTTGAAAATATGCGAAGATATTTATAGACTTGAAAAATATTGGAAAAACAAATAAAACCCTAATAGTTTCTAAACGGAATCGTTGTTATTTTGTTTGGCACACTGGCGGGGCACGTTTTCTTATTGAGACAGTTTTATTGGGAATCTAAATATAAAATCATCATCGGGCACAATTTTCATTCAAAATTCACTCACAACTTGCAAAAAAAAGTATTGTTCTAAGAAACAGAATACATATTCGATTTGAAAAAAAGTATATTTTCATTCATTATTTTAGTTTTTGAGACGTATTTATTCCTCCGGCGAATCTACTATCATTTTCATTTCACAAATTGGTACACGAAGCTGCTGTCAACGCGAAGTAAATCAAATTTTGAAAAATCTTTTAGACTGCCATTTGTAGCACCACATACTTTCGGAATTAATTAAGCTATGGATGCTTTCGAGGTTCTAAAAAATAGCGACAATAATCTGATATATATTCCATATTCCAGAAGAAAGGCACATCATTTCTAGTTTCACTCATGAGTGTATATTGGCGTTGTATTTGTGGAGCAATTAAATCCAACAGTTTTTTCACTTTTTCAGGTGTTATTTCCAACACTGCTCTGTACTCTCGGGGATCATCATCGTGGAGTTACTCCAGTATTGTATTTGTTACTCCTTTTCTTTGCATCCAATTCCTGGCCCGAATCCTTTTTTCTTTCTGCTTTTTTCGGATAGTACCCTCAGTTCAAAGAAATTCAGCACAAAGTATTTGTAAACACGGCCAGCGTGTGTCTCGCGATAAAATTTAAAATTGTGTAATGATAAATTCAACTGAAAACCTAAGCCGAAAACAGCCAATAAATAAGTTGATTTCGGATCAATCATCTGTCAAATTCGGACCTGATTGCTGTTTCTGACTATTTGATGGACATTTGAAAAATCGTCTGGCATCTCTGGTAAACCCGTACTTAGTATCTAGTTTCTTGTCAGCAGCTCACATTGTGTGAACGGACAAGGCGAGTCAACCATTTGTCAAGCGAGTTCACCGGGTCAGTAGCTGCTCGTTGTGAAGTCAGCTACTAGCAACGTATAAATGGGCCTTTAGTTCCAAATTTCGGAGTCAAAGTCATTCGCGACTAGCTGAGAAACAATGTCTATTATTGTTGAATAAGGGTAGGGACTACGGAGTTTAAGCATTTAAATAATAAAATTCAATGATTTGCATTGATTTTTTCTAAATTTAGAACTGATTCCAGGCATGCCGATTCGAAAGAGGGCATTGCAATTTAAAATTATTGTAGGGGCGACACCATGAATAATATTAAATAAATCATTCGTTTGACATGTGACTTGACAGTGTTGGTGCAAGCGTTAACGTAACGGAGACGATAATGGAACGTAGACGTTCTTTTCCGTAACGTTCTATGTGAATCGCACATAACTCTGTCTGTTTCGAACGATGCATTTTGTAGAACATTTCACAATTGCCCATTGATTTGCTGTGCAATCGTTATGTCATGAAATATTCATAATCTAAAATGAAAGGATAATTTTTCATCCGATCACGAATGTGAAAAAGATTTCAATTCGAAAGATTTTTCGAATGTGAAAAAGAATTTCATATGAATCGAATGGAAGCGAATCAATCAGGTTAATTGCATTTTTACTGTCGAAGATGTTCGGATTGCGGATGTGCGGATTTCCAGAAGGAATAAGTCCACTTCTGAAATAAAGCTGTGAACTTAAATTAACATTATTGTATCTATGTATTCTATGTGATATCAACACTGAACTATATGAAAAAAAAAACCGTAAACTAAAATTGTATTTGGAAATGATTTTAAATCTATTTAATTTTATTCGATTGGCGTTTGCAATCACAATTAGTAAAGCTCAAGATTAATCTTTGAAGTTTGTGGTTTATATTCAGATGCGGATTGTTCCTCATCTGGTCAACTGTAAATTACGAGTTTCCGTGTTTGCAAACTAAATAGACTGCATATCTTCGCTGACAATTGAAAAACAAAAAAAAATTTGTTTACTCACAAGTAGGGTAAATGATCTTGGTTATAAAATATGATCATGATTTGCCCACTTTTTTGAATGCTCTAATTCAGCGCTCCTGTGTCAAATACGGCCTTCGAATGTTTCGAAACATATAAATGAAATTGTCTTTTACATGATTTATAGTAGTTTGATAGTATATTTTTACGAAATCACATGTTTTAAAGGATTATAAAATACACCTTCTATTTGTGTCAATGCGCCCCTCATTCGAGTTAACTTTTAATCGATAACCAGATGATTATTTGGCACGTATTCAGACCTTTTCTGGATATACACTAGAACATACAACACTTATAAATATTGTAAACATCATGCTTGCTCACCATTTGTATCGGATTTACATAGCTAAACCATTAAATTAACGCATTTTGATGAACTCAATTCTGATCATGAGTTGTCCAATTCAATAATGTTGTTTTGTCCACATGATTTCTATAGCAACCGCTTGGCGCGCTGCGGTTTGTTTATGTTTGTTTATGGTGTGCTTCGCGCATAGCAGAAGTATGGTTTTTCTGTGTTGATTGTGTTGAGGTGAACACTTCTAAAATGCCCAAGAAAAGGCAATATTCTGAAGAAAGCCTAAATTATGAATGAATCAATATGATGACAGTAAACTCAAGCAATGATAAATGCAACATCTAATTCTGAATTCGAATGTTTTCATTCAAAAATGGAGATTTCTAAAACCGGACAAACCATGATAATTTTTTGGGCAAACCATGATCATAATTCTTCTTTAAGGAAAATCGTTAAAAAACATAAAAATTTGAATAATTTCAACACCTTATGGTAGTATTAGCAAGACTTGTGGCTTTTCAACAAACCCAAACTCGTATCGATTATGTGTGATTTTCATGAAGAAAAATCGATTTGCATTTACTAGTTGCGTAAAAACACCCCAAATTGGACAAACCAAGATCATTTACCCTATTTCTAAATTAAATGAAACATGTACTGAGTTAGGCGCAATCCTGTTATTTCCTTAATTATTTTAATTAAAAAAGGAAAAAATGTCCACGTGGACAAAGGGAGGTAGGGGTATGAAAATGTCCACGCTTGTCCACGGAGGGAAAGGGGGGAGTCTAAAATCGTGCTTTTTCTGTCCACGTGGTATGTGGACATCCCCTAAAGGGATTCATTTTCACGATGAAATCACAATATTTTGATTCAGCGATTAATGGTAGATACACCCTATCCAATCAATAGGACGTACACTCGCGAAAAAGAGTATAGCAAGCAAGCTTCCAAATGAACGCAATGTATACAAACAAAGCACTTATCATTCTTGTTTTTTGGTACCCGAAGTAAATGTATTGATCATTCTCATTCTGTAACAAACAAAAAATATTCAATGTATTAACCGTGTAGATGCAGAACAAATGAGTGAAATCACCATGAGTGACGACGAAGAGCAGGAAACGGACTTTCAAGCCAGTGAAGATGAATGGCTTCCGGAAAAGTCCGATGGACGACGACTGCAAGTGGATCGCTCCGGAACGGAGTCGGACGAGATTTCGGGTGAAGAAAATAAGCGACCAGCGTGGAAAAAACGAGAACATGGCGGCGCCAAGGGAAGATCTAGCAGGACTACTGCGACAAGGTAGGCAAATATGTTCTCATATATATATATATTCTGATAATACAAAATGTTTTATTATAGAAAAACTCGTGGATCGATTAAACCGACTGTATCATTCAACGCACAGCGCAAGAAAATGGTTGTCGAAACAAATGATAATTCGGAAAGCAGCGGTGATGAGCATCTGGTGAATCCTAATATGTTAGATTTAAATTCGGACTTCTTCATGGAACCAGCAAATGATGCGGCTTCTAAGGCTGTCCCAACATTTGATTGCAATGCTGGGACGCATCTATCGGATTCATCGGGGGATGAACATGAGGGCAAACAAACTGCTACTGAGAAGGACAAGATTGATGCACGAGAATCGAAAAGAAAACTAATCGCCAAAATCAACCAAAAATCACAAGGTCTAGTAAATTTCGAAAGTCTCAATGAATTCAATCGTAAGATAGAACAAGCAAAACAACAATTACTGATATCTAAAACTAAAAAGTCGGATGGAAGCGGCTCGTCGAGCATCAGCAATATTCTCGCGATGGGTGAGCATAAAGGAAGTGACACACAATCAACAAAAACAGGTGAAAAGAAAAAGGATGAGTCGGACTCTGATTGGGAGGATGTTGAAGAGAAAGAGGAAAACGGTTCTCATAAAGACGTCGAAATCACACTGGATATGAGACCTGTCGTGAGCCAGAAAAAGAAACGCGATGGAATCGATGTAGAAGCATGCATCAGAAGAATTGAAAACCGAAGAAAGCGTGAGAATCAAATAGTTCTCCACAAGGTAAACATTCTTATGGCTATCAGCCACGGCAACTATGTTAATAATACGCTCAACAGTACAAAATTACTCTCCTTGGCATTAACTTTGGTCCCATCCAAGAAGTGTTATCCAAAGAATCGAACCAATCTGGAATACTTCGAGCAAGTTACCAAATTCTATCGTGAAATAATTGACCTCAAAGATAAGCGAATGTTCAATCGGTTCAAAAAGCTTTCATCGCTGGAAACATCGCTTCGGCTGGAAATGCTCACTAAAGCTACCACCTGCAAACGAGATCACATCCTCATTTTCATAATCCTTCTACGAGCGATTGGGATCCAGTGCCGTCTGGTGATGTCGTTGGTCGTGGCTCCCAAAAAATTGCCCCAAAGTGAGTTAAATCCATCCCAAATGGAATCGACTAGAAAGGTAGATGCTAAGGGATCAGAAACTTCTAAAAGTTCTACAAATCAGTCAAGGCAGGCCATTGTGATCCCCCAATTAGACGGCAATGATGATTCTTGTGGCGAACCATTCAAGAAAAGAATATTGGACAACACAAAAAAGCAATCGAGCAAGAAGAATAATTTAGATGCGAAACCTGAATCGAACACGAAATCGGCGCTATCACCTAAAGTAAGTGTTATAATCCTCTCACGCATTATTAACCCATTAACATACGATTAAATTTTCAATTGAGCGGACCAGATTGACACGCTTCGGACAGTCACGCATCGTGCTATTTCACTACATTGCTAATCGCTCTAGAACCCTTTGATATGCGAATATAGCACGAGTAAGACTAGATGTTATAATTTTTGTGGCTCGATGTTGTAGGTTTAAGGGTTAAGCAACATCTGGAGAAGATGACGAGTGCTCACCATGTGTTAAACCTAAAGTCCAAAGCGCTCAAACGCCTATCGAAATATTTTTCAGGTCATTCTCGCTCTGGAACAGATATACTCAACCTGTGGCCCACCAACCAACCTCTTTTGGTTAGCCCGTCTGGCCCGTTATCATTTTGTATGTGTAGAAATCACAAAATCGCTTAGGAAACATGAGACGGAGTTTAAGGCCTTCTACACATTGGGAAACCGAAACCCGATTATTTTTTTTATCTGTATTATAGTAACTTTCAACCCATTTGGCTGGTTCGTCATTTTTACTTACATTTTTGGAAGAATGTCGGGAGTGAGAATTGAACTCGTGACCTTCAGCGTGAGAGACATGAATGTTACCACTACGCCAGATCGCCTCCCCCAAACCCGATCTATGTTGGCGATGTCAATCGCATCTCCAACTCAGCTCTGCATATTGAGACAACTCAATTTGCAAGCGAAAATTTAATTTTTGTTAGTCTTTTTTGCGATAGCAATTAAAATTCATAAACTTCTGAAATTGTAGGAATCATAATTGAGGGGCTTAGAATGCAAGGGGTGTAAGTGACTTGATCGATTTCTCTTCATCAACTTTTTCTTTAGTTGATAACTCAACTGCAAAATCGTTCCAATATGAGTTTGCTATACCATCCGATAGATGAGGTTCTGACCTTTCTTCAAGATTGTCAAATACAGCTGGGAATGAATTTGCTGCTAAGATATGACCAAAAGAGAGAGAGTCGATGTAGAGAAATCGATCAAATCACTTACACCCCTTTCTTTCTAAGCCCTTCAATTAAAAGCATTACAGGTCCGTCCATTTAGAAAAATGTCGCATTACATGTAAATCAGGACACGAATCAAAACCTCAAAGTAAACTGACAATGTGATGGTGAGAGAGTGAATGAAAATTTACAACGTCTTAGGAATTTTTTAACGTTGAACTCGGTCGTTCTTTGCGCTAGCGAATGCACTTTAGTCTGAGTTGTGTGTTTCTTCACACTCCGCTATAAAATTTGGAGAATGAAAAGATCTGGGAAAATCACAGGTGAAAAAAACATCACGTGTTAATTCAAGTTAAAGTAGAATCTCGATTATCCGCGGAATAGTCGGGTAAACTCACCGCGAATAACGAAAATCGCGGATGATCCATTAAAGGACCAAAAAAGAAATGCAAACACGAAGAAAGATGTTTCAACATAAAAACTATGTTTTATCAATACAGAAATCATTAAACTATTCAGGAGTTCGGGTTGAGCATCGGTGCGGACTAGACGTGCTCGTTTTTGCTCTATCTTTTCTCGTAGCAAGTGTCGGTGTTTATTTGGTGTTCGGTTAAAAATGTGTTAATTTAATGTGAACATGTGCTTTCTGTCTAGATACAATGGGATCCAGTGAAATTTGTTTCAATTCCCTGGATAATTCATGTAAATATTGAATGCAGAATATGTTGGTGTGGACGCGTCCGTTGTCCGCTCGGTTCGTGTAACGACATGTTCGTTTTTTTTTCATCGCGTGTTTATTTTGTATATGTGTATGCACATTTTGGAATACAGAAGATAGGGCATGAGAACGTATGAGTGTTCGTTTTTTTGGTATTGAGTGTGAAGTTATAATATCGTTGTGACTGTATCACACCACAAGAATCATCGACAGGGATGGACTGAGCGGGAAGCTGCATCAGAGGTGTACACATTCTCTCATATGGAGAACCTGTTTGTACGCAGTGAATCACAAAAAGATACACAATCCGCGAGGAACTGTGGACAGAGAAGGTGGAAAAGAAGAGAACGTTACAGAATCGGAAACCAAAGGAATAATTCACGAGCATGCAGTGGCGTCAGCTAAGTTTTATTTCTTTCGTATACATACATTATCTAAATTCTTTCGTTGCATAATTGTTTAATCTCTTATTTCTTCATTTCTCCAATTTAATTTCTTAATTTTTTTTTCTTGAATGTGTTTATCATTTCCTCATTAACTCTTCAATCTTGAATACTTTAATTATTCATTTCATTAATTATAATTCATCAATTCCGTCCAGCCGTCGCTAACAGAATATATCGCTAGTACGAATCATTTGGGGGTAGTTCTCTCGGTTACCTTCTCAGGTTTCCCAAATATAACTCTCCGCCATCGCAACTAGAGTTCAATAAAGAAAACTCGCGGTGATCAGCGATATAAATTTTCGGTCTGGGGTTCTCTCGGTTACCTACTCAGGTTTCCTAAACATATCTCTCCTTCGTCGCGATTGGGTTTCGATGAAAACTACGTGTTATAAATAATAGATGAAAACGGAGTCAGAGCAATAAACTTTGTAGGTTTTGCTTCTCAGAAAAAAAATACAAAAATCTAAAAATTTACAAATCTAAAGATACAAAAATCTTAAAATCCAAAAATTTAAATATTTACAAAGCTCTAAATCAAGAAGTCTGAAAATATAAAAAAATATAAAAATATAAAAATCTAAAGATTTATTAATTTGAAAATGTAAAAATTTTAAACTCTAGAAATCTAAAAAATAAATTTAATAATCCACAAATCTAAAAATTTGAAATCTAAAAATCCAAAAATAAATTACCAAAAAAAATTGTTCAAATGCTACTTTGCAGCATTGTGTACGCACTTCTAAATATCTAAATATCTAAATATTCATTTGGAGAAAATTGAAAAATTAAATAAATTGAACTTGACAGGTAGTTTGTGTGTAGACATGTGACATCATTGTAATGTACGTTGTAATTTTGTAATTCTTCCTTCTCTAATTCTTTAATTGTTTAATTATTCATTCTTCAATTATTCAATACTGTAACTCTTCAGTACTTTAGAGTTTTTATGAGTTATGGCCTTCTCAGGTCAGGAAACATATCTATGTACTACGAACAATGAATAACGAAATGCATGACCGGTCCGATAACAATGTATATTTTCTTCTAATCTCATTTCGCCGAATAGTTGAGAGTTCACGTTTTTAGAATCACATCACTTACCGCAGTGAATCCTGATTTTTCTTAACCATTCCCACTAACAAATATCCTTTCTATGAGAAACGCTAGGGAACCACGCTATAGAGGCGACCCTTCTGGCCTTCGGGCGGCGAATATCATACTAACATTCCTTCCCTTCCCCTGGTGACTGTAAGGACGTGGCCGGCGTCGTTATTGACCATTTAAAGCTCGAATCACCGAAAATTGCACAACGAGAATGATTTGCTAGTCCCAAGCGTCATTCTGTGTGTTCTTTATGCAATTTGGTTGGTTCAGGTCAATCACGGAGAGCAACTACGAAATGTACAGTCTACCTAAGCTCAAGCTCAAGCTCAAGCTTACAGAAATCATTAAACTATTCATCTATAAGGTCGTGTATATCAGTGGCTGAATAATGTAAAAGCCATGATCACAACAAAAGATTATGGGCCTACCACTCACCAACAAATTCCGGAAAGGCCTATTGATTTACTATGGAACTCGCAGTCGCAAATAATCCGCACGGCGGATCACCCGCTCGCGGATAATCGGGGTTCTACGGGGGTCATAGTCTTAATTACGGAACAAAAACATTTGCTTGCAGATAATATAACTTGCATATATTTTCGCAAACTAAAATAATCTGGCATCTCTGAAACTGAAAGGAACAGTCTGTATTTGTGAAGCGAGTATTATGATGTGTTTTTGAGAAGGAAAAACGAGTTTCAAAGTATAAATTATAAATGAAAATTAACTTTTCCGAATCAAATTAGTATTCTATGTGAATGCAAATCACTTTTTTTTCTGCAAGTGATGAGAAAATCCCATACAGAAATTGTGTCCGAAATTGACGTTATATTATATTAATAAATTTTAGTAGAAATATCTGAAAATTCAGAGGAAATAGGTTAAGTTAGGGTTAGGACTAAGCGCTTCAACTAATTAAATAATCCCAAGTAGATATTTTCATTCAAATATTACCAATTAAAAATTGCCTTTTAGCCTTCTAATCTGATGGAGAATAGTTTGGATATTTTCGTTGTCTCCGGTTGAGGGCGATATTGACCGTGTAAAGGTAGGTTTAGAGTTCCCGTGAACGTGAACGCGGACAAACACTTTTTTGTTAATAATTCATCAGTCCATATATATAACGCGAGGACATCTTGAAACGATAGGAAAAAACATATTCTAGTTGAAAAACATGTTTAAACACAATTCATATTGATAAAAGTGGAATAATTCAATATTTCACAACGATTCTGAATTTCCACCGTGGAATCGAGATGTTGGTGAACTCACCATAGTTCACCGACTTCGGTGAACGTGAAAACAGTGGTGAATATAGACGTCAAAATATTTCCCCGTTCACGTTCGAATGTCCCAAGGCATTCTGAAAATTATTTCACCGTGAACTTAAAAGGATTTGTTTAGCAATTCTCAAGTTTTCAATGAAAATTTTGATATGGATGCAATTTCATTCAATCGGATCTTTCCGCGGGCTAAAAACCTTCGTTGGTTTGGGTTGATTCGTGAACAACTGTATATTTTATCCGAATAATTTTATTGAAGATCGATGTTTATTTACTTCACGTTCACTGTCGAACTTTTAATATGAACGTGAACGTGAACAAAATCATTTTATTCAGCACGATTTTTTGAGCTGTTTGTTCGCAATGTAATTCACCGTGAAATGACCGTCCTATTCCACCACCTGTTCAAGTTCACGTTCACGGGAACTCTAAACCGGCCTTAAGGTGCAAAATATTGATTCAGGTTAGATCGGATGTCGAAAGCCTAGCTGTCACGATATTGAAGACACTTATTGTCAATCATTTTGATCGTGTAAGGGTGGGTTTAGACTAGTGATATATTCATGTGAAGAAATATGATGAGATATATAGAAATCGCATCAAACGTTTACACTAGCGTGAACTTCTATAATGAATATATTCATATTTTCGGTGAACTTATTCACCTGAAGTAGAACTGCAACCACCTTTAGTGATTTCTCATTCACAAGCGTTTACATATGCTGAATTTATTCAAGTTATATATACCTCGAATAAGTGTATCATATTTATTCTCACCCGTTTACATCTATTTTCACGTGAATAAATCCATCTATAGCTATAGATCTCCCTAATGTAAACCGGCCATAAGGTGCCCAAAACGTGATGAAATCGTTCAGTTTTTATCCGTCATCATACACTAGCAGTGATGCCGTTCCGTTAACTATTGAAAGAAATCATATGAGAAGAAATTTATGAAAAATGTTTTTGAAAAAAAATAGAACTTTACATGAGATTTGTCTTAACATGAGCGAAATTAGAAAACAAAAGCATTTAATTTTTGCAAATAGCATCAAATAGAATGTATGCGCAACTTTTTAAAAAATTGTCCAAAATTAAGTTATGAGTTTTAGTTTCCTTCAATATGGCTGTGAAGACATTTTTTCGTACAATGTGAAAACATCTGAAAAAATCCCCTGGCATCCATGATTGAAACTCAACGAACGCAGAAATTGAAATGTTAACAGGTTGCCGACACACATCACGCGCGACTCGACATGCTAGGTTGAATCGAAAAAGTTGGCCTGACCTAAGTTGGCAGTTGCCTAGTGTGTATGCTCCCATTTGATTACACATGCTCTCAATTTTTTTGTGACATTCGTTAAGTTGGTTTCCAACCCAGGTTGCCTAGTGTGTAGATGGCCTAACACATTACACCTCTACACATTAATTAGTTGTCTAGTTAAGTGGTATTAGTAGATTAAATATCATTTAATCCGATCATTAGGGCTAATCCTGTCGACACTAGTGCATCAACATACAAATATCGATATGAAAAAATGAATATGAAATCGTTACCATTTTTTGACATAAGAATACGTCTTTCAGTACTGATACCAAATCATAAACTGGTCGCGGTTTTCTATGAAATTGTTTTACCGTGAATAATTATTTTAGCTATGAATGAATTTTGATGGTTTGCATTCCAATCGGATCGTAAATTCTTTAATTTTCCGGTAATTTATACACTACGGTTCCCAAACCCATAAATGATGTATTTAAAAAATTGGAAATTGGAAGAATACACATTTTCCTATCGCGTTCTGGTGCCCAGGAATATATGAGGGAGGTACAATATTCAAACATCACTGCTAATAAGGCAGGCGTTAATCGGTCGCTCGAGATGCAATTGCAACATCGTAGAAAGAATGTGACAATGTGATTCACGATTACAAAACACAGTATTCACAATTCATCAGTCATCTAGCTAGCGACCAGACGGCAGCGAGTATTTCGAATAACTTTTCTCAAGGCCGAGTGTTTAGTTGGGTATTCCGAATTGGTCTTTTTCAAGCCTAGTGACGAATGAATCGATGAATTTAAAAGCCTCTACTAGAATCTCAACTTAGTGGACGCGGGGTTGAGTAAAGAATCACTAAGAGATGTTTCGTGGAACGATACATTCATATATACGGCTGACCTTGAAAGTCATGAAGAACTACATAGCAACACGCCGCACCAATTCTATTTTTATTTACACCTAGCTGACCCGACGAACTTCGTCCCGCCCAAAATAGATTTTTTTATGTGAATACTAACTCTTACTAAGTGAACGTTAGTGAGTCCAATCACTGAACTCTTCATTGATTGATTACCCTTTGACCCTTTAAAATTTCCTTTTACTATAAATTGTCTAGTACTTCTACAAAAATTCGTCCTTATAATATAAAATTATTTTCAGACACAAGACTCGTTCAAGACTCTTCAAGCATTTGGAAATAACATGTTTCTCCGTTGCATGGAATACATGTTTGATACAGAGAATATTACAAAATAAAGACAGCTCAAATCGGACCATTCCTTCCTCGGGTTTAGGGCACACCAACACATTTGGCCTTCCATTTTTGTTTATATAGATAGAAGATATAGTAATGCGTTATTCCGTCTAAAAATCCTTTTCCATTTTCGAACAAACATCAATTTCGTTAGCGCCAACATCAAATGAACTGAAAACGCTTAGCTAATTGTAGAACATATGAGAATTCAATTTTCCGAATTTTCCGATTTTTCTCTCCGCTATATCTTCAAACATTCACGTTTTCTTACTATGAGCAAGTTCATGGGTTCAATCGCAGAACTGTTCAATGATTGATCTTCTAATCGACCCCGTTGAATTCACCTTTTACTGTAAAATTCTTAGTATTTCTAACAAAACCCATCATTATAATATCAGATTATTTTCAGACACAATTCTCATTCAAGATTTTTCAACCACTTGCAAATAACATGTTTCTCCGTTACATGGAATAAATCAGCCCTAAATCGGACAATTCTTTCCTCTCAGAAAAATGGGAGGAGTGTTGAACCACTTTAGAAATGTTACTTGCCCCCTAAAACCTCCACATGCCAAATTTGGTTCAGGTTGCTTGATTAGTTCTTGAATTATACATAAATGTATGCTTCATTTGTATGGCAGTACAACCATCCCCCCCCCCCTCTAGAGAGGGGAGGAGTGTCTATTCACCATGGAAACGTTTCGTGTCCCCTAAAACATTCGCATGACAAATTTGGCTTTATTTGCTTGATTAGTTTTCGAATTATGCTGAAATTTGTCTTTCATTTGTATGGCGGCTCCCCCTAAAAGAGAGGGGTGGAGTGTTTAACCACCGTAAAAACATTTATTGCACCCTAAAATCTCCACATGACAAATTTGTTTCCATTTGTTTGATTAATTCTTAAGTAATGCAGAAATTTGTGTTTCATTTGTATGGCAGCAATATGAAATCGTTACCATTTTTTGACATAAGAATACGTCTTTCAGTACTGATACCAAATCATAAACTGGTCGCGGTTTTCTATGAAATTGTTTTACCGTGAATAATTATTTTAGCTATGAATGAATTTTGATGGTTTGCATTCCAATCGGATCGTAAATTCTTTAATTTTCCGGTAATTTATACACTACGGTTCCCAAACCCATAAATGATGTATTTAAAAAATTGGAAATTGGAAGAATACACATTTTCCTATCGCGTTCTGGTGCCCAGGAATATATGAGGGAGGTACAATATTCAAACATCACTGCTAATAAGGCAGGCGTTAATCGGTCGCTCGAGATGCAATTGCAACATCGTAGAAAGAATGTGACAATGTGATTCACGATTACAAAACACAGTATTCACAATTCATCAGTCATCTAGCTAGCGACCAGACGGCAGCGAGTATTTCGAATAACTTTTCTCAAGGCCGAGTGTTTAGTTGGGTATTCCGAATTGGTCTTTTTCAAGCCTAGTGACGAATGAATCGATGAATTTAAAAGCCTCTATAATTCAAAACATCATCATCATCATTATTAAAGTCGTCTCGCTCCAGCTATCAAGCAGCCGTCTTTCTCAATAATAATATCACACAAAATGGTTTTGCTCGATTCTAAAAAAGAATGAATGATATATATGGCACTGTATGGTGCAATTTTGTTCGGTGGGGTGGGCTTTTATGCATTCTGGAGCGTGTTTGGATGTTTTGGTGTGATGATGTCGTTTTGAATTGTAAAGGGTTTAGGCTTTTTAGTTTATTCGTCTCTAGCCTTGAAAAAGACCAATTTTAAATATCAAACTAAACAACCCGGCCTTGAGAAATACTATTTGGAAAGCTTTGCTGCTTGGATGACTGATAAATCGTGAATTACTGATTTGTGATTTTTTCAATCGATCATTCAACTTTCGTGATTTGTGATTGTTTGTTTTCGGGTTGAAAGTGATGTGAGGTACTTTTCATCGTTGAGAGTTGTGTTCTACAGTGAAAAAATTAAGCTGAAATTTTGTTTCGATGGTATTGCTTTCGCCTCCGCAGTCACCACAAAATAGGTTTGGTTTGGATTTTCTGTTACCGTTCTGCGTCTACTGAGATGTTTTGTTCTGCATTGGAGATGTAGTTTTGCTACTGAAAGACTACTTAGATATTCAAGAAGTTCAGTTTTCCAGTTTAAATGCATTAGACAGCGAGCAATCAACAGAACATGTTGATGCTTAGAATTAATTTGACAGTGAAAGCAGTCATTTGTCGGCCCTTGTCATTACTATCAAATATTTGTATCAAAGAGTTTTATTATTAAATTTCTTCAATGTTTGTGCTCGCCGGCAATAATTTCGTAGTTCTATGTGAACAGTGCGGTCATGTCTTGAAAATTACCTTCTTCATTTATCTTTTTTTCTTTGCGGTACGCGACACGTGTTTGTGGCCCCTATAAAAAAAGGCTGAGTACCACTGCTCTGGAAGATCCTATCGCTCAGCTAATCTAAAGTCAACATGGCTTACTGAAATTTTTCGATCTTCATCACGCTCGCTCTGATTCCGAATTTCGTGTGCTCACCAAAATTGGAGACTCCTTTTTTCGACTTTCGAACGACCTGTTATAAGCGATAGTCAGCCAACACAGTCAAATTCTTGATACCTTGCGAGGTGAGATAAAGAAAAACGCAGACAAAATAAAAAAAGGAAAACAACAGCAGCAGGGTTTTTCTAACCGGGGTTCGCCAAAGCGTCCCCGCATCCAAATCGATCCGCCCCAAGTCGAAGAGGGTGCCATATGTACGCTTTGTGGTAGCAAAGGGTCAGACCCCTCCTTTTCGTTGTATTCGCAAAATGGAGTAGCCATTGCTGAGAGTTTTGCAGAAATGCAGAAATTTGTGTTTTATTTGTATGGCAGCCACCCCTAAGAGAGGGGGGATGGGGTATCTAACCACCATAGAAACATTCATTGCACCCTAAAGTTTCCATATGCCAAATTTGGTTTAATTTGCTTGATTAAT
Source organism: Toxorhynchites rutilus septentrionalis (assembly GCF_029784135.1). Taxonomy (NCBI): domain Eukaryota; kingdom Metazoa; phylum Arthropoda; class Insecta; order Diptera; family Culicidae; genus Toxorhynchites; species Toxorhynchites rutilus. The sequence continues at coordinate 292,145,814 of NC_073746.1, forward strand.
TCTCGGGTAATGCAAAAATTTGTGTTTCATTTGTACGGCAGCCCCCTCTAAGAGAGGGGGAAGGAGTATCTTAACACCATAGAAACATTTATTGCATCCTAAAACATCCACATGCCAAATTTTGTTTCATTTGCTTGATTAATTCTCGAGTAATGCAGAAATTTGTGTTTCATTTGTATGGCAGCCCCCCCTTTGAGTGGGGGAAGGACTGTCTAACCATCATAGAAACATTTATTGCACCCTAAAAGTTTCACATGCCAACTTTGGTTTCGTTTGATTGATTAATTTCCGAGTAATGCAAAAAATTGTGTTTCATTTGTATGGCAGCTCCCTCTAAGAGAGAGGGAAGGAGTATCTTATCACCATAGAAACATTTATTGCATCCTAAAACCTCCACATGCCAAATTTGGTTTCATTTGCTTGATTAATTCTCGAGTAATGCAGAAATTTGTGTTTCATTTGTATGGCAGCCCCCCCTTTGAGTGGGGGAAGGACTGTCCAACCATCATAGAAACATTTATTGCACCCTAAAACTTTCACATGCCAACTTTGGTTTCGTTTGCTTGGTTAATTTCCGAGTAATGCAGAAATTTGTGTTTCATTTGTATGGCAGCCCCCCCCTTAGAGAGGGGGGAGGGGTCTCAAAATATCACGAAAACCTTCCCCGGCCCCAAAAACCCCTACATACCAATTTTCATGTCGATCGGTTCAGTAGTTTCCGAGTCTATAAGAATCAGACAGACAGACAGACATCACTCCATTTTTATATATATAGATTATATATATAAATAGATAGATAGATATATATAGATTAAATTTTTGCTGAGAGTTTTCGTCGTTTAGGTTGATGCAAGTGTGTGATATACCGAATCAAAACAATAATTGTTTGAATCTGGTGTTCACTACTAATAAGAAATCCTGTCATGTTGCTGCGACGAACCCAAAGCACGAAATTCACCGCGTTGCGATTGCTACTGCTTCTTCTTGAATGGCGTTAACGTTCCCTGTGGAACTTTTGCCGTCTCAACGTAAGCATTAACTAGCGTCATTTATTAATACTTAGTTGAGATTTCGTAAGCCAAATAACACGCCTTGAATGTATTCCGAGGGGCAAGCTCTTGAATACGCTTGACCACAGTGCAAGTCGAAGGAAATTTCTTTGACGAAAAATCTCCCCGGCCAGAACAGGAATCGAACCCGAACACCCCTCATGATAATGTGAGACGCTAACCACTCGGCCACGGGTGCTACTGTTACTCTGCGCGAAGTGGAAGTTGGGAAGTTCAGACTAGAATCTCAACTTAGTGGACGCGGGGTTGAGTAAAGAATCACTAAGAGATGTTTCGTGGAACGATACATTCATATATACGGCTGACCTTGAAAGTCATGAAGAACTACATAGCAACACGCCGCACCAATTCTATTTTTATTTACACCTAGCTGACCCGACGAACTTCGTCCCGCCCAAAATAGATTTTTTTATGTGAATACTAACTCTTACTAAGTGAACGTTAGTGAGTCCAATCACTGAACTCTTCATTGATTGATTACCCTTTGACCCTTTAAAATTTCCTTTTACTATAAATTGTCTAGTACTTCTACAAAAATTCGTCCTTATAATATAAAATTATTTTCAGACACAAGACTCGTTCAAGACTCTTCAAGCATTTGGAAATAACATGTTTCTCCGTTGCATGGAATACATGTTTGATACAGAGAATATTACAAAATAAAGACAGCTCAAATCGGACCATTCCTTCCTCGGGTTTAGGGCACACCAACACATTTGGCCTTCCATTTTTGTTTATATAGATAGAAGATATAGTAATGCGTTATTCCGTCTAAAAATCCTTTTCCATTTTCGAACAAACATCAATTTCGTTAGCGCCAACATCAAATGAACTGAAAACGCTTAGCTAATTGTAGAACATATGAGAATTCAATTTTCCGAATTTTCCGATTTTTCTCTCCGCTATATCTTCAAACATTCACGTTTTCTTACTATGAGCAAGTTCATGGGTTCAATCGCAGAACTGTTCAATGATTGATCTTCTAATCGACCCCGTTGAATTCACCTTTTACTGTAAAATTCTTAGTATTTCTAACAAAACCCATCATTATAATATCAGATTATTTTCAGACACAATTCTCATTCAAGATTTTTCAACCACTTGCAAATAACATGTTTCTCCGTTACATGGAATAAATCAGCCTTAAATCGGACAATTCTTTCCTCTCAGAAAAGTGGGAGGAGTGTTGAACCACTTTAGAAATGTTACTTGCCCCCTAAAACCTCCACATGCCAAATTTGGTTCAGGTTGCTTGATTAGTTCTTGAATTATACATAAATGTATGCTTCATTTGTATGGCAGTACAACCATCCCCCCCACCCTCTAGAGAGGGGAGGAGTGTCTATTCACCATGGAAACGTTTCGTGTCCCCTAAAACATTCGCATGACAAATTTGGCTTTATTTGCTTGATTAGTTTTCGAATTATGCTGAAATTTGTCTTTCATTTGTATGGCGGCTCCCCCTAAAAGAGAGGGGTGGAGTGTTTAACCACCGTAAAAACATTTATTGCACCCTAAAATCTTCACATGACAAATTTGGTTCCATTTGTTTGATTAATTCTTAAGTAATGCAGAAATTTGTGTTTCATTTGTATGGCAGCCCCATACAAATCACGAAAACCTTTCCCGGCCCCAAAAACCCTTACATACCGATTTTCATGTTGATCAGTTCAGTAGTCTCCGAGTCCATGAGAATCAGACAGACAGACAGAAATCCATTTTCATATATAACTAGCTAACCCGGCAAACTTCGTCCCGCCCATTTACTTGATTAAATTTCGAGTAATGCAGAAATTTGTGTTTTATTTGTATGGCAGCCACCCCTAAGAGAGGGGGGAGGGGTATCTAACCACCATAGAAACATTCATTGCACCCTAAAGTTTCCATATGCCAAATTTGGTTTAATTTGCTTGATTAATTCTCGGGTAATGCAAAAATTTGTGTTTCATTTGTACGGCAGCCCCCTCTAAGAGAGGGGGAAGGAGTATCTTAACACCATAGAAACATTTATTGCATCCTAAAACCTCCACATGCCAAATTTTGTTTCATTTGCTTGATTAATTCTCGAGTAATGCAGAAATTTGTGTTTCATTTGTATGGCAGCCCCCCCTTTGAGTGGGGGAAGGACTGTCTAACCATCATAGAAACATTTATTGCACCCTAAAAGTTTCACATGCCAACTTTGGTTTCGTTTGATTGATTAATTTCCGAGTAATGCAAAAAATTGTGTTTCATTTGTATGGCAGCTCCCTCTAAGAGAGGGGGAAGGAGTATCTTATCACCATAGAAACATTTATTGCATCCTAAAACCTCCACATGCCAAATTTGGTTTCATTTGCTTGATTAATTCTCGAGTAATACAGAAATTTGTGTTTCATTTGTATGGCAGCCCCCCCTTTGAGTGGGGGAAGGACTGTCTAACCATCATAGAAACATTTATTGCACCCTAAAACTTTCACATGCCAACTTTGGTTTCGTTTGCTTGGTTAATTTCCGAGTAATGCAGAAATTTGTGTTTCATTTGTATGGCAGCCCCCCCTTAGAGAGGGGGGAGGGGTCTCAAAATATCACGAAAACCTTCCCCGGCCCCAAAAACCCCTACATACCAATTTTCATGTCGATCGGTTCAGTAGTTTCCGAGTCTATAAGAATCAGACAGACAGACAGACATCACTCCATTTTTATATATATAGATTATATATATATAGATTATATATATAGATAGATAGATAGATATATATAGATTAAATTTTTGAGTAAGGTTTTCTAACAGTGCATGTAAAATGTTATTTTTCTAAAATAGTTCATTATTACTTTTCCAACAAACTTGTCAAACATCATATTTAAATCAGACATCTGGAATTTGAGTTACGATTTTTTTGAAAGAAAGGTAAATTATTTTGAATACGCCCTTTTAAAAAAACAGTCGTAACTTACTTTGGACATAATGTTAATGTAAAATGTGATTTTGGGTAGTTTTTGGGTCAAAAGTACCAAGTACCAAACACAAACGAACAATTACACCAACCGGTTTTATGCAGGCTTTTTTTTAAGAAGCCTGCCAAATTGGCTTCAATTTGATATGTCAATCGTCTGAATTGGTCCAGTAGTTCAAAAGTTATGATTTTTTGAAAGTCATTTTTGAAAAAAGGGGAAAAAATATTTTCCGGCCTCTTTAAAATGGAAATGGGAACCCTAATGAAAAATTAAAAAAAAGCCAAAAAAAGTCTAGTATTTTGCGGCTAGGAATAAAACTATCAATTTTTATGAAAATCTGAGAACCACGGTTCGACATGGAATGGCTGGATTGGCAGAACATTACAACATAAATAATCATTCATAGATTGTATTAATTTAATACATAAACATCTTCTTCATTCCAGACAGCACCAAAATTGCTGGAAATATGCAAGTTCTCACCTAGGAAGACGCGTAAACAGCGTCAAGCACAAGCGGAACCTTCCTCCTCCACTGGAGCAACAGATTCAAAAAAGCAAAAAATTAGCAATAATACTGATGCACCCTCGTCGTCATCATCGATTAGTATTGTTTATACGAAAAAAGAACCTTCAGACCCTGCTAGAGATAAGAATAAACGAAAGCAATCTTCCAAATGCGCTAACACAGATACCGTGCCAGCTTTGAGCCTTCAACCAACCCAACTCCCTAAGAAGTCCGACGCGGGTGACAAGCAATCACGAAAATCAACTGTCGAAACAAGCAACCCCACAAGGGCAATAAAGACTGAGAAGTCCGGCAAAAGTAAGACCCCTCCCGAGACCAAACCCCCTAAAATACTCAAAATCGAATACATTGATAAGAAATTAAAGCGGCGTCTGGATCGACGGGTTCTTTCCACCGACGACGAATGCATGGCCCAGTCTGGGGATAAGCCGAAGTTGAAATCCGGTGTTAACTTGTGGGTCGAAGTGTACGCCGAGGAAGAAGAACAGTGGATCCCAGTCGACGTGATTGGTGCAAAGGTACACTGTGCTGAACAGATCGCTAGACAGGCGTCCTCTCCACTGGTCTATATTCTCGCCTGGAATAACGATGGGACCATTAAAGACGTAACGGCGCGGTATTGCAAAAATTATGCCACCAGCACGAAAAAGTTACGCATAGAGCAGGAATGGTTGGACGAGACATTGCGAAAGTACAAGGGCAAACAGAGTGCTCGCGATATCGAGGAAGATCGCAGCTTGAATCAAACTCAATTGGAGCAACCTCTACCTACGGCCATCGGCGAGTACAAGAATCACCCACTGTATGCACTGAAGCGTCATTTGCTCAAATTCGAAGGTATTTACCCACCGGACGCCCCCACCCTTGGTTTCATAAAGGACGAACCAGTGTATGCCAGAGAGTGCGTCCATACGTTACATTCGCGGGAAATTTGGTTGAAGCAGGCCCGTACGGTGAAAATGTTCGAAAGCCCATATAAAGTTGTTAACGCAAGGCCAAAGTTCGACCGGGTAAGTTCTCGAAATAGTTACAATTTTATACATTTTTATGTACTTAAAATGATGCTACATGAAGAGATTGAATCTTATTCACAAGATTGTTCCGCCAAAGAACTCGGTCCATAGCTGCACTTCTCCAACTCCCGGGTGCACCTATTCTTACCAAGTTTTGCTCCTCCTGGTCCAATCACCTCGCTTGCTGGGTTCTTCTTTTTCGACTTGGCGACTTTCTAGATACTGTGAAGATGCGTGAAGCTGCGCCGGTTCGGGGTTCATTCATTCTGCTTCTCCATACTCTGTTCTCCTGTACACAACCGTATATTATTCTGAGCACACATCAAATGCTTCCGAGTCCTCTTTAAGCATCGTCCATGCTTCGTGCCCATAGAGAACAACCGGTCGAATCGGGGAATTGTACATGATACACTTCGTTCGGGGGTCTCCTGCTAGCGTTTATTTAGTCTTAAACGCGTTGATTCTAAGTCCTATCAGCTCTGTTTCGTGTTTCAGTCGGGTATACAAGTCCGCTACCTTCGCATGTGTTCTTCCGATTATGTCCACGTCATCGGCGAAGCAGATAAACTGACTAGATTTGTTGAAAATCGTGCTCAGCATGTTGAAGCCTGCTCTCAACATAACACCTTTCAGCGCTAAGTTGAAGAGCAGATAGGAGAGTCGAAGTCGAAGTCTCCTGTGAGTCCAAACGACTCCGACAGATCGCCTAAGATCCGCACACTACACCACACACCGTTCATCGTTGCCTGAATCAGTCTTGTCAGCTTTCGAGGAAAGCCGTGATCGTCCATTATTCTCCATAGCTGTCGTCGGTATAATGTGCGATACCAGGGCTGTGAAGTCGGAGAAAAATTGACCCCGACTCCCCAAAATTATTAGTATCGCCTCCGGATCCTGTTGAAAAAATTAAATATTTCGAAACCAGGTTTTTCATTAGGATGTTTTTTAAAATTTGTTACATCCCACAACCACAGCTTTCATAAATTAACGACATGAATTAAGGTGAAGACGGTTATATTTTCTTACTTCACGATTCCCTATTGTTTGTTGTTTCTCCTATTGATTCACAGATACAATCACATGTTTATCTTGTATCAATGTCGTAACGCATCACAACTAGACCCAAATTTTATTCAATTTTAGTAAGTCTGCAGTGGGTCAAGAAGTGGTGACTGAATACAGGTTTAATAATCTCAACGTCACTGGTTCGAATCTCGATGTTGCTTTTATTTTTTTTTACTTTCGGAAAATGGAAAAATGTTTCCAAATTGATTAGTCCTTGGTTGGGTGTTTCGTAATGCGAATAATTTTGCTGTATTAAGCTTGTTTTTCAATCCTTCACAATGAAGACAAATTCATGCGAATGTTTGCGAACTTTTTTCGCCAACCAATCAGAACGAAGCGCGGGATCACTAGCGAAAGAGCGAAAAAAGATAGAACTTCCCAAGCTTTTGCTGCGAAAAATTACGAATTCACGGTACATTGACAGTTGTCTCTGCCCACATCAGAAAGTTGGAACGAGTCAATCAAGATGGATGCAACAAGATATGAAAAACTTTGCTCAGCTTCACATCGATGGAACGATGTAAGCAATATTCAAGTTTGCGGCAGGATAGTAAATAATTTTCCGAATTTCTGTTTATACTTTACTGAATTTTCTAACATTGAACTGTATGAAGTTCAAGATATACTTGAACTCACATTTGTGAGTAATATGAATTTGATTCACCAATCTCGTACAACTTGTTTTCGTTGTAAGGACGATAGTTTGACAGATTCGCATGATTTCGTAATTCAATGTGAATGACTTTAGCGAAAACATTTCGCAAGGACGAATTTCTCAAGTGAAAAATTCGCTCATTCTGAGCAAGCTTTATTCCCACTTAGTTCGCATTATGACCCACTATCAGGGTTTCCAACTATAATTTAAAAAAAAAAGAAGAATGAAAATAAAAATCAGCAGAGCTAACAATGGGTTGTCCGAAGAGTTCGTGCTGATTTTTTAGAAAACAAAAGTATAATTTTTATAGGGAGCCATCTTTTACCCAGCCTTTAAATTATATCCTCCCATGTGACATTTTTATGATTTCGAGAAAAACGAAACTTGTAGTTCAGTGCTCTGCAATTTTCAAAGCATTTAATTTTCTCGTTCAATGTTGTTCTCAGAAATGTTAGCTACTCTCTGGCAATACTCTGACGCATAATAATCGTAAAAAACATCAAGTATCATGCCAAAACGACAGTTTTTTGACTGACTATACGTACATGGTCCACTCAAACTGAACCAAATGAAGCATTTTTTATGATTTGGTTCACTATGACTGGATAATTTCGAAATATTTCTCAATCAATTAACAGTTGAGTCAAAGTGTGCCATTCTGTTATGAAATTTAGAACGAGAAGCGGTGTGAGATTGCAACTTTGTAAACATTTGATTGCGATCAGCGTAATAGTCTCTGCCATCTATTACAGGCATGAATATGGTTGCACGGCAAACATGTTAGAGCATAAACTTCCCATTTTCAATCATCTTAGACAGTATTCGTCAGGAGAATTCGAATTCATTGTCATCGTTGCTGTCTAAATCGAACTCAGAAATTGTACATTTGGCGATCATTCACACTAAAGACCAGCATTTTTTACTGATCTGTTCAGTCAGAGTGGACCAAGTTTATTTTAACCCATTACTGCCCAGGTGTAGGTTATGTTTCCTTTGCGACTTTTGCGGGAAACTCGAACTTTGCATGCTTCAATACACAACAAAACAACAAAAATGTCAACATAAATAAAAAACATAAAAAAACATAAAAAAAACTACAACATAAATTGTCATGTGGTATCATTTAAAATGCGCTTAACACTTTAGTTTCATCAAAAACGGGCATTTTCGCGTATTAAATTTCATAAGCTGGGCACTAATGGGTACTCAGAATGTGCACATTTTACAATTACAATTACTTTACCAAAACAGTTGCAACATTCCTCTCCCGTAGGCTTCCGGCCAAATGCAAGCAGCCCAGCCTTTGGATTTATTCGGTTACTGGCAAACTCAGGACTACGAACCACCAACGGCCGAGAACGGAATCGTGCCCCGCAACGCATATGGCAACGTGGAGTTATTCAAACCGTGCATGCTCCCAAAGAAAACCGTTCATTTGCAGCGTAAGACAACCCCCCCCCCCTCCCAACCAACTTTTGATTCTATTCAATTTATTCTCACTGCTGTTTCTTACGCATTCACAGTTCCAGGGCTGAATCGCATATGTAAGAAGCTGGGCATCGATTGTGCCCAGGCGGTGACCGGATTTGACTTTCACGGGGGGAGCAGTCACCCGGTTTATGATGGCAGCGTCGTTTGTGAAGAATACAAGGACATCGTGGTGGACGCATGGTACCAGGAACAAGAGGAAGGAGACAAACGAGAGCAGGAAAAGTACGAGAAAAGGGTGTATGGAAACTGGAAAAAACTCATAAAGGGTTTACTGATAAGGAAGAAGCTACAAAACAAGTACAATTTCGATAACTTGTAAGGAGTGTGAAATAATCACTGATTAAATATTAATTATCACCTACCGATTAGAGTTCAATGGTTTTTATTTCAATATTTAAATAAACAGTACGCGTTCTATCGCATAGTTTTTTATGAAGTGATGTTTACCATACGAGTGAATTCAAGCTCAAAATAATAACTCCGCAATCTCTTCAACAACTGAATGCTAATTTTGAAACATCACAAATGATGTTAAAGTTATATGGAAATATGTATGCAACTTACTGGACCCGTAAGCTAAATTCATAAATACTCTACCTTTTAACCGATAGTGGAATAATGCGTGCTCCCCGTTGACGTGAAGTTCAAGGGCGATTGACAGAACGCCGAGCACGGGATGATCGCGTATTGCGGCGGCCAGATGGTGGACTATCCGACTGTTGCTGATACGACTGATGGAATGGTCTGGTTGGACTGTCAACTGATGAGCCCGACGGCTGAAGCATTTGTGACGCCGATGGACCAGAACGGTTGAGAGCTAAAATGAACAAATTGATAATTTGTCTACCGGCGATCCAAGCGGATGCCTGTATACTTACAACGGCTTTCGTTCCACGTGACGTTTCTTGCAGTACTTCCCCGTTGGCCAAAGCGACGACCACGGCGCGTAACCGTGGTTTGCCTTGGAACGCTTCGAGATCGCGTATTGCTGCTGGGTGTCTCCAACACATCAGCTTCACTTCCCTCATCCATCTATGAAAGAAAGCAAATCAATCTTACAAATCTCATAACGTAACGTAACTAGCAGCTTACCGGGGCCGAAACAGATGCTTGTGGTCTCTCGCCTTCTGAAGTGACTCCGTCGACGGATTCTTCTTCATCGGGAATTTCTGCACTCCTCTCTCGATCTTCTTCCATATCGGTATCTAAGTCCTCATCGTCATCATCATCGTCAAGTTGATCTCTCGATTTATCTTGACACGCAGCCGTAGCTTCAGATGTGCTGGCCGTTTGTTCAGCTTCAACACTTTCCACTGTATTTGACTCTGTGATGTCGTAGTCGTTATCTAGCCACGGATGAGTATTAACACTATTTCCTACCGTTCTCGCGTCTGAGTTACCTTCAGCAACAGAGATGATGATTTCTGGCACCTGTCCTTCCGCCTCATTAGCTGTGCCAGTTGTACTAAGCACTGAAGGACCTGCAGCTACCGATTCATCTCTCTCTTCCTCGGATCTAATTTCTCTCATGATTCCGATAGTCACAGATCTACCACTCGGGGCTAGCTGTTCCCCACCAGCTTGCTCAGCCTCGTTGCTACTGTTGGTGGGTACCGTGGCATCCGTCGAGCCATGGATGATAGCCCGTTGATGTTCGTTCGGGGAGGTTTGCTGCGGAGTGGTTGGAACACTGCGACCAGTGGCACTGCCACCGATACCGGACGATTCATCGAGTTGAGAATAGTCCATCCGGGTTTCATCGATGTTTTCAGGCATAAGATGGGCCCGCACAGAAACAACGCTGGACGACGAGCGAGCTGTTTCATTGAATGTAAACCGACTGCTTGGGACCTGGGGATGTGGCGAGCTCACAGCATCGCTGGAAGTAGATTGTTAGAGATTTGTAAGTACAGTTCGACGCTCGACCCATTTTTTTATTCCAGGCCTTAGGGAGTTCTGAAAAATAGTTTGTTTCTATGGTTTTGCGAACATGCTTATTTCGCAATTTTCGAACCGCCCAACTGATTTCTGATCTTTTTCACATCAGATAAAAACATTATATTTGTTCAAATATTAACTCTATGTTTTACCATCATGTTCGACTTCCCAATCGGGATTTATTAAGATGTCTGACATTGTGGACAAATCATCACGTGTTTTAATGTTCCCGACTCCGTCAGATCCATCCGCCTTGATGGCATTGAGCTTCGTAATACGGAATGGGAGAGTAGGCATAACAATATGGGTTTGCAGAAGATATGAACACACTTTCAAAATAAAAATTATTTTTCCCAAATCAAATTAGTACTCTATGTAAATGAAAATCACTTTTGCTTGCAAGTAGTGAAAAAATATCATACAAAAATTGTGTCTGAAGATAATTTTATTGTCTGATGTGTCTGATTTATATAATGGTAAGTTTTGGTGAGAATATCTGAAAATTCATAGAAAATAGTTTAAATTAGGGTCAGAACAACGTACTTAAATAACGTCAAGAAAAAAAATTCTTACAAATTTTAGTAATTTAAAACTGCCCTAGGGACTGCCACGTCAGTCACCGGTGACTGACATATAACAAATGATAATAAAGGTAACTAATATAAGCATATAAGCTTATAAGCATTCCCATTCGAATAAAAATACCTTCCAATACGATAATACACGTTGGCCCTAATACATTTAAGATATCCATAGAGTCGCTATAAAACCGTGGCACTCAACATGTAAAAGATAATTTTGCAGCAATTGATGCAAACATGGCCCTTCCTTGCAATGATAATCTTTTTCGATGGCTAATTTTAACTTTTTGCGGTCGCTTGTCTGCTCTCAGTATGATCTTTTTTACCGTTCTGGTCGTTTCTCTGCTCTCAACCACCACAGCAAGGAATCATACTAATCTTACACTTTATTGAGCCATGTATCAATTTAGACTTTTTCTTAACGAATCTTAATGTCTGGTGAACTTGTTCACGAGTTAATATGGTGCTTCTATGAGCGGTATTCAGTATAAACAAAAGACTATTAGCGTGGAAACATAAGAGGATAGTCACGATGCACCATCTTTCAATGGATACGTGTCAAAATTTGACAGCAATCGATAGCAATGATTCGTGAGTTACAGCATTGAGAGTGAAGCAACTTTTGTTATTGTGAAAAAATGGAAAAATCACAAATCAACGAAAACGATGGCAAAATTGCATGAATTGGGCTTCGAATTGCTTCCGCATCCACCGTATTCTCCAGATCTGGCCCCAGTGACTATTTTCTGTTCGCAGACCTGAAGAGAATGCTCGCTGGCAAGGAATTTAAGACCGATGATGAAGTGACTTGTAGGTTATTATCGTGTTATATACACGAAGGGGAATTTTAAAATATGTGATATATGCTTTTCCAATACACCCATATAAAAATTTAATACGACCGCAAGGGGCTCATAGAGAAGCCGGAGATATCACTGTTTTACAGAGGAATTGTCGTAGTCTTATCACGAAAATGGATACGTCCAAATTTTTGATTAATAACACTAATTGTGATGTTTGTCCGAAACATGGCTTTCTTCGCGAGATGATCTCTTTTTCCATGATTTTAATATTATAAGTTTGGACCATGATGACAGATACGAAGAGGTGCTATTGGGGATAAAGGGTGTGTCACATCAAATTGCATCACGGAAAAAACGCTGTAGAAATTTAATTTTTAGGAATTATATCTTCAGCTTTCGTTTTTAATCAAATAAGAGTGTATAGATCACGTTGGCCATGCTTCACTGTTAATTTTTCGTAAATTTGGAAAAATGTCGAACGAAAAAGAGCGTCGTGAATTAATCCTGTACACTCATTTCGAGAATCCGGAGTTGTCGCATCGGGACATCGGTAAGATGCTGGGAATCGTCCAATCCACGGTCAGCAGAGTACTAAAACGATACTTCGAGAACCTAACCATCGACCGGAAGGTGAAGAACGGCAAAAATGGATGCTCCGTCAGTGAAAAAGATCACAAGCGCGTAGTTAAGCAGTTTAGACGTGATCCGAGAAGTTCGGTCCGGGATGTTACCAATAAGCTGAATTTGTCAAGTTCACTCGTCCAGCAGACCAAGCAGCGGGAGGGCCTGCGTACATACAAGGTTCAGAAGGCTCCTAACCGCGACGAAAGGTAAAACATGATGGGGAAGACGCGAGCCCGGAAGCTGTACACCGAAATGCTGACGAAGCCGCATTGCCTGGTAATGGACGAAGAAACCTACGTCAAAGCGGACTTTCGTCAGCTGCCGGGCCTGTTGTTCTTCTCCGCAGAGGACAAATTCAGCGTTCCGGAGGAGATTCGCAAGCAGAAACTATCCAAGTTTGCCAAAAAGTACATGGTGTGGCAAGCGATCTGCTCTTGCGGAAAGCGGAGCGCCCCCCTTCGTGATGACCGGCACGGTAAACGGGCAGGTTTACCTTAAGGAGTGCCTACAGAAGCGCTTACTACCACTATTGAAGCATCACGAGGGCCCGACCATCCTCTGGCCGGATCTCGCTTCGTGCCACTATTCAAAGGACGTGTTGGAGTGGTACGAAGCCAACGGGGTCACCTTCGTGCCAAAGGAAATGAACCCACCCAACGCGCCGGAGCTTCGCCCAATAGAGAAATATTGGGCGATTATGAAGCAGGCCCTCCGGAAGAACCCAAAAGTTGTCAAATCGGAGGCGGACTTCAAGAGAAAATGGATTTCTGTTCAAAAAAAACTACAACCTGACGTTGTACAGAACCTTATGGACGGGGTAAAGAAGAAGGTGCGAGCATACGGGCTTGGGCTCGAAGTATGAATAAAAAGAAAATGCCAAAAGTTGTTTAATAGTTTTTATTTTACTGTCTAAAATTTTCAAAAGGATCGGTCTACTGGGCGAATTTCTACAGCGTTTTTCCGTGATGCAATTTGATGTGACACACCCTTTAAATAAGTCCCACTCATTTTTTCGAATTGACCTTCCACCTATTGGAGGAATCGAAATTGTTGCTTGTCATGCAAACATCAGAGTAGAGGTGGGCAAAACGGTTCATTTTAGTGATCGAGTCAGAGTCATTGAAACGAGTCGGCTTTTTTTGAAACTCCACCCTTTTTTGAGCCGAGACTCTTTCGAAAAGCGGCTCTTTTTTGAGCCGAGACTCTTTCGAAGAGCGGCTCTTTTTTGAGTCGACTCTTGAAAAGCGGCCCTTTTTTGAAACGTGGTTCATTTGAAAAAAACCGTGGATCGTACGCTCGTTCTGACGAACCGGCTCAAATGAGCGGCTCGTGAGCGTTCGCCCATCTCTACATCAGAGGCAAAGACCTCGTATTGTCAGCTTGCATTGGCCTCCAGGAACTGCGGTTAGCCGCGACAACTTGTTGACATGTGCTCATTCCTTCCTGAGCCACGATTGATCTTGGGAGACTTCAACCCTCACGGAACCGCCTGGAGGAACAGTACGACGACAACCGTTCATTGTAACAGCTTCAAGATGACCGTTTTGAACACTGGAGAATCAGCACGTGTATCGAAATCTCCTGCAAGGCCAAGTGCTCTTGACCTTTTTCTTTCAATCAAAATTTCCCTTACCACTAGGTCGAATTCTTCTGAATCTAAAAACATAGCATATGACCTCCCAAGACACATTGACTGGAATGAATATATGGACGCGATTGTTCTAGCCATCAATTCCAGAGATGGTTTGCCTCCATCGTAGGAGTATAACTTCCTTTCTCGTTTGATTTATGACAGCGCAGTTCGCACTCAAACGAAACCCATCCCAGCTTCCACCATGGTGGGATAGCCAGTGTTCCATGCTTTATGTAGATAAATCGAATGCATTTAAAGCTTTTCGGAAACGTCGAACCATTGCCAATTTTCAAACGTATTTAGCCCTTGAAAATTAAATCAAAAAGTTGATCAAAGGGAGAAAATGTGCTTATTGGCGAAATTTCGTGGAAAGTTTGTCACGAGAAGCGTCAATGAGATAAATAAGGAAAGTGGCTCAAAACATGAGAAATCGCTCTTCAACGAATGAAAGCGAAGAATATTCACATCGAAGGATTTTAAAAATCCGACATTTCGGAAATCTTATGTATTGTAATAGGCGGCACAAATGTTGTTTTTGAATGTAACCGACAGAGCTTCTCATAAACCAACCGGACTATACATTTCGTTATTCATCGCTCGTAGTACTCCTCACGGTATATTTCTAATCACGGCGACAGAGGTTACCTTTGGATCACCTGAGAATCTAAAAAAATTATCGAACTAACGATATATTTTGTTATTCATCAAGCGTATTACATGTTGACGTATTCTTCCAATCGCGGCGGCAGAGATTATCCTTGAACAACATGAGCAGATCACCGAGAAAACTCCTTCAAATTTTATCGAATCGATACTATATACTTTGTCCTAGACTAGGAATGAAACGGATATCTGGTAACTATCCGATATAGAAAAAAATCAATAATAATCAACAAATATAAATAAATGATTTTTTTTTAAATTTAATTAATACCAACTCATGACATTGGTTCATGAGCACTATTACTTTTGTTATAATTTTTTTAACTGACCGTTTTCGGTTTGCTTTCTAGACCAGGCCAGCTTCAGAGAACAGTCTTTCACTGTAAACACTACTGCAAGGAACTGGAAGATAAACTCCTGCACACCTTGCCAATTGGGGGTACTGCTTAGAGTTTAATGACCACCAAACGTAAGGGACTATCTTTTTCATTTGCCACAGGTAAGCTGATTATCTTTTTCATTTGCCACTTCCTTGGAACTGTCCTAAAAGGTCGTCGTGAACTTTGTTTGTAAGGTTTTTTTCAGTTTCGTCCCTGTTGCTTCGTTGAATTTGATTTTTGGTGGATTAATCATCCGATTATCATCCGTTTAGACAGCTCGAAGTTTTTCAATCTTCAATGAAAATAATTGATTGATGTTCTTTGATTGTTTGAAACAATAATACTCACTCTCCCTCGACTAGCATTAAAATTATTTCAATATATCCACAAAAATTTCATCATTGTAAGATGAAATGAAAATGAATCTGTTCAATATTTCTTGCAGAAAATAAATGATACTTTAAAGAGATATTTATTCTATACCGAAAATTTGATCATGGCTCATTATTTGTATGTAAAATGTGTTTATTACTCCCTAAATGTATTTTTTTATTTTCTACATGCACACATGCAGTTTCTCTCAGTTTGGTATTCGCAAATAGAGAGCCGGATATCCGGTTGCCGGTATCTGGCCAAACTACTATCCGTTTCATCACTATCCTGAACACACCCGCATTGTTACCGTAGGGCTACGAACTTTTAGAATTTAATTCGTCTGTTCATCGATATTATCTAAGGAAGGAACAAAATTTTATAATTAAATCTTTAATTAAATTTATTTTATAACTCCAAAATCACACATTGTCATTTTGTTGATACCTTATTGTAGTCTTCCGAAATGAATTTTCTAATTTTCATATTAACCCTTTCTTGTACGACATCGAGTCTCACTAGTGATGTACATGCATAACATAGGGCGCTAGAACGCTCAGCAGAATAGTCAAATCACTTGATGTGTGACGTATTAAATAATACGGAAAAATCACACAAGGGGGAAGTACATGAAATCGTGGTTCTAAAAAAACAATTTTTTTGATGCCAAGTGTCTTAAAATTGCATGAAAAGTCGAGATTTACTGTTATTTTATCTTTGTCTTTTTGACACTTGGTCGTTATTCCGTCTGAAAAATCGATTTTTGACAAAAAAAATTGTTTGAGATAACGTTTCATCCAATTTGAAGACATTTGGCATCAGCAATTATTTTAGAAACCCCGATATCTTGTAAAAAAAATTATTTGCTGAATTCAGCTGAAATTTTGCATAGGGTACATTTTTAATAATTTTAAAATTTTTAATTATTTTAATAATTCCGTCGATATGAATCAACATTTTTAATCAAGTCTCGTTTGAAAATTCGAGATGTCTATTTTTATTGGCATTCTAATGTGCATACAAGTGATTCCTACCAATATCATAAATAATAAACCATTAATTCATTTATTATTCTTGTGTGTTTTGATTTCCGAAGGATTTTCCATTCTCCAGTACAAGCTGGAAGGAGTCGTGCACAAATTACGTAACACGATAAGGGGGAGAGGGGGGTTGAGGTTGCGTTACTTTCTGTGTATTAGAGATAGGAAATTGCGTTACGTAAGGAGGGGAAGAGGAGGTGGTCCAAAATATGGATTTTTAGCGTTACGTAATTTGTGCACGACGCCTAAAGAGAACCACAAGGTGTGTCACACGAAGCAGATAAGTACTAATCATAAAAATTAATTACTAAATATTCAAATCGCCAAACATATGGTTCAATTTTCGCGAGACTTTTGGAAGCGACCTGTCTGCTTTTGTCGGTTCTTCATTAATTTTCTCTTCCGATAACCACGGTCTTGCAGACAAATTTTGCGCCAGTCTAGCCACAAAGTTTAATAAACGAGATTCTCTTCTACGCTGCTGATCGTTGAACACAGGAAGTGCTTCTACCGCTGAGTAAGCCATGAATCATCAACAGTGAATTGTTGTATGTTGTTGATCGCGTAGTAAAGCTAACGCGTATTTTAAAAATTCTTAATTTAAAATTTTAATTTTAAAATTTTCGAAATTTCGTTTTATCGAGTGTTCGATAGTTCGCGTCTACATAATCATATCACTTACCTCCGTGAATCCTGATTATTACCTCTCCCCACTAACAACTCGCTTAGGAACCACGCTATAGAGGCGACCCTTCAGGCCTTCGGGCGGCGAATATCATACTAACATTCCTACCCTTTCCCCTGGTGACCGAAACTCGCACAATTAGTATGATTTGCTACTCCCAAACGTCATTCAGTGTGTTCTTTGTGCAATTTCGCTGGTTCAGATCAATCACGGAGAGCAACTACGAAATGTACAGTCTACCCAAGCTCAACCTCTCCAGCTGTATCCAAACGGTCTTTTACAAGACATAAGTATCAATTTTTAACGAATCCTGAACTATCAACATCGAGGACTCCTCCAGCCGAAGGATCCGCTGTTCCTTTCAATGGTCTCTCTAGATATTCCCTGCTCTCCATTTGACATCATCCGTTGGGAGATCTACCTAAGTTGGGATATAACCTGTAGAAACCCCCGCCTCCAGACTGGTCATACTTTATATACTCACTCCTACTTAACCCTCTATAAACCAACCTCGCCTTTAGACGGGCTTCCCGGATTTTCTTTTCAAATTATTCAGACATTATTTTCAATGTTCATCCCCACTAGAACTTCTTTAGAATATTTTCATTCCTCACACATACACATTGGTTTTACGCTGGCAGCTTTCCAGGAGCTAGGAGTATTTTTATGTTGAATGTCGGAAATTCGAGATTAGACAAATAACAAAATTGGGTCTTAGAGGGTTAATGTACAAAATAGAACAACTGTTATGTTTTTGTAATGCGGCTCCCATATCCGTTAACCGAAGAAAAATAAGAAAAAACGCATAGGCGAATATGCTCAGCTTCGGGGACATATGTCGTGAATTTGTGCAGGGCAACGCAGGTGGAACGGTAAGCACCAGCTGCTGAACGATTGAGACAACAGCGTTATCGCGATCTGCAATCGTCGATTTTAAAAAAAGTTCCACGAATGTACAGTTATAATGCGCCGCTTTCCAATATGACTGCACGTTTGACTACAGCGAACTGTTTCTATATTGTTTGAGCCCAAAGATGTATATCGCCAATGTAGCAAGAAGCTAAAGTTTCATTAGGAGACACTATTATTGTGTTGCGCAGGTGGCAAAATCAAATTACCACCATTGTCTTAACCGGAGTTCTAGTGCTATTTGTTTTACGGCCACTCACCCAAATCAACAGATTTCTTGACGAATGCCCATTATTTGGTTGCAAATCACGTCATTCGGTGCGAATATTGCTGAAGAAAGTAGATTTAATCCTATATTTGGATTCACTCACCATAAGGCTGCATATCTTGAGAACTAATAAAGCAAATGGAACCAAACTTGGCATGTGGAGGTTTTTTGGGTACGAGAAAAATTTCTATGATGGTTTGACACCCCTCCTTCCACTGGAAGGGGAGACGGTCCCATAAAAATATTACATATATTTAAACCAAACATTTGAAAATTTTCGGAAAACTTTGAAAAAAATGGGAAAATTATTGATAACAAAAAATCCATTTAGGACGGGATAAAGTTTGTCGGGACAGCTAGTATATCATAAATGCTTCAATTTTTGAGGAAACAAAACTGTGAAAACATGACAACATATTCGAAACAGGAATAACACATGGCAACGTCTAAACAGTGAAAATATTCGAAATATTCGAGAAAAACTGAAACTTCGTCGAAAAGTCAGATTACACACACACACATATATGCACTAACAGAGCACTGCCAACCACCAAGTCAACAATATCATAGTTAGAATAGATGGACTAAACTATGTAAGCTTTGAACCAAACAAAAACATTCTCCACTAAAGCACGAAACGAAAATCCACTCGATGACGATAGAACCAGACAGGCAAACTATATGTGTGTGCATGTAAACATAATCACTAGTTTGTGTTTAACTATGAGGAAAAAAATAGGAAAATAAAATAAAAGAACTAAAACCACTGGATTGATTGCTTTCACGAAAGTGACCGTTTATTTGATTTGTTTTCCATTTCCGGATGTAATTAATGTTCCTGACTACACGTAGCTAAACCGTTACACAGTTTACAACTTCCAATCATGCTCGTATCTAGCAGCGTATCAAATTTGTTCACTTTTTTTTCTTAAATATTCATCATTGTAGAGATATCAATAAGTCTTACGTTTCCATGCATGTCCTGTTGTCTAATCGATCCTTTAAAAATCATTAGTGAGGCTTACCTACCTAATCAGAAATCTCACATTCCCCGCTCATTTTTTCCTTCCTTCAATCATTTGTCAGAGTATACACCAATCAGCTTGATGTAAGTATTCATTGCGGACACACTTCAGAACAATGAGCAAAACGTGTACACTCGATTGGTTTCAATTTAATTAACTTTTTTGTTCTTTTCAACATGAAAGAACTCCTGGTTTCTGGTTCTGGTGCTATTTTTTTCTCATAGCTACGATGGTTTGCTCCAACAAGAACTTTGTTCACGAACTAGCTTAGATTATGGTTAAAACACATATGTTGTTTGCCTGTACTGGACTATCGTCATTGAAGATTTGTCGTATTATTTGTATTATAATTAGGATAGTTATGGTTTTCATACTATGAGCAGAGACGGACGCACGTGGAGAGAATTATTTCCTGCGATGCGAATATTTTCACATAGTCATTTTCGCCTTAACATTTGTTGTTTTTATCGTGGCGGTTAGTATAGTATATGTAGATATGATGAGAACGTGGGGCTAATTTTGAATTTGAACCGTAATTTATTCGACTATATTCAGCAGCTGTGGGAGCCCGATGTGGCGCGATCATAATCTACTGTGCTAATGCGATACGGATGTGGTGATTTACGTCCTTTAAATTTTGGATGAGAAGATACATAATAGAAAATACAGATTAAAAATAAGTTGAGCCAAATGCTAGGATTCCGATAAAAAAAAGTCCCGTTCAATGGTTGGACTTAGCATCGACGCAATGTGTGAACACGGGAACATAAAAAGCTTACAAGAAAAAAAAAACAATTTACTTACCCGTCAGTTCGTCGCGGAACGTAGAGAGTAGGGGTGCTGGGCACTATGCGATCGTCTGAACTTTCTTCATAGTTTTGTTGCATGAGAATGAGTTGTTGCTGTTGCTGTTGTCGCCCTAGCGGAATCACGTGTCTTCGGCTTTGCGAAGGCGATGCGGCCACCGCTTGCGAGGTGCCAGAGGAAGCTGCAGACGTACTTGCCGAAGATGGGGAAGAAGAGGACATAGATGAGGACGAAGTTGAGGCGGCAGTTGCGGCAATGGACGAGGAAGACGAAGTGGATGGGCCAGACGGTTCACCACTGCCACTGGTAATGCTTTGAATCTGCTGAACATCATCAGTGTTCTGCTGGCTGCTACTTTCCAGCGTTTGACCATCCGTTGAGGTGGATGGCCCGGCATTGCTGCTCTGTCCCACACTGGTACTGGAAGTCTCCGCATCAGGAGTGACCTGTGCGGTCGATGTCAACGACGAGGATGTGCCGGACTGGTTAGGAACTTCATTATCGTCATCTATGTCGACTTCATTGTTCGCCGACTGAACATTGTCTTCGTCAATATCGGGTCCCTCGCCCTCGTCACAATTGCCAGCCATTCCTGGCTCGTCCTGTTCATAGGCCTCCTCCGCTTCGTACCCCTCAAAAGGACCATCGTCCGCTTCGGCGTTACCCTCGTCGGCGGTCCCCTCGTCAGCCATGCCTTCTTCGTCCTCTTCCGAATCTACGACGATGATATCGTCCTCTTGATCCCGCTGCGATGACGTTGGGACCTGGTACTCTACATCCATGCCGGACTCGCTGACTCCCTACAGAATAAAAGTGTTTCAATTAATTTATAGCGAAAATTTTGATGGTTTTTAGATATACACAGTTCTAAACACAACTCACACGATATTCCGAATACATAGAGGAATTGCAGGAAAAATGTATCTGAAAAACGTCATCGACAGTAGAACGACACCGGGGAAAAAGTTCCACTTAAGATATCGGAACCAAACGGTATGTTGTGGAACTATGGGCCCTATTCTATATGACGAGACGAACGAGTCAATGGCCTCAACTTTAAGAGCGCTATGTCCAATTTATGGTCGTCATAATCGTCCAGCCAGGTCAACAATTGAGCGTCTAGTGGAAAATTTGAATCCACAGGCACAGTACAAAATGTTCCCGTGCCGATGAGACAAAGAAGTGCCCGTAGTGTCGAGAATATTGCTGCCGCTAGCGCATCAATTGAGGAAGACCCAAATCAGTCTCTCAAACGTAGTCTCAAGCGTTGGGTATCTCTGTGACGTCGTTGTGGCGAATTTTGCGAAAAGATCTTGGCCTACATCCTCACAAGATCAAATTGACGCAAGAACTGAAGCTGCTTGACCAGCAGAAGCGTCGTATGTTCGTGAATTGGGCTGAGTAACAACTTGAAAATGATCCGGATTTTCATCGAAAAATCATCTTCAGCGATGAGGCTCATTTCGGCCGATTTATGCTCGAAAACCGTCGAAAATTGGGTTCAGCGTCTGGACTTCTGCAAGCGTGCCCGTGGTGGTTAAGCAAATAAATCGAGTTCCATATATAATGGCATCAAATGTACTTGTACCTGAATAAAGAATTTCATTGATATCCGAAACAGTTTTTGTTTTATTTAAAAAAAACTTTTGTGGCGCTCTTATTGAAAAACCCTGTAAAACCCTATTCCTCAACTTCTGAAGGTTATACACGTGAAAGAGATGGACGTCATGTGTTCACTCAGTAAACACATCAGCAAATATAAAACTGTCAAAATTTAGACTTTATTTTAATTAGACTTATCCAAGAGCGATATGTTTCACAATGCTTTGTGAGAATACGAGATTCAGTTTTTTAAATCTCTGGAACAGAAGCAGCGAAACCTAACCACTGTAACATGTGAGCATAACGTCAGATTGTCATGGAGTTTTGTTTGAAGGTGAGTACTATACATAAATCACATTTAAAACAAATGGAAAATTTTCACCAATTTTTCAAGCGTTAATCTTAACACATTGCGGACCGCTCACGAGTTTTCTCGTATTTCGCGTTCCGTCTATTACGGATGGATCACGAGATAACCCGTGTTTTCTACACTTGATGGTTAAATCCTTGATCTGCCAAGAACCTAACAATGTCTAGCGATGACTCGCCTTCGCGTCATCCACACTGAAGGAAACGATCCCATTCGTGGTATCCGAACAAAGGAAGCGTACAAGTTTGCCCCAAAACGCGCGGTCCTTAATGGTTAACACTTGGTGATGAAACCACTTGTGTATCGTCAATCATAGTAATCCATGAGTTTGCAAACAACATTTTACAGCGCTTTCAAGTAAACTGTTTGCTGCGAAAACAGTAAAAGAACGGGCATTGGGCCGGGAGGTCGGTTCAACGGGCCAGATAGTGAAAAAATACCTAGCGGAGATGGACATCATCAGCGGAAACGTAAGTCAAGATCGGTCGTGTCAGAACAGCAAGCTTTGACCCAGAAACAAAGGCTGAAAGTGATGTTAATCGATTTTTTCCGGCGAAGCGGAAAAACGCAGTTGTCATGGACGACGAGACGTATTTGGCAACGACTGGCAGAGAAACAGGTACGTTACGTCCCCCACCCAGCCAGGTAAGTTTCGACGTGAAGCACATCTCCCACACCATGTTCCCAAAAAAAGTCATTCTGTGGCTAACCATCAGCTAAAGCCGCTCTTCTTCTGTTCGGAACATGCGGTGAACAGGGAGATTTACAGCAAAAAGTGCCTGTCGAAAATTGCCTGCTTCATCCAAAAATATCATCCGAACGAGGTTGTGGTGTTTTGGTCGGTCCTGGGCTCCGTCTATTACACGGAAAAATCGCTAGATGAAATGAATTGTTTCCGCAGTCCGCCAACCCATCGAACATCCCCCACCTTCGCGGAGGGACAAACCTCCAACAATTTCGTGGATTTTCAAAAAATAAATTTCAGTGCAAAACAAGGTGAGTCGCATTTACATCGTATTTCAAAAAGTTGGAAAAATTCGTGCCACGCTATGAAAAATACTTCGAACGTTACGGCGATTATGTAGAAAAATAGAAAATAAAACGTAGATCACCTTGTTTTTTGTCCTTACTTTATTTTTCCGCGATTTCTGAGCCACTGAAACTTATTTTTGAACGACCCTCGTATGTTCTCGACAGCAATGGCGAAAGTTTCGACCAACTGCCATGACCATGATCATGTTGGTCAATAAAACTATTTAGGGGAAATTTGTTTCATTTACCTTTTGTAGTTTTTATTTATCGCTATCCGAAAATTGTCATTTTCAGCATTATGGCAACAGTTGCTTTATCTATGTTCCAGACCGGAATCCTAATGCATTGTAATACATTGTTGAAATTCTCTAGGATTGATTACAAATGGTTTAAATTGCGGAAGTTAGAAGAATTCCCATTTTCCAATACATTCGTTCTGTTCATTACTATGTTTACCTATCTGTGCTGTCAATGGCGAACAACTAGAGTATCAGCGAGGTGCAAAGCAGTGTTTGCTCTAAAGACAATGTGGAGGGAATAAAAATTGCAATGTATGCTCCGTCCGTTTTCAACAGAGTTTTCCTATCACAACCTGAACAAAGATCTGAGTTAAAGCTTTGCTCCTGTGACGCAATGTGTTTTATCACTCTGTTCGCCTTAAATATTTTCCACTGTAGATATGCAAGTACAAGCGTCCAGATGCGCGTTTTCACCGGAAAACCGACCAGAGCTTCCGCTTTTTTTTTGGGTAGGAGGTGAGAATCTTTGAAGGACAACATGTTGGTTGGGGAGATTTTTACTCACTAAACCCATCCCCTTGTATTCCTGTCTACCCCCCGGTATCACAGATTAGCGACTTCTTCTAAGAGGGTTGGGCTCTTGCACTTCTTCGAGTGTTATCTTCCATATCCTGCTGCCATTTGGCCATCGCCTCCGCTTTCATTATTATTCGGATACCTCCAGTAGTAGCACTTGCTGTCTTCCTTCAGAGTGATGCAAATACATACACAACTTCCAACGAGATAGTCATATATACGATTCCGACACGCATAACGATGAGCCGGAACCATCATTTGGTTTCGGTAGGTATCAAGGGACGTCAACCACGTCCAGTGCTATTTGACATGATTCTGGACACCACGTTGATGGCCTTGACGCCTTCTCACAGACACTTAGTCGATGTGATGGTACAAGTTTAGCTGGTCGTGGATAATCACTCCAAGATATTTTACTGCACGCCTCGAGGCAATGGTATGTAATCCGACTGAGACTTCTGGCCGCAGCACTGTTTTGCGATTGTTCACAAATAATTTTTTTTTCATTTGTTCACTCCACTTTGTGACGTGCCGTCTGGAGCTTTGCACCTTCCTTCCAGCTACTAATCGAGTGTTTTGCCTCCGACGCCAACATCTCCTCTTCTTGGCTCGTCTCGTCGATTGCCGTTGTTACGGTGTCGTCCGTGAAACCCATGATCTTCACGCCTCTGGGTAGCGCTTCAGTGTGCATTGTGTTCCAATTGTACATTTGTACATTGTACATTATGTTCCAAAGCGTTGGATCTAGGATGGAACCGCCGATATATTGTTCAGTTTCTATCCTCTGTCTGTATTGTATACCAGAATTATGGAAATAAATCATAATCCTGTACATATAGCTAGGGACCTTCATTCTGCCTATTCTCTCCAAGAACTTCACTAGAGTTTCTAGCAAACATATACGCCTATAAATGTTTCTCCTGTTGGCTTCTTGAAGAAAAGAATTAATGTTGCCATTATTATAAAGGCGCCGGTGTGCACGCTAATGCAGGATCCGTAATTGTAACCGGATTCCCTTTCGCTCATTTTCTATGTGTTACGAACGTTGTATCTTCATGTGGCTTTCCTCGTTTCGGAAGCAGCAACAACTTTTGGATTCTTCACTCTACAGGGAATTGACCGTCGTTCAGGCATTTTGCCGCATCATTCTGAACATGTTAAGTATCGCCGAATTCGAGGCCACGTTGGTGGTTCCTTCGGGAACAGGTGCTTTCTTTCCCTTCAATCCTTTCGCAACCTCCATGAGTTGCATCTTGGTGTATTGTACATGTTCAGTATCTTCCTCACTGTACGGTATATGCAGCCACGTTGGTGCGTCGTGTTACTTTTCCGGACATACTACTACTATACCTGATGAAGCTGCTCCGTTGATCATTTCAGGGTTGGATAGAAACTGCACACGAAAATTCTATTGATTTGGCAATATCATCCAATTTAAAATACCAGATGTTTCATGCAACTAGTGATCCCCGATAATCGTTCGATTAATAGAATACTTCCTACATAAATCGATTATTAATCGAACGAATACTGTGCAACCAATAATCGAAGTGAACGAATAATTTTTGTCGATTGATCGATCCAAATTCAGAGAAAAAACACCGGTATTATCTCTGCATTTTTGCAGAGATAATACCGGCGTTTAATTGTTTTAGAGGTGTTTCAATTATATTGAATTTACAATGTAGTGGCTAATTCGATCTTGTAAACGCTTTGGTCTGCATGTTTTTGTTTTCTTTTTCATTCAATACTTTGTTTCATCAACTTTTCCGTTCAGAATGTTCTTTTGGATGGTAGTAAAAAAATCAATGCGAGAGAAAAAAAAATGAAAATCGATGGGCAGTAAATGAGCTCAGATAAGAAAAAAAAATGAGCAGTAATCGTTGCTTTCCTTGCAATCCATCGTGCTCGTGCTGATCTTTCGAATAAAATATTTTGTTTTATTTGTAAGTTGTATCTTTTAAGCGCGTTTGATGGCACAATTCGACTCTGGACATTCTTATTATAAGAAAGGCCTTTTTGAGAAAATTCTCCCCTAACCATCAAAAATTTATCTCCAAAGATGCGAGTCGGAAAACAGCCAATCCCATAGGGTTCACTATTTCAAGTGATCTCCTATGATGAGAAGAAATTCAAAAAAAAATTTTTTTTAAATATCATGGAGTGATTATCCATTCTATAGTAACATGTCCGAAAAAGAACCTGAAACTATTGAAAACCAGAACAGAGGGTCCAAAGCCCCTAAAAGGAGGAGGATGGTTGTAATAGCTGTTATCCATGGTTATTATGAAAAGAAAGAAAGGGATAAACTCTTTATCACAATACTCACAACAGTGGATCCTGATTCTTATCTCTCCCCCCACTAACACCTATCCCTTCCTTGATAAACGCAAGGGAACCACGCTACAGAGGCGATCCTTCTGGCCTTCGGGTGGCGAATATAATACTAATATTCCTTCCCTTCCCCTGGTGACTGTGATGACGTGGCCGACGTCGTTATTGACTATTTAAAGTTTGATTTGCCGAAACTTGCAAAATGAGAATGATTTGCTGCTCCCAAGCGTCATTCAGTTCATAAAAACCGGAAGGCCATGGCTTTAGAATTTGATTTGGGCAGCTTGTTACCATGTGACCTTTTTTTGATTTCGAGAAAAACGAGCTTGAAGTTTGGTGCTACAAGAGGTTTCCATTGAGCACTCGAAACCATTTCGATACGTTATTCCTGCTGCAAGCGTGATTTTTCAAATCTGATTAATGTGGTATGTAGCTTACGACATGGTTAACCTAATGTAATCAATAACATGAAATTTTCAATTTTGCGACTTAAAACCGACCATGTGCTAACAAGTAGTATATATGCTTTGAAAAGCTTAATCGAGCAGTATCCTATGCATGCAATGATATACAAACTACAACATGCCGCAGTTTGGAGGAAACCACATCAAATAGGTTATTTAAACTGATTGAGAACTAAATGCGATTCAAAAATTAGAAACTGGTTGTAATTCACGCGAAATTTCAATACTGTAAATCGTGATAGTTTTCCATCTGATTCTACTCATGTTACTCTACTCATATCATGACGGAACAATAATGTAGAATGTCAACTTTCAGAAAATGATCCGTTTTTTATTTCATAATAAATAATAGAAAACGTACATTGCAGCTGAACATTACTGAAGTATAGTATTACTATATCATCCACTGATTACAGTACTTCGGCGACTTCTTCATCTTGGTAGAATGAATGATCTTCTACTGCCAATATGAATAGCTGGATCGCTCCAAGTTTATTTCTTCATGAATATCGAATATGTAGAATTTCAACCAACTAGTCCAAAAAGTTACAACAACAATCTTATTCCACATGCGAATTCGTCAGAACAGCTGCAAAAGAATAACGATGATCAACGATAAAGAGAGGGGGGTCTTCGTAGCCACATTGGTTGCGCGTTCGCTTAGTAAGCGATTGATCGTGAGTTCAAAACTCAGGTCCCTCATTGACCATCTTTGTGTTGTTACAGAATAACTACGTCCACTCAACAATCATCAGCGATGGAGATCGATCTACGATCGAAATAAGATCGATTCATCCATATAACTGCTCTGATCTGCAAGACACATCGGGCTGCTGTTCTATAAATAACTCAACAATGATCAATCAACTGTCTCCGCTGTCCGGTCTAACTAGTTAATGGAAGAACAGAAGGAAAACTCTTACGCCTAAATGGCTACTGTGTAAATATGTACCATACGCAATGGTATAGAAGGGAATACTCTAACGCCTAAAAATGGCAACTGTGTAATGTGCTAATTATAGATATGATAAGCATATGACATGTACACGACTAAAATTCGGCTCTGTTGCAGCTAAAATGCTAATGAGCCTAAAATAAACAAAAGGGTTAAAAAAACGATCAAGAGAGCCAGAACACCAATTTTAACGACTTGTGAGTGATTCGCGATTAAATTGTGGCTGAAAGCATTCATCTGCATGGAAATGACAAAGCTGAAGAAACCGGGCTGTTTAAAATGTTTTCGCACATTCGTGCGGCACTATGCGATGTATATCATGAATATAAATAATATCCAGAATTGAATGGTGTACAGAATAATTTTTTTTTTATTTTAGAATTTGAATTTGAATCCAATTACAGGTCACAATCGCCTCTAATGCGACACTGAGTGGTGCCTTGGTTAATTGTTGGTAAACAGCAACCGTAGCACCACTAGTAATTTAAATAATTACAAATACAATTAATTATAACGGCAAAAAAATCTAGCAAATTAGTAAAATTAGTCTAGCTAATAATTATTTCTCTTAGTGTGGCGATTAATCGATTAATCGATTATTTGGGTCGATTAATCGTATCGAATAACGAACAGCTGAAAAATATTCGATTAGTCGATGAACGATTAATTTCAAAAATCGGGGATCACTACATGCAACCACAACGTTTTTGTGTATTAAAAATGTTAAAAAATTGTGCCTACGAACTACAATCTGCTCGCACATTATTGATTTTTTACAATAAACTAAAAAATCCGCTTCCGATTCGTATATAATGTTAGCGAAAGCTCCTGGCGAGCATTCTGTCAGTAAGTTGTGTTGGTTCAAAACTAATAAATTGCGTAGGAGAGAGTAAAGTGAACAACCATCGAAAGTGTGGAATTGAAATCTTTAATGAACAAAGCCGATGGCCAACCTCAGCAACAACTCGCAGAACAGTTAAATGTAGACCCATCAACCGTTTCCTGACGTTTTAAAACTTAAAGGTTGGAAGATGAGTTCAACATGATATGACCGACAGACGACAAGAAAACCGGAAAAGCGTTTACGAAATTTCGCTTGTCATGTGCGAAGGAAAGTCATTTCATGATCGGGGATGGAAAGTTGGAATATATTAGGAATCTCAAGAGCAAAAGATCGTTTATTTACAAAGCAGAACGGCCATATTGATTTGAA
The DNA here is from genome assembly GCF_029784135.1 of Toxorhynchites rutilus septentrionalis. NCBI lineage: Eukaryota > Metazoa > Arthropoda > Insecta > Diptera > Culicidae > Toxorhynchites > Toxorhynchites rutilus. The sequence continues at coordinate 292,175,086 of NC_073746.1, forward strand.
AGGCACAAGGGGGGTCGAAGTTACGTTACGTAATGTGACATAGGAGAGAGGGGGTAGCCGTGATCGTTACGTAACAAAATTCTATTTTTATTCCTAAATAAATTCACACGAATCAGGTGTGTAAATGCATGTGTAGTAATGCGTTTAACAACAGCCAATGAGCAGGCACCTCGTGTTCGTTTAGAAAGGTAATAAATATTTTCGATTTATCATTTTAATCATATGAATCTTGATGCAAATATTTGTTGCTACAAATGCTCCAGGACGCAGTGCTTTCAACCGAGTTGAACGTCTGATGCTCATCTTTCCCGAGAGTTAACAGGTTCAACAGGATCATGAGGAATATCACTTAGCATTAGCATTAGCATTGAGCAAGTTGCATAATATCGTAGGTGGTATGAATTCAGAACAGTTAAGTTAAAAGCTAGCCTCCAACCGTTGCTGATGATAGGCAATATCTCATGATCATGAGGGATATCACTCGGGTGAAAAACTCAAAACTGGAATAGAAACATTTTGAAAATACAGGGGAATCGAAAGGAACCGGTGCATTGTACCAAATACCGCATTTTTAGCGTTACGTAATTTGTGTACCTCACCAAAGGAGATAATGGGCCTGATCACGAACGTCACTTCACGGTGAAAACGAAGTGAATTGTATACAACCTTATTACGGCTGTCACCGTTTGTGTAGAATCCAGAAGAGTTCATCCGTCGTGACAACTTTGATGAACTCGGTGTTATTATGAATACCACGATACTGTCATGTCACGGAGAAAAACAGGTATATTTGTCACTTGTGTTTAAGATGGTGAAAGCTAGTCACGCGGAATGAAATAAGTTTAATTTCGTATTTATTTAGCTTTTCTGCTAACATTTTGGATCTTGTCTTGACTTGTTTAAGAAACAAAAGATAAACAAACAGCAATTTACCCGCCTGGTGGCGTTTTTAGAACGAAATTCTGACGTATCCAGAGGACGTAAATTTGTTGATTTGGATTCGGTAAATGCGCTATGGGATGTAATTAAGAATTAAAAATGTAGTTCCCGTAGGCCCATTGAAACATGGTGAAGGTCCACTTTCGATTGTCCTGAATGAACAGTTTTTTTTTGTTTCTATTTTTAGGATTAGACTAAGAAAGAGTTGCAACACCATAAAATGGCAATGAAGGCCACTGGCCCAAATACGATCATTATGATTGATTATGTATAATATTGATTTGTTGATATTCTGAATATAAAATAATAACTGTAAAGTTTTTCCAACATTGCAGAGCTAGTTTTTTGTAATTCAAACATTCACAATTGGCGGACCAGACGAAAGTTATAACTTTCTACGTTATAGATATTTTGAAAGGTATTGTTTTGAAGACATACTTTGAATGGAAGAATATTAAAAATGTGATAATAAGTTTCAAACAAGGAAAAAATGAGTCTATCATTGCAAAGCATTCACAAGGTACTGTTTTTAAATTCTTCTCTAGTTCTTTTTCCATAATTTTGATATCCGTCTGAAAAAAAACCTGACTCACTTTCCGCTTTTGTCAAATTCCTTGAAACCCATCAGATGTTTTCTATGAGGATTATGCTTCTTACCGACGCTGCTGACCAGTTTCTGTGTAAATAATTAAATCAAACCTCATGTCCCGTATATCAAATTACACGAGAACGGGAAGGATAAGAGGATTAACTTCAAAATCCCATATGGGAGTAGCTCCGATTATATTGATCGTAAGGTGGATAAATTCGGGTTTGTTCTGAGATATAGAAGATATGATTATTCATCAAAATTTTAGAAACGGTTTATAAAAAATAATTCCAAAAAAAATTTTCACTATTCAAATGAGTAAGACAGAGCTAAGTACAAGAATATGCGAGATTTCGATTATTAAACATAATAGCCATGTTTTATCTGTAGCGTAAAATTACATTCACATATGTTCAACAACTACATTATTCCCATGAACCAAGTATTCCTCCTCATCTTTGAGCCAGAATTCAGAATTCAATCAGCAAAATTATCATCGAGGTATAATCGCAAACTTGTCATTCTAAAATATACGATTAATTAAATGGAATATTATCTAATACGCTGTATTAATTTTACCTACATTACGTTCAAACGTCCGAAATTATGCAACCGACACAACGTTCAAACACCCGACATTATGCAACCAACATAAACGTCTCTTATAAACGAGAATGAACACTTTCACTTCACGGAGTTTATTTTTACACGCAACTGTCCGTGACAATGATGATAGACACAAGAGGAATAAGTGAAGTGTAAGTGACGTGAAAGCGTACGTGGCTTTGATGTTCGTGATCAAGCCCAATGTTGTGCGTTTTCTGGGTGTGGTGTAATCGGTGAAACTGTTAATACAACAATTCCATGTTCTGTAAAATCTCATCTCTTAAATCATTGTATAATGTGGCGTCTCGTCCACCTGTTTAAACTGTTCATAGAACAATCTCAAAAAAAATATTCTTTTTCACATTTGTAGATGAATTATCGAAGGTAATTTATTTGTAATATCCATATGATCCCGAAAATCCTTAGTTTCTTCTCTATTTGGGGGAACATTGTCCACCGTGAAGAATGTGATCTGATAAGCAGTAATGTCTACAGTGTTCAATCCTTTCGTCTGAACCCGCCGTCATTCGACCAATTTTCCGCATTTTCAAGTGCGACAGGCAAACGCAATCAGCTATGTATGAAGCGATCACTACTACTAATGCGCACCTTGCGTAAAAATATTTGAGGCTCAAAGTTCTCTGCTAAACGAAGCCGATGGAAACAATAGAACACACACACACACATACCATTGATGATCGAACAGGTAGCTCACTTGGTCACGCGTCGCCTCTGCCAAATGATTATACGAGATTTGTTAAAAGAAAAAAAACTACTTTTGAATTTCCGTGGTTTACGTATATTCGATTATCCTTTTTTTGTGGCGTTATATTGGTATTCATGTCTCTCACTCATGTCGACTAGAAGTTGAATTCCGAATTATTTACTCTATCTCTACCAGTATTCTCCACTAATTTCAATTCACTCCTTAATGTACCGAAAATAGAATCACTTGATCGGCAAGTAACAAAATTTCCCACCATCAACAACTACTCTTCGGACATTGTAGAAAAATATTGATCAAGACCGAAATTTGGGGATAACTTTTTATAGAACAAAATAATTCACATGATACACGCAAGATAATCAACATGAAATCATCTCCTAACCAAAAAACATCGAAATAAACACAAAAAATACAACAAGATGCAAACATTTCATACCTGAAACGTTTCTCCACCCTGCATCCGCGTCCGCTTGTTTACCGGGACGGACTTATCGCCTTGTTGTTCTACGTTGTCCGTCGAACTGTCCCCCTCGACGTCCCGCGGGCGCTTGTGTCCGGCGGCAGCCTGTGTCGTGGTGACCGTGTTGCTCGAGGTCGAAGCCTGATGATGACTGCTGAGGGCAATCTGTTGAGCCTGAATCAAATCGTAAAATAACATCAATGTTTAACTCTCAATATTCAGGGTTAACAATCGTGATAAGATACTCACATTGGACGAGGTTCCACTGGTGCTGGGCGCCGGGTTCTGTTGCTCTTGCGGTGGTTGCTGCAGTTGTGGCGAAGATTGAGCCGACTGGGCAACGCTGCTATTCTGCGAAGTACCCTCAATATGTGGCGAAACGAGAGCTACCGCCTGCGAGGGTTGACCTGCCGAAACATGAAGCTGGGATGGACCCGGTTCGTTGGGTTGTTGAACTGGAATGCTTTCATTTTCCTGCTGCGAGCTGCTCTCGGCAGTGGAGGAAGTAGACGCCGTACCCATCGGAGGGACAGCGGCGACTGCAACGTTGGCAGAACTGGTTGCGGGCATGTAATCGGTGTGAGAGCTTGTCGGGGATGAGGACATTGATTCGTTGGAATTGTTGTTGCTACCGGTGGTGTGCACCTGTTGCTGGGGAGGAACCAATGCCGTTACACTGCTGCTGCTACCAGTACCCGTGGTGGAGGAGGAAGACGAGGTTGACCCCTGCACGATCGCGACGTTATTCGAAGTTTGGCTTGTGGGGAGAACCGCTGCGGTGCGACTGCTGGTCTGAACCGACATTGGACGGATACTCGCGAGAGGAGTCTCACTTCCCCGACGAGGTGTCACCGTTGCCGATTGCTGTGCACTTGGGCCCGGAATGGGCTTCACATTGGCCGTGCGTGGACTTTCGGTGGATGCTTTCTCACAAGTACCTGAAGCACTGGTAGTAGGTTTTGATGCCTGCTGTAAACCCAACTGTCGAGTCAACTGATTCAGTCGAATATTTAGCTGCTCGTTCTCACGTGTCAGTCGAGTGATTGCATCGGCCTTCTCCTTATCCTGGTCGGCGTTTTCTTTGCTGATTCTAGAGATGCGCACCTCGTATTGTGATTTCAACAGTTCGTTTTCATCCCGCACCTGTTCCAGAGATTGTATGTGCGCCTTCGCGTTGGTCAGTTCTCGTGTCACATTGTTTTTCATCTCAGTGAGGCTGAGAATTCTGTGCTTAACATCCTTCAAAATATCCTGGTTGCGTTCCGCTTTCTCAAGCTTGCTTTTGAGCAATTCATTTTCCTTCCGAAGAGTCTCGTTTTGTTCCTGTGTGGAAGTAATTTGGGTTTTCAGCTCGGACAAATTATTTTCCACGGCCTTATCCTGCTGTTCGCTGGTACCCTCACCCGACGGCTCACCGGAGGCAGCTTCACTTGCAGCAGCTTTGCCAACATCACCCTCGTCGACCTGCTTCTTGAGCTCGATGTATGAATCCTTGTATCGCTTCGCAATCTTTCTGATCTGCTGTTCCTTGCTTTTGGCGTCAGTCAGCTGCTCCTCTTTGATGAGCATCTCTTCGGTAAGTTTCTTCAGATCTTCATCGCGTTTCGATAGCGAAGCCTTTACCTCGCCAATCTCATTGGTCATCTTGGCACCAGCCTGACGCAACACATCCAATTCTTCGGCATATTTCTTACTCTGCTCCGTTGCGCTTCCCAGTTGTTTCGTCAAATTTGACACCTCCATATCGAGCTTGCACTTTTCAATTTTAATAGAGTTTAGCTCATCGTTGGCCTTTTTCAACAGCTCCTTCTCGTTCGTTAGCATCTTGGCGAGATTCTCACGCTCGGTTTGCAACCGTTTCCAATCTTCCGGGCTAGTTTTGTTCGAACGCTCGACAAGTAGATTCGCCCGTTGTCTCCATCTGGTTGCTTCCAAGCGCAACGTGGAGCTCTCATTCGTAGCGGACTCGATCTTCACCGTCAACTCACGAACCTTCTCCTGCAGCGGGAATAACTCATCCTCTGCCTTCAACAATCGTTCGGATAATTCTTTTATCTTCTTGTTCATACCATCGCGCTCCTCTCGCAGCACCCGATTGCTATCTGTGATCGCATTGAATGTTTCCAATTTTCGCAGAATCTCGTCGTGTTTGGTAGTCGTCACAACACCCGTGACGGACTTTTCTCTCTCCGAAGTCAATTCGGCTTGTGACTCTTCCAGCTTCTTCTGGAACATCATCAGCTCCGACTGAACGCGTACATTCTCGGATCGTAGAATGTCAAACTTCGCCACGGCGATATCTTTCTCCTTGCGCAGGTACTTGATGATTTGAAGCAACTGTTCGACGGAACGTTTCTCCTCTTCCGAAATCGAATTGTTCAGCACGGTGGAATCATCCATGTTGCTGTCATTCATCGATTCATCCGCCGCTTTTTGCTCCAAGCACTTCACCGCACTAATGGAAAGCTTCGTGCTGAGACTCTGAATTTGGTCGTGCAGAGCGGCGTTTTGCGAATTTAGATCCGCCAACCGCTCCTCCAGCTGATCCGTTTCCTTCCGCATCATTTCCTCACGATTCTTCCAGCATTGCTCGCTGATGTTGAAACGTTCAACAGCCTGATCACGGGCCAGCTTGAGTTCATCGAATTGCGCTTTTGTCTTCTGCATTTCCTCCTTCAAATTGGTCAACTGTTGGATATCGGACGAATGCTGCACCATTTCATTCGCATATTTTTGCTCCGCCACCTGCAGCTGCTCGAGCAGTGAGTTGTTTTTCTCGCGCAGCTCCCGAAGATCTTTGTTATTCTCGCTGATTTTCTCCAGCGCTTCCTTCAGCTCAACCTGCGCTTTGTGCAACTCGGACTCGCTGTCGGTCGACGAGGTCAGTTGGTCACCAGTTTTCTTGAGTGAATTTTCCGTCTTCAGCTCTTCCACTTGTGCTTTGAGATCGGCTTCGCTCTTCTTGAGTGTACCCAGTTCCGTCTCACTCTGCGTTTTGTAGCTACCGTGAAGCTCGGTAAGTTCCTTCAGCTGCTTCTCGGAAGACTCCGCCATGTTGCAGTACTGCTTGACATGTTCCTTAGCGGTAGCCAACTCCTTGCGGAGAGATTCAACTTCGATATCACCTTCGCTCAGTTTCTGCTCAAGTTGACGAATCTTTTTGTTGGCTTGGGTGACCGGGTTGTCCTCATCGTTGGGGGAAAGAGTGTCCTGCAGCTTTCTGCTAAGGTCATCAATTTTTCTCGATTTAATTTCCAGCTCATCGCGAGCGTTTTTCAGTTCCGCTTGCACGGTTTCAGCGATGGCAATCTCTTCTTCCATGCGCTGTTTAGCGGTTTGCATCTGACGCTCGAGATGCGTTGTTAGCTCACGGAAACGATCCTGTTCCTCTTGTAGACGTCGCCTCAGCGCCGAGCATTCGCGGGACGTCTCATCCAAACGTGTCTCCAATCGGATACGTCCCTCCGCTTCCGATCGTTCCATTGTGACTTTGATCATCTCGAGATTGTTCAGCAAAAGGTTCTGATTTTGTCGCTCACGGTTCAGTATCTCCCGCTCGGTTTGCAGCCGCGATTCAGCATCCTTCAAGATACGGCACTCGTGCTTCAGATTCTCGACCTGGACTTCAGCACGGGCGAGTTTCGATTGTGCGCTCATTGTCTCGTCCTTGAGATACATGATCGTAGCTTCCTGTTTGGAGATAGTTGTTTCATAATTTTTGTTCCTTTCCTCTAGCGTGGAAATCTGTTTTTTATACGTTGCGACGTTCTTTTGCTGGATCTTGATTTGTTCGTTGTTGTATTCCACCGTTGCTGCGAGTTTGATGTTCTTCGAAGATAGTTCACGAATTTCTGTTCTCATTGCGTCGAACTGTTCGTTCATCATCTTATCGTTGGTGAGTTTTTCCCGGCGATAATTATCATGCTCCTCCTTGAGGGTTGTAATCTGTTGCTGAGTTTCTTTAATCTTTGCCTCCAGCTCTGCAATCTTCTTTTCTTTCTCGGCCACTGCCTCACTGGAAACTACGCTCGCTGTTACGGAAACAGTTGGAGTCTCTTCGTCCAAAGCAACGTCTATATTTTCGCCCGACAAAGACCCATTGAGGCTGGCAGTCAAATTAGCCTTATTGCCGGCTGCGTTGTAGCTTCGCATCGCATCGTGGTACATTTTTTTGTACCGATCTCTCTGCTGAATACATTGTTGCATCATTTGCGTCTGATAGTCCTGCGTCTCTTGCATCTCCTGCAGCCGTTTGTTATACGAAGCTATCTTGGCTTCAAACGTAGCCTGACTCATCGCGTTTTGGGCAATTTCCAATTCTTCCAGTTTAGCGCTGAAATCCCTCACCACCAGCAGAAGCTTTACGTTGTTTTCCTGCAACTCTTGGATATCGCTGAACGTCACAAGCTTCTTCGTGATCACCTCGTTAGCACTCATATCCGACGAAATTGATTGATCCGCCTCGGAAGCATAGCCTCCTCGCATCTGTTCTATTTCACGCAGCAGATGGCAAATCTGGCGACTCAAATCACCCCGCTCGAGTTTGAACTTTTTGTTCTCAGTGTCCAAGTAACGAACCTTGTCCTGCAGAGAACCCAATTCCGAACGAACTTCGGCGTTTTCTTCGATCAGCTTATTCAACTGCAAACTCATTTCCTCGTTGGCATCCTTCAGATTTTGGTACTCATTCTGTTGACGCGTGAGTTCAGGGGCTCGCTCTTCTAGCTCCTGTACGATGTTTTTAATTTGCAGCTGCAATTTGCTGTTTTCCTTCTTTTCGACCTGAAACGAACGGAACGGATTGATTACTGCTGGTGTTATCGGAAAATCCTTTTGCCCCACTTACCTGTAAATCCTCAGCTGTTCTAACGTACATCGTGTACAGCTCTGTCAGCGTCATTCCGGATTTGATCAGGCGACTGGTGGCCGCTGCTGACGGCGCTAACTTTTCCACCGCATGTTCCAAGCTTTCCTCTCTAGCAAGCTTCAGCAGATCGTTTGCATTCTTCAGCTCGTCGTTCAGCTGTTGAATGGTCTGATCCTTCGCCTCGAGTTCCTTCTCATGCTTAAGCACCAGAGATTTCTGCTGGGTTTCGAGTTTTCCGTAAGCGTCACTCGCCTCGTTCAGCATTTTTTTCAGCTCCGTCACGGCATTGCCCAACTCCTCGGTCTGCTTCTTATTGTCCTCACTGTCATCCTGGTACAATTCACAGAGCTTGGTCTGCGACTGCAACTCTTTACGGTAGTGATCCATCATTTTCCGAGTTTCTTCACTCTGCTGAAGCATCTTGGCAGCTAGATCCTCCGCCTTAGCGCTCAGCTCTTGGTTTTGTTCGTTCAAGTGAGCGATCTGAGCTGTAGCAATCTTGAGCTCTTCAGTCTTTTCGGCCAACTTTGTCTCCGTGGTCAGAGATTTAAAATTCTGATCGCGGCGAACATTCTGCAGCTCCTGCACGGTACGATTCAAATCTTCGGTCAATCGTTGAATCTGATTGTCGCGCAAGGACAGCTCCTTATCCATGCGTTTTTCTTTGAAATCCAGCGAAAATTCCTTGCTCTGAATCTCCTCCAGCTTGGCCATCGCTTCGCACTTGTTAACGTTGGCGCTTTTCAGCTTCTGCTCCAGTGCAATAACATCGGCCTGCAGTCGTTCAATCTCTAAGGTCTTACGCTCAACAGCATTAAGCAGCGTATCGCGCTCGTTCACAGCTTCGTTACGTTCTCGGCGGAAACGGGCCGTGTCTCCCTCATTCTGTTTAACTCGCTCTCTCGCTTGAGTAAGCTCTTGTTTAGCATCCTCCAGTTCCAGGCGAAGCTCCTTGATACTCTGCTGGGAGAAGTGAAACTTGGACGATTCATCCTGGTACTTTAGCGTAAGTTGCTCGATTTGCTTCTCGTAATCGATCTGGAGTTGCTCTGCGGAGGAAACAAAAGTGTTTAGATAATTCACCCTTGACCACGAGACACACACAATTCATCTGCAGACCGGTCGAACTTGAAATGTGTGGAATCAAAACAAAAACAAAAATACGCGCCCCGGCAAATTCTCATGAAAACAATCGACAGTGCTGACATCGTTCGACCAAACTTGAAACTAACACCAGTGGTCTAAGTTCATCGCTGACAATCAAATGAATTCCTAACTGTAGCCAAAAAGATTCCTACTCATTCACTCCCTTCCTCTCGCTTCAACAATGGCTGTCTTTTTGCTGACAAGCAAACTTCCGAAATAACCCAAAAACTGCACCAAATTTAGTGGGCACTGCTCGCAATATGCTTACCAACATTCGTTTTCGCCGTTTCGCAAAGAGCCTTCGCTGTCAAAAACTCCTCCAACTTGTGCTCGTAATGGGCTTCAATCTTCTTTGTCGTCTCAGCTGGAATCGAACCTAGCTCCTCGTCAGATAGAATCGACCGCAGGGTTCCTGCATTCTCTCCTTTCGGAATAGTTTCCTGTTCGGATGGGGCACTGCTGTTAGCACCAGCAGTCACTTCTGGACTTTCGTCCACTTCCATTGCAATGTTTTAACTCGCTACGAAAACTGTTCAGAAAATGAAGTTCTGTATCCGCAGAATTGCGAACGGTCGCAAAAAGTCGAACGCAACTGTCTCGATGGTTGGTGAAAATATATGTGCGTGTAATCTCAGGTAATGGAAATCAGAAAAAGGTACGGAGAAACACCGACGGTATCACTTTTTTGGTTGAAATAACATTTAAAAATGCTTTAGTCAAACTTTCCACCCGTTTTCAAGTAAATTTAATCGTATTTAATACACCGATTTTTTCTATCGTTGGAGACAACGCAACGGCAGAACACGCACACGAGCTTAACAATAATGTCGGCGTTTTGTGAATGATGGCTGCCCAGCTCGCTGCATCGTCTCGAGCTCAATAATCATGTCAAAGTGTGATCTTATACCTGTAGGAAGTGGTATACATTCATCGCTGGCGAATCTTCGTGTCCAAGGTCTACAAAAATGGTGGGACAATAGTGCTGAATGTAAGGTTTTTTTTTGTGGGAAATAGTCGGCTGGAATTGAAACAAATTTGTTCCACCGACGGCGAATTTAAAATATTCACCCTTATCATAGTTTTCGAACGAATAGGATACGTACGCAAATCCCATCCTTGTTTTCGTACGAGTCATTCGTCGTATTTTCAATTTACAGTCGTACTAGATCAAGTTATTGGTGTACTACTTTATCGACATCGTTGACAGTCAGGCGGTGTTTACGTTTACAATGTTAAATGCAAATTCTCAGGAAAAACCAACAGACCGGTATTTTGTGCCGAATGCTGATGAAAAACAACGTTGAGAATGCAACTGATCCACCACAAATGCAACAACAGCAACGATCAACCCAACAGCCGCACTATCCATCCCAACGTAAGCTTCAGTTCCATACCCAATTCATAATGCAGAACGCTTTACTCCTTAAAAAACTGCAGGATCAACGCAAGACGCTTTGTGATCAGAACAGTCGAATTGCTGCCGCTGTGATTAACAACGGTGAACCAAATGCAGCTGTGCAGCAATTCATACAAACATGCAGCGAAGTCTTTTGGTTCTTAGTCAAACTGCTAACCGGCCGGTGATATATTTCTACACATTTCTCGGCAAAGCCGACTACAGGGGCAACTACCTTCCGTCACGCACAAATTTTGTCAACAGAAATGTGGTGGTCCCATGAGCGCTAGAACATCTTAGGAAGCATCGAATTTCACAGATCAATTATTACATGTTACGAGAGAACCGGATTCTTACAATGCATTTACCAGTGCAGAATAGGTTATCTCTTGCAACATTCATATTTAATGTTGTTTTGTACTATATATTGCCGCTATTTATATGATCACATTTTTATATGTTTGTGGATATTCTTTTTCTTTTCTTACCTTTCATAATAACGTGCTTCGTTTCATCATTGTCATATTTTTTATGCAAGCGGAATTTTAGATACAAATTCTCACTGTCAGATTTATATTTTGCAAAATTGCATCGATTGATTTGTCGATAGGTTTTCCCATCAAGTATATTAGTATGAGACGATTGTTTATAAATTATAGGAACGAATGTTCATTCTTTTCGCTTTGTTATTTTTTGAGACTGCAATTGGTAAATATTTTTCGGAAAAAGCCGTTGTTTACCCTCACCACCAGCAAGCGTTTGCATCTCGTATATTGCCTAAAAACTGGCTCAACTATTCTCATATGAAACTTTTATCCCTAGCTTCGCGTTCGAGGTCTCGAGGAGAAATCGAAAAGTGGTCTCGATGGGCACGCTACCCTACGGAGGTCGGCATATTCGTCGGAAAATTTCTCCAGGAGTTGGATGGCACCCGGAACAGATTTGCTCACGTCGATTTTTCGATGGTATGCTTGATCCTAGGAAGATCCGAACGATAATGGCGGCACCTATTCGCCCAAATGGTCGCCCATTCCAATGCACACAGGCTTCAGTGGGAAACCACCACCAGCTTCAGTTGCACCAACAGCAGCAACAGGTACAGCTGGTCATTCTAATGTGGTTCCTCTGTTGTCATCTGCAGATGGAAATGGTCTTTCAGGTCTGCTCAGTGATGAAAGCCACGGTGGTGGTGTCATAATAGATTCGCTTGAGGCGGAGCTCAAGAAAGGCATCACACTGCAGGATCAGCTCGAGCGAAAGAAACTGTCGAATAAGAATGAGTAATATGATCGCATTCGGAAGAGTCAACTAACCTATTCATTCATTCGCAGGGTCGATAATGGCAAGTCCGATAAAAAGATGCGAACGCTAGGAAATATACAACATGATTAATGAGTTGATTCATTAATAAACATTTTTAGAAAAGTGTTTAATTTCTCGTTTCTACGACCGCTTCCTCCTTAGCTCCATCCACGTCGATCCACAACCCTAATGCATCGTACATTTATTCCCGAATTAAATCCAGAAAACTTACTACAAGGTCTCCATCAATAAATCCCTCGCAACGTTCCGTTCTCATTTCGGTGTGTAAACTAAGCTAATACGAATAATCAATTCTGCCAACAGATTTGTTTATGTCAGTCAAACTTTCTTGTAACTTTCGAAGAAATTCATAGTTCATAATCAGGTGGTATTCGTGTGACCAGATCAATTGCACCGCTGATTATGCCAAATAGCACACAGCCCGTTGTCGGCGTCGTTCGCTCACCGATGTTGTGCATCACGAGCGAACCGTGGCGGAATATATTCATCATATCACTGAGATGGGATTAAGCTACCTCTGGTATTTGCTGTCGTTCGTCATCCGTTGTTGCGCCCCTTCAAATAAATACAAAAATTGTTCATATGATAAACCGAGCTACGGAAATCCTATTTACCCATCTTTTAGGCAAACAAATACATTGTTGCTGTTATCCGCCCCGAGGAAGGCACCGTCATCTAATATTTTTACTGCTGTCATTCAATTTGGATTATAGTCGCGAGCGGTCTCCTCAAAACAACTTTCCGTTGGATAGCCAATGCAGCAGCGTGATAGATCGCATCAAATCAAATCAATCAGAAAGAACGTTACTCTGAGGAAGACAAGTGATTGCATTAATCTAGCTTACCCCAAATTTTACAATATAATGCCAACACATTATTGAAATGGCTACATTCAAGTCGCAAATCCTGATCATCAGTCCATTCATGCAATCGTACTTTTTAATTGAGGCTAGCCAATACTCGGCCGTTGAACTCATCGAGGGAATAGCACGCACCCTTGATGTCCTTCTCGCTAACTTCTCGCTAGTGATAGATGATAATCCTTTTTACTTTGGGTTCTAGTTGCTCTGGATTGACCAATGCTGTGCCGACAATGTAAAAGTATTCGAATCGTTACACAACTACACCGAAATCAGTGACATAGTCTACTCCGTTTGCATGAATTGAGGTGCATGTAGCACCTCGAACGTATTCTGCTCGTTGATATGTAGACTTGAATTTCAGCTTCTTAGCCGAACTTGGCATTGCTGGCTCCTGGATTAAGCAGACCCATGTTGTTTGAGGAAGTTACATTTGTCGTCAGAGTTGGCGCGCTCTAACTCGAAGGAGTCAGTCCACTCGAGTCCTGAAGATCCATTCGCACCGTTATAACACCGAAACGACGTACCGACTCACCCATTGGTACCGTTCGAATGCGCAACTTTTGAACCTCATCAATTATACCAAAAATAACAGAATTTTTGATTGCAAGAGCCTGATCGGCATTTAGTGAGCACATATGATTTACTTTTTTCACGTTGACATTCGAGAAAACCAACTTGTTGTTAGAACTGTAATTATCGGTTAGGCAATCAGAACAGGCGAACACGTTTGTTGTCGAAAGTGACCGGAAAATTTTCAGAAGTCAGCTGGATTCCAAGCGTAACTTTCTTTGGTCTATTACTCTGTTGGTATTTTTCTCCATGACGAAGCAAACATAGATATCGGTCCAAAAACCTACTGCAACCAGTTTCGAACGGCTGGAGCTTTCATTCATGGGTGAGTGTGATAGTGCTGAGGGAAAAGAACATTATTATTGTGAACATGTTCAATTAGCCGTTTCATACCTCTTTTGCACCAACTTGTCTGCTTTAATTGCAATGTAATGTCGTAGGCAGTTGCACACAAACTGGCATGGATTTCACGCGACTACGCCCATGCGCTTATCATCCGGCGGATTCCATTCACATACTATCGATTTGTTATCACATTAGATCAATCGTGCTGTCATTGGAGTAACACGATAAATTTGCCTATAATCGACATTCGCACAACAAAATGTCTGTAGGAAATCGGGAACTTCGGTTTTTTTCTGTTTCTTCCTCCGATAAAGACTGTACACAATGCTCCTAATCGAAAACAAGTGTAAAAATAAAAAAAAATTCTGTCATCGATGTCGATAAAGCAGTTTGCTCAAGTAAATCTAGTACACAGAAATACGGCCGTAAATGAGGATAGCTTTTTCTATGACGACGTATCGCATCCGACGAATGAATATACGGATACGGCCGTAAATGAGAATAAGGGTGATTATCAAGATAAGTACCTATTGAGTGCATGCTGATAATTATTGTGCGTTTTTAAATCAAATTATAATCACGGCTGTGCTGTGTTGTGTATCGTTGTTTTGTTTTTTTGTTGTCTCTGCTTTTGCCATTGCTGCCGCGCGGGGCACTCTCGAGATGAACGAGTGCAAGGCGTGCGACGGCAAAGTAATGATCAGTGATGATCCTGTTGTTTGTGTAGGTAAATGCGGTGTTCGATTTCATCGGCGCTGTACTTCGCTTACAAAAGCAACAGCGAAACTGACAACAGAGAATCTGAACATTCAGTTTATTTGTGATGAATGTTTGTCGGACCAGAAATGTGACGTGCGAGGTGATGCTTTAGACGTTGGTGGATTGCAAAGGGAGATGGAAAAGATCTCACTTTCGCTCTCTGGTGTTCGAGAAAGTTTCACCGAGCAAAAAAAATCGCTCAATTAGTGCTAATTTGGACACTCCGAGCAAGAAAATTATGTTAACGAATAAAAATAATGATTTGAAAGAAAAAATGTTTAGAAGTAATAATAATAATATTGAAAGTTTCGCGAATGTCGTGGCTCGTAAGGCTCGTCCAGTCATTGTGGTACAGCCAATAGAGTCTGACAAGAAAAATGATGATACAAGAAAAATGTTGAAGACTAAATTAGATCCTAAAATACACAAAATAGAGAATTTCAGGAACGGTAAAGATGGCTCGATCATTGTTGAGTGTGCAGCAGGGGATAATATTGAGCAAGTGAAAAGTGGAATTGAAAGCAATCTTGGAAAAGGGTTTAGTACTTTTATTCCAAAGCCTATAAAACCAAAATTGAAAATTATTGGGATGAGTGATCGATATTCCTCTGATGTTTTCATTGACTACATAAAGAGTCAAAATGAAAACATTTCGATCAAGGATGTCAAGGTCGTTGTTGAATATGAAAATCCACGCTTGAAGTATAATAAATACAACACAATAATTGAAGTTGACCATGATACTTACAGAAACCTGATGACTGCTAGTAAAGTAATTGTCGGGTGGGATAAATGTAGCGTGGTTGAGGCCTTTAGTATTTTGCGCTGTTTTAAATGTGAAGAATTTGGGCATAAGAGCACAGATTGCAAGAAAGAACAAACATGTTCAAAGTTTAATGAGAAACATTAAACATCTGAGTGCTCATCAACTAAATTGAAATGCATAAATTGTTTCAAAGTGAATAATGAACAGAAGTTGAATTTGGATGAAAATCATCCAACTGATAGCACCCAGTGTCCTGTCTATCGGAGACTGCTGAAGAAGAAAAAAAAGCGTCATTTTTCAAACCAAATAGCAATTCAAAAAAAATATATGTGTGAATAAGTTAGCATTAATTTATCTGAATATAGCTGGGTTTTCTACAAATTACGCAGAAATGCGTAAGAAAGCATGTAGAAAGCATGCGTCCTCAGATGGTTTTTCTTTCTGAAACTCACATAATCGATGAAGAATCATATGATCAGTAGAAAATTCCGGGCTATAAAGTTGCTTTTTGCTTGTCGCACTCCAAATACACTGGAGGTGTTGCAACTTATGCAAAAGAATCAGTCAAATTCAACATTCTTTTAAACGAAGCTGTTGAAAATAACTGGTTCTTGGCTATTTCAGTTGAAAGAGGCATGCAGATGGGAAATTATGAAATTATATATCATTCCCCAGTTCTAGTGACCAGCGTTTTCTAGATATTTTGGAAAACTGGTGGGAAAGCATTGTTGATTGCAGTAAGTTAAATATAATTGCTGGAGATTTGACCATTGACTGGCTTAATGCCCGAAGTTCGAATTAATTGAAACAATTATCACATTACTTTACCTTGAAACAATCTGATAACGAAGCCACTAGAATATCTAAATATAGTAGAACTCTCATAGATCACGTGTATTCAAATTTTGCTACTGTCCATTCTTTTACAGAGGCCAAATTCAAAATAACTGATCATGAGACAATTTTTGTTTACATTGAGAATGGACAGGATGACCGTGATGGAAATAGAATAAAAATTAAAAACTGGAATAGATATTCCAAAGAAGCCATGTCTCAGCTTGTTTCGACAAGCCTGGATTTTGAAGCAATGATGAGACATCTGAATGATAAAGCAGCTGTTCTGACCGATATTCTAAGAGAGTGTACAAATACATTAGTCGTTGAAAAATATATTGAATTGAACAATTCGAACAGCTGGTACTCTTTTGATCTGCTGCGTCTCAAACGCAATAGAGATAAAAAGTACAGAAAGTTTATAAGGACTAATTTAGGAAATGATTAGAATAGATACACTTTCGCGCGGAATATATACTCACAGGTCTTTAAAAGGACTAGAAGTGAATATATACAGAGGAAAATCGATGGGCATCAAAATAATAGCAAAAAACTATGGAAATTATTGAAAAAGTTATTAAATTCTAAAAATAGTACACCGCGATCCATAGTCAGAAGGGTCAGAAGAACAGTCAGACCAAACTATTGCCGATAAATTCAACAGTTATTTCGTTAATAGTGTTATGTTGATCAACCAAAGTGTTGACTTGGTCAGCGAACCTGACGAAATAATACAGCCGATTAATATCAATTTTAGACTAGATTGTTTTTCACCCATCACTTTTGCTGAGTTAAGAGATATTTGTTTTTCATTGCAAAAATCGGCTGGTATCGATAATGTCAACGCAAAAGTGATACAAGATTGCTTTCATGTCATTGGACACGATCTACTGGACCTAATTAATGAATCTTTACGAACTGGGCACGTGCCAACGGTTTGGAAGGGATCCCTTGTGATTCCGATCCCCAAAGTTAATGGGACGGATAAAGCCGAAGAGTACCGCCCTATTAACATGTTGCACACATTAGAAAAAATACTAGAACTTGTTGTGAAAGTCCAGCTGATGCATTTTGTAGATAACAACAATTTGCTAATACCAGAACAGTCGTGATATCGAGAGGGACACTCTTGTGAAACTGCTCTGAATATTGTGTTAGCAAAATGGAAAGAGAATATCAAGGCGGAGGAGACTATATTTGCGGTATTTCTGGATCTTAAACGCGCTTTTGAAACAATTTCTAGGCCCTTATTGTTACAAACATTGGAGCGCAATGGAATTGTAGGAATGTCATACAAATGGTTCGAAAGCTATTTGTGCGACAGAACTCAAAAGACTCGTTTTAATGATTCTATTTCCGATCCCATCGGCAACTCACTCGGTGTGCGCCAGGGAGGTGTCTTAGGGCCCATTTTGTTTATTTTATATATAAATGATCTGCGACGGGTTTTACGATATTGTGATATTAATTTGTTCGCGGATGATACTGTCCTGTTCATCGCAGCTAAGGATATAAAAGAAACCGAGGATCACATAACGGGTGTTAAATAAAAAATGAGAATTTTATCAATACCTTTCAGTAACTCAAATAAAGAGCGTAAAATTTTCTTTCTCCAAGAAAATTGCTCTTTGGGTTCCCTAGAAACAGTAGGCGTGTTTGGTTTTGCTAGTTTGAATTTAGTCAAAGCAAAGATGGAATCGAAACAGCACGTGCTCCGCGAACGCATTGTACGGTTCTACGAAACGCATTTCCAGCAAGGAAAAAAATTCAGGGTGGCACATTTTAAGGAAGAAAATGTACCTGTCAGTACGGTATATCGTATCCTGGGTTCCCTGAACGTAGAGCGGAAGGTCGGAAGTGGTCGTCCGGTGACGATAATGACGAAGCAGAGGAAGACATAGTTAAAGAAGCTGTTTGACAACAAGGACGCAACCAGCCTGCGTGACGCCGGTCGAAAATATGGCTGCTCCCACGTATTGATCCATCGGACCCTCAAGATGGAAGGAATCGTCTGCAGAAAGAAGACGAGGTCGACGGAGTACACGGAGGAGCAGATTGAGACGGTTAAATCACAGTGTCGGTGGATGACCAAAAATACCGCGGGACGTCTTTCGTTCTGGACGACGAAAGCTATTTTTCGCTGTCCAAAACGCATATTCCAGGAAATGATAATTACTACTCCAGCGACAAGTCATCCACACCGCCTGAAGTGAAATACAAGTTCAAGCACAAGTTTGAAAAAAAGGTTATGTTGTACATCGCCATTTCCGACCGGGGCATTTCAAAGCCTTGGTTTAAGCCGAGCGGTCTGACAATCAACCAACAAATCTATCGAGAAGAGTACCTCGAGAAAATCCTGCTGCCGTTTCTGAACGAGCATCACGCGGATGGGAAGTACGTCTTCTGACCGGACAAGGCGTCTCTCCCTTACGCCAAGAAGACGCTGGCGTATCTTGAGGAGAAAAAGATACCGTTCGTGCCGAAAGATCGTAACCCAACAAACTTGCCCCAGTGCCGCCCAATAGAGGATTTCTTTGGCTCCCTCAGTGCCCTAGTATATTAAAACAATTGGACACGAAGCAACTGACTACAAGAATCCGGAATTGTATCCGGAAAATGGAAGTAAGTGCCGTACAACGTTCTTATGAGAGCATCGCGACAAAGTTGCGTCGAACAGCAGACCACGGCCCTTATTCAAACATTCACTGACATTTTTTTGAAGAAAATACATTATATTATTAATAAAAAATACTGAAATTGATGAAAAAATTTTTTTTTTCTTTTATATGTGATTGAAAAAATTCTCATTTTTTATTTTACACCCGTTAGCTACTTAATTCGTATCGTACCAAGCGTTCCAAAAATTGAACAGCAACTTTGATAATTTTTCTTGTCTTTAGAAAACAAGCATACGGTAATTCCACTACTACAACTCTTACAATCCGTCGAACTTCAATTCAGTTCATATAACAAACGATTATTCCAGAACCATCCATTGGAGTATTGAATGAGTTCAATGTTACTTTTCTTATAATAGTCTACTACATAGGAAAAGTGTTGTTACTAAAGGTAAAAATAAGTAAATGAAATGAACGAACTAGTTTTTTCCACTAGAGGCGAATGAACTGAAAAGTTTAAACCCTCTTGAATCCAACAAGAAGAAGAAGAATTAATTTCCTAATCAATGCCTTAACCAATGCTAGCTTTTTCCTTAATCAATGCTAACGTTCAAAATCATAAGGATCCAACATTTTAACAGAAACTGAAATTTGAGTGTTTTTGAAGTGTTCTTAATTTCAATTTAATTTTACTTCTCGTTACGTCTACCAAAAACGTAAACGAACAAAGTCAGAGTCACACAATCTTTCGTTCCTTTGACGGATAAACATTTGACAGTGCATGGGAAAAAAAAGTAGCAAGTTTTTTTTCATGTAAAATTAACTTGAAAAATAATTTTAATTGACTCTGTATGACTTATATTGAGACGAAAAGTTTTCCGTTTGCGTCTTAGTTTTAGACGACTGAAGTTTTCATCATCCTAATTGTGAAAAAAGTATTTACAATTGCTGACAAAAGTCAAACTTCCATAAAGTTGCTCTAGAATCCAAACATAGTAGACATTAGAATACTATTTCTGAAATCAAAGAAAAATTTAAACATTGTAGTTCGTGATGTTGTTTTTATTTCATAATGCGGAAAATATGATTTGGAAATCTGTAATTAGCTTCTGTATATTCTTTTTCAACGTTACTCGTTGACACATTCAATTTTGTACCATTTGCGGGCGCTACACGATTCGTCCAACGTTTTACTCGAATGTTGGACTCAAACATTTGACTCGATGAATCGACAAATGTTGTGATGAATGTGCTGCTACACGGTGAAGTGAATGATCGATTCAATGCAATCGGTCCAAACAATCGGCGAGTATTTGGATCGAATGTTTATTGTTTTTATTTACCATCAAAAACGTTAGGAAACTGGATGACGATGCGAGTATTGAAATTGCTGCCGTAGCAATTGTACTGATATCGGGCTGTAAATTAAAAATGCTTGAAATCAACATTATTAAACTGCAATATTTTGCCGAATATTTTGAATTTTATGAATCGATTTCATAGTTCCCTCATCTAAAACTTGTAAACAAACCAATCTGTCAAAGATATATTCGGACGAATCGTGTAGCGGTGTATCGAATGTCGAATCAACGAATGACAAAAATTCTTTGACTCGTGCCACTCGTGTTGGAAGGTAATCCACAACGAACGGATTACCTTCCAACGCGAATATTCGACACTTGACATTGGAGGTACGTTGCTCGTCAGTCGACTACACGATGCGTCGAATCATCGAGCGTCCAACATTCGAGGGTGTTCGTAGCATCGTGTAGCGCTAGCTTAACACAATCAAAGTTCAACACAACCAAAACCCGAGAATCTTCCCACCTTCTATTCTTCATCTCGGTGATGATGTACACAACTCTATCTGTGTAAGTCGGGGCTCTGGCAACCCTATCCCATCCAATGCAAATTGAGCGTAGGCAGCATAAAACAGGGCTCGCGCTTAGGAGGCTCACGTATTGTTTAATGTTTGGAGTCATATATGTTAATATTTGATTACGTTGGATAGTTTTTTTTTTGGCAAGCGATGTTTGGATACCCATCCGGAAGCTTTCTTGACGATTTGCAATTCAAATCACAGCCGAAGAATCGCGCGGAGCACTTCATTTTGAATTTTAGGTTATGATTTCTATGCTCATGATTTTCTATGCTGGCTACTGAAAGGCGGCCATCTTAGCAATCCCTTGGTGTAAGTAATTGTGACCAAGATGCTAAACTATAGGTGTTTCGTTCTTGACACTTTCATGACAATACCTGAGACGAGTAGCGAGACGTAGCTTTCTGAATTATTTACTTTTTGTTTGGTTGTGTGGTTATGGTTTCATATCAACTCGCTGAGGAAAACAACTGAAGGAAGAAATAAACAAATATATATTCGTGAAAAATAGTGTACTATAGCTGCAATAAGGTATTTATATTATATATTATAACCGCTCCATGTAATGTAATTAAACATACACATACTCTTTACAGATACACAGGTCGGAGGCCACTGATCATTCAACAAGAGCCAAAGGTTGTACCGCTCATGGCAACTCTACACGAGCTGAAGATTGTACCGTCCAGTGACCATTCTACCCTGGATTCCTCGAGTCAAGAGAGACGCACCACGATTGATATGAGGTACAGACTAGGGGGGCGTCGCTGATCAATGGTCAGTTATACTCCAATAGGAAGTATCCCGTGTCGGCCACACATACATAGTACTGGAGACTGCAACATCCCAATTATGAGATCTTTGTAATACTAACCTCGAGCCAACCGCGAGTAATCGGTTACATATTACTAACATAGTTGTAAGACAAAAATTGTTAAAATATTGGACTCCCGGCCCCGTCAAGCTACGTGCCTTAATAAAATATATATTTTGGTAAAAAACTTATATATTATTCAATATTTTTGGGGGACAGTGAGGATTTGATTAGCTTGTGAGTGTGATAAAAGTGCTATAAGTCTAAGAAATCTGTTGTCCAACTCCTCCACAGATAATCGTTCATCTCGCGGTTCTCTATCATGCCAAAATTATATTGTGAATATTTTATTTACTTCAGATGCCGTATTATTGTGCAGTAAAAGGATGTGGAAACAAGGTTCTCATAACGAAAAATAACCCGGACATTGTTTACCACACTTTTCTCCGAGATGGAGATAAAAATCAAAAATCAAATCATATGCTCACGTCATTTCCATAGAAGCAGTTACGATGACCGACATCAAATGCGCCATGAACTTAATGGTACGAGGAAATATAGGATGTTGAATTCCAAAGTTAAACATTTTTTCTGCCTTATATGTATCAGCCATTCCATGTCTAACCGATATAGTGGTTCTCCGATTTTCGTGGAAAGTGGTAGATTGTAGACTTTATTGTAAAATATTAGACCCGTCTTTTCTTGTTTTTTTTTTTATTAGGGCTGTGTGGTATACGTTGCAAATCGTGAATATTGTCACCGGATTAAGGGCATTGTAGTGATGTAGAACGTTGAACCTTTGACTAGTCTGAAATCGATCCACCGCCGCAACAATAAGAAATTTCTCACCGTGCAATTTTTCAAAATGACTGGTATACTCATCGGCAGTGCGGAAATACTCTCGGCATACAAAGCAGCAGCGCAAAGAGGGGTCCAAATTGTGTTTCAGCATACGTTCCACCGTAGTAACATAACGAATTTCCGATAGAAGTCGATTCACCGCTACCATCTCTTTAATTTCCTTCAAAACTATGTCGTTTTGTAAAATTGCATCCAGCATACGCAGGAATTTGTTTTGCTTTTTGGAAGTCAACTCTGAAAAATCAACAAATATAATCATTCTTTAGCGTAATAAATATATCAAACCGACCTACCAGCGTGATTGTTCTGTTCTTGCTGCTCCAGTAGGTTTCACAACCGCTCCATGTTCAATTTAAAATGATTTGGTCGATTGCCATTGGCATGCTGTTGGATTGGCTCATTACGTGTTATCAAATTGTGGTTCATCAGCACCCAGCCCAACTCGTCCATTTTCACACGAGTGTTGCGGCGCAGTTTTATCTCTACGAAAAGTTTTTCGCGTAGTTTCCGTTTGATGATGCCTCCGTCCTTGATCAGATTGTGCCGATAAATTCGTACCACGTACGATTCTATTTCATGCTTTTGCCCTGGTGATAAAACAAAAAAAAATAACACTCTCTTTTAAATGCTCAATAAAACCACATACGAAAAACGCTGCTTGCTTGGAAAGAAAAGCATTGATTGCGTGGCTAGAAGGTAAAATATACTCAAAACATCCTTCTGCACTGTTTTTAATTCGACCGCTGATTGTAGATATCTGAAAAAGTAGAAGCAATTATGAGAAATTGTTATACAAAAAAATCCAGAAAATTACCTGCCTACAGTGAAGCGCGAGCAGCTATTTTGCCAACAAATGCATTTGTCACCAAAAGATATGATTTGCTTTGTAAACAAATTTGTTTTTTCACGAGCAATGGCCGAACAGCAATTTTGACATTGCGGTCCACCTATAGTATAACGCCTTGATTGTGACGATTAAACAAATCTAGCACACCTGTAGTACTACTTTGAACCAAACCAATTTAATTCACATGGCGATAAGTGTTTTGTATTTGGCGCGCATATGGATGTTGGATGAACACAATTGCACAAATTCATGATTTCACATGTCTAAAGGATTCTTTGTACATTAAAACGACATAAAATTTTGTGCATTATCCAGTTGGAATGTTTTGTTAACATCGTAGTAACCAAGTTTCATAATTTTCATTATCATAGTTTCAATGTTCAATATTTCGTATACCTCGTAATCCAGCAAAATGAATCGTGCGCGTCGCAATGTAACTGCTAAAAAGAAACCTATCGTAGAACACGACGAAAAGGATGACGACTTTGAGAGCGACGGTTTCGTTGATAGCCATGAAGACTTCTCGGCAAGTGAGGATGAATGGCTCCCAAAACCGGAAGGTGAAGGTAAAGGTGCTAATCACACATCTCCATCGGATTGCGAAGAAGTAGATACTTCACACGATGAAGAAACTTCAGATGACGACGGGGACAGCGATGGGAGCGTTGTGGCACCGTATCAAAATTATAAAAAGAAGCGGTATGTTAGAACTTGACACGCTGGTTATGTTTTATACTGTAGCTAATATTTCAGGCGTATGAAAAAATCATCTACGCAAGTCCAGACAAAAAGAAAGCGCCTTTCACCAGGAACAAGGAATGAGCTATATAAGCGAACTAAGAATCAACTGCTGAAGGAATTGAATCCCGAGTTGCCGCCGTTGAATGCAAGTTTGACTGAAATTCTTAAACAGTGTCAGTTCAGGAAGAAAAAAGTAATCACTCGGTCTGCAGAACCAGCGGCTACTACGAGCAAGAAAAAAGTGAACGATGATTCGGATAGCAGCGGTGACGATCATTTGATCAATCCCGAAAAACTTGATTTGAATTCAAAATTTTTCGATAAGGTTGAGTCGATGAAAAATAACACACCGCCGCCAGCATTCGACTGTAATGCCGGCATGAGGCTTTCAGATAGTTCCGATAACGAGGAAGAAGTTGAGGGACAACTCCCGATATCCATAGAAAAAAGTGTAGCAGTCAAGCTGATTAACAAAATTAATGACTGCTCGAGCGGTTTCATGAATTTCAATAATTTGGGGGACTTCAATAAGAAAGTGGAGGAAGCGAAACAACTGCTGAGAGATTACCAAGAAAAGAATTGTTCGAAATCGAAATCAGAACAGAATCCAAAGACAGATGACGTATCAAATTTATTGGCCCTTGGTGAGGCGGATACCAGCAATTCTCCTGGAAAAATGATAGAATCCCGTAATGCTAGCGACGAATCGGACTGGGAAGAGGTGGAAAACGTGGAGAAACATGATGCTTCCCAAAAAATAGCAGAAGACTATCAAGTAACGGTGGAAGTGGGAATAAATAAAACGAGAAAACAACGTTGGGAGGAAATCGAGGTTGAACTTTACATAAAGCGTCAGATTAATAAAGTCAAACGGGACAACCAGTTGGCTTGGCACAAATGTAGCGTCTTGTGTGCTATCGCCTTGGGACAAAGGCTTAACGAGCTAATCAATTCAAAGCAAATTCAGGCAATGACACTATCCCATATGCAGTCTAAGCAATGCTTATCTGAAGGAATTTCGGATTCAAAATTTGTGGAACAACTAATGAAATGGTTCCAGGGTGTATTTCAGCTGAAAAGTCAGCAAATGTTTGATCCCAAAACATTCAATGTACGATTCAGTTTGGCTTTAGCATTGTTCTCTCGCAACGTTACCTGTAAACGGGATTATATACTAATGTTTTTGACATGTTTGAGGGCAGCTGGGGTGGAATGTCGATTAGTAGTTTCCGCCAATGTTCCACCGAAGCGACCCCCTATGAAAGATCTTTGTCCCATATCCGAGCGAGAGTTGATTGAAAAATTCGAAAAAGAGTTTCGCAAACATGACCAAATAGCGGAAGATGATGCTCACGATACATCTCCAAGTGCTAAAGATTCAAATGATGCGGGTGTTGTAATTGATATTGACCAAAAATCTTCAGAGGATGGCCCGAAATCGAAAAGTCCCAGTCAACCTGAAGCCAAGTCAATGGAAAGCAGCATTACCTTGCGAAGCACACATAAATCTGAAGTAACTGACATAAAAAAAGAGAAAACACCAATCAAGAGTGACAATCAAACGATGAAAAGAGTTCGCACACGAACCAAAAGCAATGATATCAAACAACCTAGAGACCTCCCGGAGGTAACCAGGAAGAAAATTCGACTTTCACCCGTACCCAATAGACACGATTCTGAAATCCCAACGACAGCTAGTCCTCCAGCGAAAGAAAATGACAAACCAAAGAAATCTATCCACAAGCGAGTGTCGCCCCGAATTGCACAGAGAAGCATTCGAAACAATTCTCAAATGAGGAATGTCCTCAATAATATCAGTATTCCTCAGTTGGATGGTGTCCATGACTTAGACTCCCCTCCAAAAAGTATTCCACTTTCTCGAAGATTACGTAGTCGTGCCACGAAGAATACGGAAGCAAGCAGAGATAAATCTAACAATACCGGAACGCCTTTCTCCAAACGTGAACATAATACACCTCTGGGAAAACAACAAACTGAGAAACAACCACGAAAGGTGTCTAAACGAAAATTATTTGTTGTGAACAATACAGTTCAGGAAACTGCGAAGAATAAAACGAACCCAGTAAAATCGACTAAGAACAAAGTCCCCACTAAACATTCCTCGTCTGATTCGGAAAACGATGGGGCCTCTGTTGTATCAGAAGCTTCATCGGTATTTGGACAGACACGACCGAAGGCTAGCGACAAAACAAAGCTGCATTCAGACCTCGATAGTGATTTCGAACCGCCCGAAGGAAAGAAGTCCAAGAAAATCGTTTTATCATCTGGGAAGGCAAAATCAGAGCCACAAACTAAGACTAAAAAAGTAACCGCAACGAAGAGAGGCGGCAAAAAAACGACGCGAGACACAAGCGTCAGCGCAGTTTCTGCAAAGACCGATTTGTGGATTGAATTTTTCTCCGAAAAAGATCAGAGGTGGATCACGGTGGATCTTTTCAGTGGAAGGATTGATTGTGTGGATACCATAGTGG
Organism: Toxorhynchites rutilus septentrionalis; assembly: GCF_029784135.1. NCBI lineage: Eukaryota > Metazoa > Arthropoda > Insecta > Diptera > Culicidae > Toxorhynchites > Toxorhynchites rutilus. Next base: position 292,201,528 of record NC_073746.1, read on the forward strand.
TGAGTCTCATTCGAAGAAATTGATGTCGTTGTTAAGGAATTTAAAACAAACTAATTCAGCGAGTAAATTCATGTCACGCTTTCCGCCCGCCTCGCACTAGAAAGAGACAAACAGCTATGTGTGGTTCCTGTGGTTGTTCTCCTGTTTGTGGGCGTTCTTAGTGCGAAGTGTTTTTTTCATTTGTTTGCGATGAAGATGAGAGTTTTTTTTCGAGAGCACGTCTTTAAGATGTTTTGACAGCATCCGAAATCGGGTGTGGCTACACTGTTTGCCAAAAATGGTTGCATTTCTAAAAAAACACCATATGGATGAAGGTATTGTGTTCTGGACCGAGCTTCGTGCATTTACGCAAAGGCCACTCTGAATTGGTTCGTACACAAAGAAGACGATCCCCAAACATATCCCAGGCGCCGCCAACCTAGTCGTATTGGGCCATACTGTCCTAGTCGGTGTACGAATATGGGAAGCCACCACAGATTCTTGCCGAAGAACTTGTTAATACCAAAAGAGCCCCATGTCACATTAGCTATAAATTCGCTCATCGCTCGCGTATGATCAGAATTTTACATCATATGCAAATACACCTTCTTTATATATATTTATATTTGCAATTGTTCATCAGAACACGTCGTTCATACACCCAAAGTTAATTTTAGCACATGTTATGGCATCCCGATTTATTACATTAAATGAGCCGAAAAATAACAGAAAATGCTCTACTCCCCAATACGTGTGTATCATTTGTATAATATATATATGCTAGAGCCAATATGAGCGAGCAGAACAGGAGACACATTGAAATGAAAACATATGAAAGCTTTTCGTATAATTTATTAAATACACGGCCCAGACAGAGGAAGATATATATTTTCGTTTATGCTCTTCTTTTTCCTTTTAGAAAACACTTTCAAAATTCATTTTACAATGAGGTGTAATATTATCACGCTTTTATACAACAGCACTAGATATGGATAGCGTGGTCGTGTGAAACAGCTTTGCATTTCAGCCGGCCTTGGTTCGATCCCCATTGACATTTGACCCTCCAGCACACGAAAAATTTTAATTTTTCAAAAATTGATTCGGCAAAGATCGATTCTTTGGTACCGATTTAATCAGTGGATCGATCCCTACACCGTTTGCAAAAAGCAACCGAGTGGATTATACAATCAGGAACAACTTGTCGACATCTGCCAGGTGTTTTCTCCCGAAGCTGTGGGAATCTTTGAAGCTACCACTATCCCGTCAAGCAAACCGATCCTGATAGTTACCGACTCGGCTAGCGTCATCGATGCCGTTGGCGCGGCTATATCTAGGCACCCATGGATACAAGCTATCAGAAGGTATCTGCTGCCGGATACGATCCTCATGTGGGTCCCCGGACATAGTGGGATAGTCGGACATGAAGCGGCTATCCAATTAAGAATGGGCGCAATATATCACACAACGGGGTTTCTTTCATCCTCTTTGCGATGTGTGAGAAGTTTGCAATTCGCTCGAACACATCGTTTGTGTTTGCCCGAAATACGAGAACCTTCGAGACTTCCACGTGAGCTCGTGAACATTCGTGATGTGCTTGATGATTACCCTTCAAAAACTGCTGCACTGCTCTGTCTTTTAAAAGATGCCGACATGTATTTCAAAATGTGATAAAAGGACTTGTAATCAAATCGAAGATCCTTGTTGTTGTCCTTCGCTATAAAGGAAACAAGAACAGTCGGTATCTTCGAATGGCGCGGATTGCCAACGGTGGCCATGGTCAGCTGAAATCCTCGCCGAACAACCAGGGAGAAGAAATCAAAAGTTTAAATGTGTGGAAATTCTCAGGATAATTTGTGACTCGTAACTCAAGTTACCGGACGCAGACTAAGACGCATCAAACCTGATACTGACTGATCAAATCCGTTGCTTCGTTCTCAAGTTAAATCGTGAGGAACGAACACCAATTCATTTTCATTTATATAGATTGCCAATTGCTTATCCGCATATTAATGTTAGTAATAAGATTATTGTAAGCGCATCTCGCGGTACTGTTTCATTGTTGTTGAGACAACCAGACATTTTTCAGTCATTTCGATGTCATTTTTTTGTATAAACACTAATCACTTTTTCCCTATTTTGCAGCGTCATGCCACCACACCGATTAGCTACGTGTTTGGGTTCGACAACGGGAACCACATCAAAGATATAACGCCACGCTATGTACAGCATTGGAACACGGTTAGCCGTAAACTGCGAGTTGAGCCCAAATGGCTTAATAAAGCCCTTAAGCCATATCTCGCGGATAAAACCGAACGCGAAATGCGGGAGGACACAGAGCTGAATAAAATTCACATTGACAAACCGTTGCCAACAACCATCGCTGAGTATGTTGAATGTTTCTAATAGCATAGGGTTTTATTTAGATTCAATACCCTAAAATTCTAGAAACCCACGCTTTCTTCATGATATTGGGTGTACAAGTGTGCTTTGAAAAAAATTATATTAAGTTTAAACGCCCGTTGCCTTTAGACACAATGATATGGCCTGTTCAGCCACTCCCATACATTTGCTAATTTCATTTCAAGATTGACACGGAACATAGTTCAATCTTGTCTTGTGCAGGCCTTCCTTCTTCGCTTGTGTCGATATATCTATCCTCTATTGAACAGTTGAAACCAATTTTCACATGATGAAATTGATGAAGCATGGTCCTCATTGAAATCATACAGCATTCTATGACGTTTTGTCGTTCTTTTCCACAAATGCAAACAAAACATCAAAGCATCCCGCTTTGATTACAAAAATAGAAACGTTGTTTACAGTACAGTTACCCACTAAAACAAAAAAACAATGACGCTTGAACAAGAAAAACGTTAAAAAATGCGCGATACGTTTTAGTGCCACTAACGTTTTTTTGAAACTCACTTGTACACCCAAAATAACATTTATTGTATTGATTAAGGCTTGAAACATTTAGAAATCCGAACCACAAAACCAGTTGTAGCTCAGGATTGGTCAAAGGTACGAAAAATGTTTTTATACCCAAATGCAGATAATGTATTGTTCGTTTCCGATATAATGCTGGAAAATTGAATCGCTTTTTTTTTTAACCAGTTCATTTATTTGTAAGGCTCAATCGCATAAGCTTTGCGGAGCCGCTAATTCAAGGTTTGTTTATACAAAGTTTCAACTAATTTCTATGTTTAGTAGGATTCGACCGAATACTCGCGGTTTACTCGAGGTTAAAAGGGCAACATTTTTGTGGGACGGGTCAGGTTGGGGATATGGATATGAGGTATCGTTGTCTCAACCGAGGGTTGCCGCACGCACTGTAGCATAGTGCATAATGACCAGGGATAGCATCTGGTGTTCGACTAGCTGTCGAGGGTGGGCGATGGTGAGATGGGGGGACAAGACAAACAAACTAATAACGAAAAAGAAAAACACAAAAGCATTAAATACTTATACTAGACCGTTTCACAAACATATAGATCAACTGCATATAGCAGATGTCGCGAGTTCCCAACACGTCTCTAACAGGAACATAGGGTTGTCTTCCTTGGACCTCAAGGGCATTCAAAAGGTACTCTCTGGCTGCGTAATTATCCGTACATTGCCAAACTGCGTGATCGATGTCATCGTAACCGTTTCCATACCGACAGACGTTGCTTTGAACAAGATTTATTCTGTGGAGATACACATCTAGCGAGTAGTGGTTGGACATAAGTCTACTCATTACACGAATGAAGTCACGACTTAAGTCCAAACCTTTGAACCACGCTCTCGAAGAAACCTTTGGAATAATTGAATATAACCACCGCCCAAGACTTCCAGTGTCCCAATCGGTTTGCCAACTCAAGAGGGAACTCTGACGCAGTAATTGGAAAAATTCATCGTATGAAATCTGTCTATCAAACAATTCGCCTTCCTGGGCACCCACCTTTGCGAGAGTGTCCGCCTTCTCATTGCCAGGAATTGAGCAATGAGAGGGGACCCAAACAAAGGTTAACTTATAAGATCTTTCGATCAGTGCACTCATCTGCTGTCTCACTTTTGTGAGGAAATAAGATGGGTGCCTACTAGTTTTCATCGACTGGAGAGCCTCAAGCGAACTGAGACTATCCGAGAAAATGAAGTAATGGTCTGCAGGCTTGTTGGAGATCATCCCCAATGCGAAGTCGATTGCTGCCAGCTCAGCAACATAAACGGAACAAGGTTCCTGCAGTTTACGGAAGGCGCTTGAATTTTCATTGAAAACACCGAAGCCAGTGGATCCATTGAGGCGAGACCCATCAGTGAAGTATCTTTTCATGCAATTGACTTTTTGGTACTTTCGGTTAAAAATACGGGGAATGAAAGTTGGTCGAAGCTGATCTGAAATCCCAAGTATTGCTTGTTTCATCGACAGATCGTATTCAATTGAGGAACTGCTGATGGTGAAGTGAGCACGGTCTGGAGTAAACGATGGAAGACAAATATCTGATGAAATATAGTGATGATAAATTCTCATAAACCGAGATTGTATATTTAGATGAAGCATTTTATCAAAGTTTTCAATCACAAGTGTGTTCGTGATACCGCATTTCACCAGTATTCTGAGAGAAAGTTCCCAGAATCGGTTCTGTAGAGGAGTTACTCCTGCCAGAACCTCGAGACTCATGTTATGCGTTGAGTGCATACAGCCGAGAGCTATACGCAGACAATGATATTGAATTCGTTCCAATTTTAGAAGGTGACTTTTAGCTGCTGAGAGAAAGCAGAAAGAGCCATACTCCAGAATAGATAGAATAGTTGTTTTATAAAGCGTTTTGAGATCTCCCGGATGAGCTCCCCACCACGTGCCGCAAATCGAGCGGAGAAAGTTGACCCTCTTTTAATATTTTTGCTTCAAATACGTAATGTGGGTATTCCAAGTGCATTTTGAATTAAACCAGACACCAAGGTACTTGAAGGTCAATGATTGGGTAATGCTTCTGCCCAAAAGCTTGAGTTGCAGTTGGGCTGGGAACCGCTTTCGAGTAAACACTACCAGTTCTGTTTTCTGCGGCGAGAATTCGATCCCTAAGTTCCTTGTCCAGGAAGACAAGTTACCTAGGGAATTTTGCAATGGTCTTTGCAAGTTTTCGGCATGGGAACCTCTGACGGAAACCACACCATCATCTGCAAGTTGTCTTAGCGTGCATTGTTCTGCCAAACAACTGTCAATATCTTTCACATAAAAATTATAAAGAAGGGGGCTGAGACATGAGCCTTGGGGTAGACCCATATAACTATTTCTGGAAGTTGTTAGCTGTCCAAGGGTGAAGTTCATTTGCTTTTCTGACAACAAATTGTACAAGAAGTTATTCAAAATTCCAGGAAGTCCACATCTGTTCAGATTGTCTGACAGAATTTCTATGGAAACTGAATCAAAAGCTCCCTTAATATCCAAAAATACTGAAGCCAGTTGCTCCTTGTGCGCAAAGGCCAGTTAAATATCTGTAGAAAGCAACGCTAGACAATCGTTTGTTCCTTTGCTCTTGCGAAACCCAAATTGTGTACTTGATAGTAAATTATTTGTCTCGATCCATTGATCGAGTCTTCGAAGGATCATTTTCTCCAGCAATTTTCTAATGCACGAGAGCATAGCAATCGGGCGGTATGAGTTATGGTCAGACGCTGGTTTGCCAGCCTTTTGAATTGCTATCACTTTGACCTGTCTCCATTCGGGTGGCACAATATTGTTTTCTAGTAGAGTATTGAATAAGTCTAGCAAGCGTATTTTCGCGATATGGGGAAGATTTTTTAGAAGAACGAATTTAATCATATCGCTTCCGGGTGAAGAGTTGTTCGATGAAAGAAGAGCCATAGAAAATTCCAGCATTGAGAATGGTCTGTCCAGAGGTCCACCGCTTGGAGACGTTTCTCGAAGAATATGTTGGGCTGGAACTGAGTCTGGACAGACCTTTTTAGCGAAATCGAATATCCATCGGTTGGAGTATTCTTCACTCTCGTTGGTAGATGAGCGGTTACGCATGTTGCGAGCTACCCTCCACAAGGTGCGTATTGAGGTTTCACGAGAAAGACCATCGATGAAATTGCGCCAGTAACCGCGTTTTTTTGCTTTAACTAATTGTTTCAGCTGTATTTCAAGCTTTGAATATTCCTCGAAGTGTGTGGATGTTCCATGTCTGCGAAAAGCTTTGAAAGCATCAGATTTTTTCAAATACAATTTTGTGCATTCATCGTCCCAGCCAGGAGTGGCTGGTTTTCTTTTAAATGAAGCACTTTGAACTTTTCTTTTTTGTGCTTCCAGTGAGCTTTTATACAATAAATCGACGAAGAATCGATATTCTTCCAATGGTGGAAGTATATCTATTGATTCGACACCGATTGTTACCGCCGTTGCAAATTTTTGCCAGTCGATGTTCCTAGTTAGATCAAATGGAATTGAATCGCTTGTTTGAGAAACCCCTTAAGTCCATTTGACGCACTTGCGAGAAAACGCAAAAAACTGTTTTTTCTCAAAATTTTGATCCAAAACATATTATTTGGGACCACTACTTCACCAATATAACTTATTCAGCTCAAAGTATAACGCTTTGAAGTTGATGGACTTAGGGGAATTCTCAAACAAACTAGAAATTATCGGTATATTTGACGGTTTTGAAGTGATTCAATTCAATTTTATGTACTTTTAATGTTCATGATGCTCATACCAAGTAAGAAAAGGGCTATTTTTATGTTATGCTCTGCATTAAAGGAGGGATGGGTGGTAGGGGGGCCAGATAAGTGTTATTTATTTTACTCTTAATGCATAAGGAATTTAGCGTAGCGCATGTGATTCTTTTCCACCGCCAAGTCCTTCAAGAGCGAAAAAGCTGGATGAACGAAAACTTGAAGTGGATTTTTTGGTCATTTGGGGTTTTCCGGCCACTGCTTTCCAACGAAATGGATGTTTTCTCACGTAGTTTCTGGTGGTTTTCTCGATGATGATATGGTGGGATATTTTCACGGGAGACGACGAAATGTGTTGTATTTGTACATGGTTAGTTACAGTTCTCAGCTTGGGGTTTCCGAAAGATGATTTGTCTCTCAAATCGATTGAGTAATGTCACAGCTGGAACATCCTTTCCTTTCCTATTTTTGTGTCCCTTTCCATTGACTCTTGCCCTTTTTAAGCCTTCCGCATTGTTTTTCGTTGTCTCCCAAACACCGCGCTTACATTTCGCGGTCATGTCTGGGTCACAATTCAAATCAGAAGGCATTCCGATTATGTTGAGTTATGCATGCTTCTTACGACATCGGATGTAATCAATGAACGAAATTGTATATCTATCGCAGCGTTGCCCATAGTGATAAGTAGAAACATGGACTTATGGGGTTTCTCAAACAAACGAACATTTGAAACCCCAATTTGAGGGGGTTCGTAGAACTAACTTTTTCTAAAATTTTGATAGTCGATGTAGGTACCCTCAAGGACTCAAAATCTGCCAAAAAGTCAATTTTGATAAAAATGGCGTTTATGGGGTTTCTCAAACAAACGATTCAATTATTCTGTAACAGTTTTGATGAATTTTCGTACTTTTCTTCGGTTTGATTGTAGATTGTATTCTCTGTTGATCAAAGATTGTATTCTCTGTTGGTCAATCTCAGCGACCATTTTATTACACGATATCTTCATTCTTCTTCTTCTTCTTCTTCTTTGTTTTTAAGAGGCTTTAAACTTTGCAGTTCATTCGCCTCTATATCTTGACGTCTGCAGCATTCCGAGTCACTTAGGCACATTTCTTCAATTTCCGCTTGATAAATACCCAATATTTTTTAATTGGGCGGAATTGGGGGCAATTCGGAGGATTGAGGTCCTTCCCAATGTAATCGACTCGATTGTCACGGTACCACTGAAGCTCCTCTCGACTTGCCAAAGCTTCACCGGGCCTTTGTGAGCTTTAATAAACGGAAGGAGATGTTTTCACAGACATCTAGACATTTTCGAGTTGTTTTGTTTGTGACGAAAAACTTGGTTTTTCTATCCACAGACGCAAATCTCTTGACAAATCAAAAACTTCCTGGCAAAATTGTTAGCGAAAAAGAACTTCAGTTCGCTGGGGACATCTCCCCTGGCAGTGGCCTTATTAGAATTATTAGAAATTCAGAACTGGAACCTGTTCAACATCCATCTTCAGGTACGTTTCGTCATCCATCAGCATGCTTCCATCGTACTTCGTCGAAAAATCGTTGTACAACTTTCGATCCTTTGGCCACCACATTTTGTCTCAACTTCCTGTTTGGTTGTTGGAGGCACGGACATTACCATAGCCTTCTCGCATGTGGATTCTTCGGCAGGTTCATCGATTGAAGTTGTGTTGACGTAGTACGAGAGTCACGGCTTTGCCCTAATTGCTCTCAACATTTCCAACCGCAGGTTCTGGTCATAAGTTCCATTACGGCGCGTCCTCTGATCCATCCGAACAACAGTTCGTGTGTTCACGGAAATGATTTAGCATATCATACACGGTGGATTTAGAAAAAAAAATAGAAAAACCGGTTGAAACTTCTTCTCTCGGTTTTAACGTGAATTTTTTACCGTCGAAAGATACAAATTTTCAAACAGCTTGCTGTCGAATGATTTCAGATACGCCTATTAAGACCGCTGCTATGAAATGAACAGTGATTCCGGATTCTAAATGTTTCAAGTTTAATATAATATTTACATCAGAGAAAAACAATAAAAAAAAACTATATTTCAGGTGCAAAAACCACCCGTTATATGTGTTGAAACGCCATCTGCTGAAGTACGAGGCTTTGTATCCACCGGAGTTACCCAGCCTGGGATTCGTGCGTGGAGAGGCGATCTTTGCACGTGAGTGTGTGTTTGTACTCCAGACTCGAGAGAAGTGGTACAAGCAGGGACGCGTAGTGAAGCCTTTCGAGACAGCCTACAAGGTGGTGAAAGCGTGGAAATACGACAAACCAAACAACGAGTGGAAATTTCTACCCTGTGACATTTTTGGAATCTGGCAAACGGAGGAATACGATCCACCGACAGCTGAAAATGGCAAAGTTCCACGGAACGAGTACGGCAATGTAGAGCTGTTCACGCCGAAGATGCTTCCGAAGAAGACGATTCATTTACAACGTAGGTGGAATGTTATCCCAGCCTTATGAATGTTTCTTTGATCCTTCCTATAGTTCCAGGGCTTAACAAAGTTTGCAGACGTTTAGGAATCGACTGTGCCCCAGCTCTAACAGGTTTCGATATGGCTCAGAAACGCATGGTGCCAGTGTATGATGGGTTCGTCGTGTGTGAAGAATTCGCCGAACAGGTCGCTGAAGAGTGGCTGAAAGAAATGGAGGAAGAGGAACGCAGAGAACAAGAGAAGCATGAGAAACGAGTTTACGGTAATTGGAAGCGTCTAATTAAAGGACTACTGATACGCCGAAAGCTGCAAAACAAGTACAATTTCGATAATTCGTGAGCTTTGATAGCTTTCTTTATTATATTTTAATATTTGTATGTTATTGTTTGTGCTATATCACAGATTTTTGCGTTATAAATTAGATGTTGCTAATATGTTTGTATATTTCACTTCAATAGTTTCCAAAATTATATTTGTTTCTCAATCTGTTTCTTATTAACAATCCTTTGATCAATTTTGCCCACCTATCATAGATTACTTTTTCTCTTTTCTCAAGTTTCCTCCTTTCTTGTTCAACCTGATCACGCTCGTACTCTTCCAATACCTGTTGTTCAAACTGCTTGCAGATGACAATCCCTTCAAAAACCGGATGATTACCCCCAGCATGCAAGCCGAATCCCACAACTGCTGGTGCGTAATCCACTTTTAACCTCCGGCATATACGCGATATATTTATTTCTGTAAAAACTATACGTTGCAATCCTTCATTACTCCCGTTGAGGCAATACTTACGCTTGAGATGTACCGTCCCTTTAGGCAGCATGCAGTCCTTGAATATTTCGATATTCCCATAAGCATTTCGCGGCACACGCCCATCTATCGGTTCCGGTGGAATATAATCTTCCGTTTGCCAGTAACCGAACAATTCTAGTTGAGTCTTCTCGCGCTTTAGCTTCGACATAACTACCTTATAAGGTTGCTCATGCATTCGTATAACTTTCGCATGCCGCAACCATACTTCGCGTGAATGAAGAGTGCGGACACAATCGCGGGCGTAAATTGGCTCGCTACGGAAGAAACCCAATGGTGGGATGTCCGGTGGATATATGCCCTGGAACTTCAGCAGATCTCGCGCCAAACAGTACGACGGATGGTTTTTGAAACTGTAAAAAACGGGTTGTTAATATTCAGAGCCGAAAACTATATAATGCAAAAGTAGCAAAATTACTCCGAGTATTTCTCAGGGACAGGAGCTTGATACCGCAGTTGCTTAAACTGTAGCTCTTCTATCAAATCTTGGATTGTCTTACGTCGTTTGCCGAAATGATGAGTCACTGATTGTAACCATTTCTTATCCACTCTCAATTTTCTTGATGCCATCTCGTTCCGCCACCAGTATCGAGGTGTTACATCTTTCAGTGAGTTATCATTACCCCAGGCAAATACGTAAACTATAGGGTGTTCAAGAGATGCTATAAGATCTTCGAGACAATCGACCTTTCCGGATACAACGTCAACCGTTACCCAGCGTTTTTCGATTGGTACAAAAATTTCCACCCAGCCTGAGATTATGTTCAATGAAACTTTCAATTTGGTATTGTCTCTCGTATTCTTCTTATGTGTCGTTTTTTTGTTCGATACGTCCACCCGTCGATTGAAAAATGATGATGTTGTCTCCCGATTTGTCTGTGGTGGACATAATTTGATAGAACTCAAACCATACTTAGGCTTCTTCAATCTTAGTTTCCATAGCTTTGGCTTTGATTCGTTAGTGCCGTGGTCGAGACGGGTTCTCTTATCAGGAATTACATCGGCATTACCGTCCATTTGTGGTATTCGAGAAAAATGGATAAACTCAGGCTTTCTTTTTAGAATTTCCGTAGTTGTGAGAGGCACATTCGGATACCTTTCCTGGAAGCTAGACTTCATGTTTCTTTTTCTACTACCATTCACAGAGGGTTTGATTTTTGATTTTTGTGGGACAATATTCTTCGAGGGCACATTCAAATGCATAACCAATCGAGTTTCAATTGAAATAAAACGCATTATAGCAACAAATAAAATAACCAGCCACTCTTCTGAATTTTTCATGTTCCTATCAAAATTCACTGGTTTCCAATTTAGAACATTTGCGTGATTATCGGTTATTACTTTTTTAAATATATCACAGATTGTCTTGAGACATAATACATTGATTGAATCTAAATCGACCATTACCATTTTTTCGAGAATTTTAAGAATTTCCATGCTGTTATTTGATATCAGACGACTGATAAGCTTATTGAGATGAAACCCTCGACCGATCAAACAAAGTAAGGAAACACAGTGTACCTGTGAACGCTTCTCCCTTTGCTCACTTTGAAGCAATCGCTTCAATTGCGCTTCTACATCAAAAACCTTTCCGTTTTTGTTTGGTGGTTGACTAACAATTATATCTACATTATGCGGCTCGTAAACTCCTATCTGCTCCCATTCATCATCGGATGCTTCCTTCTTACTACAAGTGCTTTCCATGTTTTCATCTTCGATGCCTTCAGTTTTACAAATAACCCGCTGAATATCCTCATCTCTTTCTGCGTCGCATCGGTCTTCAACCTTTTTCTCGCTTATATTCGTTCCTGCTAAGAGCTGCTTCGACTGTCCAAATGTAGCTAATTGAGTCAACATTAGATTCACCCGATCATTTTCTTCTTCATCAAAATCCGATTCGTCCTCACTCGATACTACTTCCGGTTTGATGTTTTGATCTTTTCCAACTGCTGGCTGTGGATACTGTTGACTAAAAAATTGCGAATCCAAATCGATGTTCTCCAGGCTGACCAAATGGTCATCTACACTACTGGAGCTGTCGGAATCTGGACCATCGTGTCTAGGATCAACAGTTGATATAGCGCTTTCAATTATACCATTCGCCGAAACATCTGGTCCAAATTTTTTTGGAAGTCTGTTGAAAATTTTCGAACGAAGCGACGGATTGCTACCACAGAGCTCTTTCGACATTTCAATGATTTCAAAAGCTTTACACTAGAAAGGTTCTTTTTGCTAGAAAATAACCAACATACTTTTGCTTTGTTGATATTTTTGTGATTCGTGTTGTTTTTTCTTTTTCGCACGGACACCAATGATGCCAGATATTTTTTTAACATCATTCCAGGCTCAAAAAAATCGTAGGGTTGTATCCGAGATACGACCGTTTAGGACGTAGGACCACGCAATCTTTTTTGTAGTTTGTTGGTTTATCATTTCGAATATTATTTGCGAATACGTCAAAATTTCATAAATAACTTTTCGGTAAAAAGTTCCAGGAACCCTGAAAGGGTTTAATGGCTTGCGTGGTTTTGTGGAATCATTTCGAGAAGCAACGATCCTCTTGTCAATACACTAATTGATCATATGCCGCAATTTATTTCTTTATATGAATGCAAGCATTGCACTGAGAATTCTACGAGAGGCATCTTCCGTGCATCGCCATACAACGAGCATCAAACACGCTTCTAACAGATGCACATAGTTGCAGCGATATACTTCAAGTGAATATTCGCCAGCTTTCACAGCTCGAGGGGGAATCTTCTAAAACACAAAACAAGCAGAATCATCGTCCTTTGAAAGATTCTGAGAATTTTACTTCTGCTTTTTCTCCTTCTTCTGCTTCTTGAATTAAAGAGACTTCAAACTCATAGAGTTCATTCGTCTCTCCAAGAATTTTACTCGGAGAAGATGCAATACTTATACGCTAGCGACAGCTTACTTACTTCGCAAATATTTTCTTTTCGCTATTCCCCTTCGTTGTTTCTATTCTTCTTCTTCTGCTTTTCCTTTGTTTACCGAGACTTTAAATCTAACAATTCATTCATCTCCGACTGTTTCTATTCTAGCTGCTGCATAAGTTGCTCGTTATAGACAGCTCTGTTCGGGAAAGCACACAAATGGACAGAACAAATGTGTGGGGAAATGGGAATGCTTCCAATTTTCATCAATTTAAACCATATAAAGACTATGGGATTGTAATGTGTAGCATACAAAAAAAATGTCGCTGTTGTGATGAAGCTCTTCGTTTATCATGAAAGCGCGGATGAACGGTGTCACCAAGAGCCTGTTTGTGCACCTTAGGCCAGACACGAATCCATCAGGAGGAGAGTGATGCCACAAACGGTTCCCCGGAAAGATCTCGAAGCAGCCGCTACACACACACACACACACACACGCGCGGAATTCTTTCCGTTTGGATGCCATTCAGCATCGAGAAAGATCCGGAAAATAATCTGCCAGTTCCTCTAGGAATTTAAAAATACATTCATGTGAAAGAGTTTATTTGAATGATTTCTATCCATGTATTTTTTTTTATAAATTCGTTTATTTTTACAGGCTCAGTTTCTTTTCATGTAACACTGTGACCAAATATGTTTCAATCAAGTGCTATTAACAGATGGTTATCGAGTTAGCATTCACCACTGGTGGGCTTCCAGTATCGAGGAAAATGTGGAAATATCCAATCGTTACTGAAAATAATCTGCCAGTACCTCTGGGAATTTAAAATTACATTAATGTGAAAAAATTTATTTTAATGTTTTCTGTCCATGTAACACTGTGACCAAATACAATTGGTTTTGTGATTTTTTAATTAATCGCCGCAATTAACAGGATAGCTTCTGAAGATTATTCTTCCCCATCAGTAGGATATTTCCGTATCCAATATTGTATGCGCCCGCAATCGATTATTGCTCAGTCGCCGAAAGTTCCGAGCTCAGAGAGTTCATTCCCCTCTAGTTTGCCTTCCAAATTGCCATCGTAAACCACGACTTCTCTCGATTCAATCACGCACAAAAAGCATACTTAAGCGATATTCTGGTGGTGAGACGCATTAATTTTTCGTGAGGACATCGACAAGACAACATCGTTGCTGAGGATGCTGGACGGCGAAGGATCGAGATTTGCCCTGAAACGCGAGCAGTTTGTTTGAAACTGTGAGGGAGCACAGAGAAGCCGATCCTTCAGGAGAAGAGAAGGTGACCATCGAAGCAGTCGCTACACACACATACACGCAAGGAATTCTTTCCGTTTGGATGCCATTCAGCATCGACAAAGATCCGGAAAATAATCTGCCAGTTCCTCTGGGAATTTAAAATTACATTCATGTGAAAGAGTTTATTTTGATGTTTTCTATCCATGTAACACTGTGACCAAATATTTTTCAATCAAGTGCTATTAGCAGGTGGTTATCGAATTAGCATTAACCACTGGTGGGCTTTCAGTATCGAGGAAAATGTGGAAATATCTAATCGTTACTGAAAATAATCTGCCAGTTCCTCTGGGAATTTAAAAATACATTCATGTGAAAGAGTTTATTTGAATGTTTTCTATCCATGTAACACTGTGACCAAATACATTTGGTTTTGTGATTTTTCAATCAATCGCAATTAACAGGATAGCTTCTGAAGATTATTCTTCCCCATCAGTAGGATATTTTCATATCCAATATTGCATGCATAAAACCTTGTACCTCCAACGTAACGCTCTCGTTTTCGAAGTCCCCCAAATATTCATTAATTTATCCATTCAGAATGGATTCCGATTCAACTTCAAACAAAGGATCACTGAATCAACGATAATCCTACGTCACCATTGCGGTTATACCATAGATATAACCCACTTTCTGTTTTTTTTGACGAAGAACTACGTCTTTCAGGAAGGTGCCAAATCAGAAAACAGGTCACGTTTTTATGAAATAAAGTTAACGTTAATAACTATTTTCACTGTGAACGAATTCTCATTATTTGCATACCAATCGAATCGGAAATTCTATTTTTAAGATTTGTCTGATATGCTATACATTACAACTCGCTAATCTCTAAATGATTTAAATTCATGAAAACTGGAAGAATTTCTTTTCTCCCATATATTTGTTCTGCCGATTTGTGTGAACCCTACCCGTATTTCGAATGCTTATAACTCGCACATTTCTTAACAGATCGGAAAGATTGTTTGCATCAATTGATTGGAAATATTTCTACGCGTCTACAATTAATAAAATGTTATTTCTCATGAGATGAACAACTAATAACTGTAATATGTCAAGCGTTATCTAAACGCCCTAACTGCCAAGGGTTGATTGGCCTGATATACGGTTTCCCCAACACAAACTTCAAAATCGATGTACCTATGGAAATTCGCTTTGCAACTATACATGCAAGTCGGGAGTATTTTTGTTCCCACTGAACTGTGGTATCAAAATTAATGTGCCTGGGGGAATCCGCTTTGTCAAACCATGCAAGTCGGGGGTATTTTTTCCCACTGAGATGTGTTTCCCTAACACGGACTTCAAAATTAATGTGCCTGGGGGAATCAATACAATGATTGTTTGGAATTTTTCCGTTCACATATTTTGGTAGTCCTAGGCATCATATCAAACGTACTAGGACGTTCATTAAATTATCCATTACATCATATCCATAATCCATTACAAAACTTCGAAGCATTCTGAAATAATATTCGAAGTGGTAAACAGGTGGATTGCATAATATAATTGCGTATTTCTACGTCGAAAATATGCGGTCGTGTCCTAGATACAACCCCTTACAATTTTTTCGTTTTCGTTTTTCGAAGTTTATTTTGAGGTCAATGTAATGGTGGTGAAGTTTCCAGTTGACGAGGATAAGGCATCGAGACGACTCATGCCGCCAAGATGATGTGATCGTATTTCACCGCCGACCAACCGTTGGAAGCGGCGGTCTTTCGTATGCAAACCTGTGTTCCACTGATTGCCCGGTTAGTTTGAAACTGTATCCTACCCTTTAGCAAGGTCCGACCGAACTTTAGCGATCGTCGGACGGCATACATTTGTCTGGTGCATTACGTTTGCCCGGTTAATTTTGGTTTTGAAATATATCTAGAGCAACATGTCAAAAGGGCCTAACTTGAAAATGTAAATAAACTTTTTATTGCATTGTTTGTTTGAGAACTCAAATATCTATCCATATAATTAACAAAAACTACTAAGAATACATGGAAAAACACGTAAAAATCATTTTGAAAAAACGGCCTAACTGATAATACTGAACTTTGCAGATAGACCCTTTTATGAAAAGGGATCTAACTTCAATTGGATCTAATAAAAAGTTAGGCCCTTTTATTGAACACATTCGTTTTATATTTTCTGTCAACTGTCTGTTTTTATACGGAAGTTATAAGATATATATCTGCAAGAGTATACAAATCCAACTATTCTGTCTTCTTTGGATCTGGCATTGTCCTTCATAGAAAATTTGCCATTTAATTTATCGCGCAAGAGTGACGAGACGAGCTATAGCAAATATCAGTGTACCTTCGTATCCACCACTCAATGAGGCTCCTGTAAATATAAGTATACCTAGATTGTCTGAATTCCATCTATATGTCAATAATATTCAGCATGCTCATAATCCAAGATTTCTCATATGGTTGGATATGAATGCTGGTACCTATCGGGCAAGCTTTCAATTTGAGAACCCTACAGTACACTATTCTTCACTGAAATCCAGTCCATATAAAGACAGGTGTGCCACCATAACAAACCCACTGATTCGTACCATCTTATAGTTCTATTGATAACATGCGAATGTTTCCAATGTTAAATCGCTGAAGTGATTTCGACATATAGGTCGCTATTCATAACGCGCCCTTGCGATTGCGATCGATCGCGTACCTTTTGTTACACATCTAAACGTTTTGAAATATATATTTCTCGTGTATCTCGTGTTATAGGTACAATGGTCGCCAAAGTTAGTACATTGTAAAGAGTATTGTTTGTTCCAAAATTAAGGAAATTAATCGGGCTTATACAAAGAGTCATTTCGTTCCATCCAAATATATATATATATATATATATATATATATATATATATATATATATATATATATATATATATATATATATATATATATATATATATATATATATATATATATATATATATATAAAGAGCGGAAGATGAGTTTGTTTGAAATTTGAACGGTGTTCCTTTCAGCAAAATATGAAATCGTTCTGCATTTTCGTGTTGGTTACATCTGAATCTCTATTTGCTGGCGCTTGAGGTCGCACTGCTCACCGCACTCAGCATGAGCAGTTTCCTCCTCCTATTTATTGATTTATTTGTTTTTTTTTTATAGTTTACATGGTCTCGGGACCAAGGGAATCCTATTTCTTATAATTTTTTTTCTTGAAAGCTGTTTGTTCACATAACATATCCGAATTACAGGGAGATGTCTTTTTTCGTTTATGCGTTATGATTTTTCAGAGTTAACATATTTTAAGTTTTCGTTCAATATTCCTATGAGACTATACTACATCTATGCAACTAAAATCCAACTTTTACGCAAGTGTTCAGCAAAGTTGCTTGACTCTCAATGCTGTAACTCACGAATCAATCGACCGATTGCTATTAAATTTTGACACGTATCCATTGGAAGATGGTGCTTTGGGATAGTCAAGTAGATTTTTGCAAGAGGCGTCATCTAGTCGTCAACCTTATGAACTTTTTAGCTGAACTGTTATATAATATAATTTGACATATTCGTATATCGCCCTCACTTTTGCATGTTGTACGCATCATATATCACTCAAATGTGACTTGGATATATGTATATCGCCTCCGTTTATGGCATTTGATACTATTTGATGTTTGTTGGGGTTTAGATGTCTGGTGGTGATTTTCAATCTGGGGCCATGATTTTTGAGTGGCAAGCTATAGATTACGCGTGACTACAGTGTTAAGTGCGATTCACATACAGTGCGCTACACATGCAACGTCCCGTCACAGAAAATTCAACGTAAAGGAATGAAATGTCAAATATCCTCCCATGGAAATCGTATGGTAGCATTCACATATACCATCACCGGCAACTTTGACCTCGGCAAAATAAGTCCAAGAGCATAGTTGACGGGACGGTGACGCTATATGTGTAGCGTACTTACAACATTCACGTTATGTCAATTATTCTCCCATGCAATTCTTATGGAAACATTCACATACTCCGGCAACGTAACGACTCGTCAGCAAACGTTCAACGAAAACGATCGGCAAGATTTGTAGAAACAAATAATTGACGGAGACGGACGGTTCGTTGGGTTTTTGTTTGGGCTTTGTGTCACGGCTTTTGTTTTGATTTTGGTTGCATTTTTTATGCCAACATCTCCCAGTTTCATATTTCTCAGTGAAAATCATTCGCGACTAGCTGAGAAAAATAGTCTATATATTATCATTATTCTTGAATATTTTTTTTTTAATTTAATTTAATTCAGAACTGATTCTATGCATGCTGATTCGGTAGAGGGCATTGTAATTTAAAACTGTTGTAGGTGTCGACTCTATGAGCCTGATCACGAACGTCACTTCACGATGAAAAGGAAAAGATTTGTATGCGATTTGTATGCATTTCATTCCGTTTTCACCGTGAAGTGACGCTCGTGATCAGGCCCTATGAATAACATTAAATAAATCGTTCGTATGACATTTGACGAGATGGTGCAGCCGCAAGCATAGACTGCATGTGTGAATTGATGAAGATGTTGGCGGAACGTGGACGTTTTTTCCGTAATATACTATGTGAATCGCACATTAGTCGGAAGATGTTTCTTCCGCTTTGATACATACATTTCGTAAATAAACGGTCTCCGCGAAGTGATCCACAATTCGGAACTTAATTGTCTTCAAAATAAAGTATGTTTTCACATTTGGCATCCCTGCCCCCATGTACTTAAGGGCAAGATGGTGGAGTTAACAGGTGGCTCGTAATTTACACTATTTAGAAAAGACGTATGAGGAATGGCAAGACGAAAAGTTTGGATTTGTTTATGTTATTACTTACGTTGGTATGGTCACATTTGATTTCGCCGAAGGTATTTGAAGCAGTATAATAAATAAACAGTTGTCGTTGAAAATAGTAACCTAGTAACCTTTATGCATATGCTTCCGCCAGCTGGCTCGGCTAATGTGATATGATTTTTTCAAGGAATGCTTTGATCGTGGTACCGCCACTGGGACAAAATTTGCAGCTTTGTTTTTTGTGCTGGTTCATAACGGCAATCAACCGTGCCGGTGAAACTGTAGTCAATGTTTAGTGTTGTTTGGATACCATCCAAGGTTCTGGAAAAAAGGTAATGAAGATGGTGGTTTTTTAAGCGACATAGCATGCGCTGCCATAACTATTTCTCAAATAGTGACGTCAGTCGTTGTGTTTATATTTGATTGCATACCACATCCATGTGAAAATGCTATTTTCAGGAAGTGTTTTATCAATTAAAAACGTACACTTTATTAGTGTTTCTGCTGAATATGAAGCTAATGTGACAGCAGGCAGTGATTATTTGTGAATTCACATCGAAAAAGACGGATAAAAGTGATATTTCCATGTGCCATATTCACTCCCCCACGTTCATAGAAACGAACGAAATTTCATCATTTTAACGTTACGAAGTTGATGTTTTGAAGGCTTTCAGTGTCGGTGTGTATATTGTGAGGAAATAATCGGCAATTGATTAAAAAAATCACCGAAAATGTTACTGCTTTCGAGATCTAAGTATACGACTGCTCTTTGGACCTTTTTACTACATAAATAATCGAAATAAGCCACAATACAATTATCATCTGTTAAAAACAAACAGTTGAATGATTTCATGGGAATTTCGGCTCAAATTATCATGCAACCGTGAGTACTTTGAACATTGTTTTGTTTTTTCCATATACGTTCCATATCGAATGCAAATAATGACGACACGATATTTTGCTTTCCAATACAGATATACTTCGCCTACTGCTCCACCTCAATATGTACTTCATTGGATACCATTTATGTAAATAGTGTAAATAAGTTCAAACCAAGGCGTTGTACTATAGGTGGACCGCAATGTCAAAATTGCTGTTCGGCCATTGCTCGTGAAAAAACAAATTTGTTTACAAAACAAGTCGTATCTTTTGGTGACAAATGCATTCGTTGGCAAAATAGCTGCTCGCGCTTTATTGTCGAATCATAACAGTGCAGAAGGATGTTTTAGTATATCTTTTCGCCTTTCTTTCCAAGCAAAATGTACTTCTGTTTGGCTCCCATCGGCGGGGAAAAGAGTATTATCAGCTTACGGCGTTGGTGACAAAAAATAACGCTGATTGTGGCTCCACTGATTTCGCTCAGGGAGGAGGAGAATGCTGTGCATATACCGGGAAGGAGATCCGGAAAGGGCCGTTACAAGTAATTGGCTAGAGCAAAAGAAGGTTGTGCACTATATTCCACGAATATATATTTGCTTATTTTTTCCTCCAATTATTTTCTTTAGCGAGTTGACATTGAAATCATAACCACACACCCAAACAAAAAGTAAATAATTCTGTAAGGTTACGTCTCGCTATTCGTCTCACGTCATGTCCTGAAAGTGTCAAGAACGAAACACCTATAGTTCAGCATCTTGGTTCAAACCAAGGAGCTGGAATTGACAGGTGGTTCGTTTTCGACAGTATGATGATAAGGCATGGAAGATGCGAGAGGGGATAATAAATGACAGCGACTATTTTTGTTTATAAACAAAGCAGGTCTAATTTTTATGCTACATAGCGGTCCACACCAACATATACATACGCTGGGCCGGTTTCAATCGAACTAGCTGTTGTGTCTAACAACCCGCACGATCATGTGAGTCTCCAGCTAAAGCAGCAGTCGCCGGGAAACGATATGCATGGATATCCACAGCGTATCGCTATCACTCAATCCTAATGGGTCGCCAACGACTAATTCCACCAAAGCGAATGGAACTTAGAGCAGTACGGCACAAGCCCGCCGGTAGTGACCCTTTCATATACCCACTAGCAAAGCTCCCACAATCGCTGAATTGCCAATCCCAGTAGCAACAGCAACAACCCTCACGTTCCGTAAAACAGCAATGCAGCCAACAACTTGCAGCAGTCACCAAAACATAACAATGATGCCAACAGCGTAAACAAAACCAACGTTTATGCGCAGCAAACACATAGCGGTATGCACTCATCATTGCATGCCATTTGTTATCTTTCTCGGAAAACTCTAGCCGTTCGTTTGGTCGCTGTCAATTCGAACTCAAGTAATGGCTGAACAGCAGTTCTGACATAACGTTCCACCTTATTATACACCTTGGTTCAAACTTACGGGATACGTCCTAACGGCGATTCTGGCATTACGTTTTACCTTCCACTTCACTTACCTTGCTTAAGGGATAACTTCCCTTACTTCAAATGAAAACACAATTTATTTTTGTTTGGACGTTTCAATCTGCACTCCTCTGATTACATATTGTTTATCTAGGCAGATGATAGTACACGGTCATGTTTTCGTTTCTGTTCGGCAAAGTTCCTCAAAGAAAAATGATATTTCGCTATCGATTCCCTCAGCTTGCACAGATCATATTGGAAACCACTCGTTACTATTCCAGTGCTCACCGAAAATTGCAAATGGTAAGACAACCATACGACCAGCTTAAGGACCTGAAGGAAAAGCTTTCAAAAAATTCGACTCCGTCGTCTGTTGAATGGAATGAGATTCGAAAAAGCCTGATAGACGAACGACGATTCACGTCGTCAAACATCGATAGTACAATTCTTGGGCTCTGCGAGACACTGGAGAGTGGAAAATCGTATCTAAACTTCCTACGTTCCAAAGAGGTACGTCTCAATCTTGCGGTTATTGGCAGATTGCTTAGGCTGTACCGTTGCAAGAGTAATTTGAGTGAGCAGGAGCAGCAAGAAATTTTGGATATCTATACAGAAATGAGGGAGAATCATTCTGTTCTAGACGCCAACACATGTGAGCATTTAGTGGTAGCTCTGACACTGACCAACCGTTGGCGTTTGTCATTTGAACTACTGGATATGATTAAATTAACTGGAATACCCAACAGTGTGGCGTATAGTTGCATAATTGCAAAGTGCTTCAACGATGGAGAGCCGGAGACAGGTTGGAAAATGTTAGAGGAACTAGCAACAAATAAGAGATATCCTAGTGACGATGTGTTCATGGCTTGGATCGATTACAGCATGAAGGATGGAAAAACGTTTGTACGTAAGCTAAGCTAAGAGTTGCTGCTGTAACAATCAATAAAATTCCATTTTGTTTTCTAGCAATCCAATCTCCTGAAAATGCTAGCGTTCACTAATGACAAGGGATTATTTGTATCGAAACAAGTTGGGAATGCATTGCTGCAACTTCCTGTCACCGTGGGCATTCACGGGATGGAATGTCGCATTACTGATAAAGGAAAGTGTTCCCATTGTAAGTCTTCGTTAGCAAGTATAGCTGTCCCAGAAGAATCCTTCCGAGCGCTCAAAGATGCTTTCCTACAATCAGTGATAGTGAAAAAGGAGATCTTCAACAAAACTACACCCGAAGAGCTGAAACGTTTTCAACATTTCGTTAAGCAAACGAAACCGTACGATGTGGTCATCGATGGTTTAAATGTGGCATTTTCCACTGGAAACCAGAAATCTCCAGCCACTTACGCGATGCAGCTTGCATCCGTTGTGCGTCACTATGTGCAACGCAACAAACGTGTGATGGTTATTGGCCGGCAGCACATGAATCGATGGAAATCCAAGGACATGAAATACATCAGAGAGAAGAGCTATCTGTTTCTGACCGAGGACCTATCTCAGGACGATCCGTTTCTATTGTATGCTGCGCTGGAAAGTGGACCCGATACAGATTTTTTCTCACGCGATCTGATGCGGAAGCATTCGTTTCTGCTGGGAGAGGAGCTGAGTACGGTATTCAAACGGTGGCAGCAGCAGCATCAGTACTCGTTACTCTCGGTTACTCCCGAGGGAAGGGTTCTCGTGAAGGCGCCGTTCCAGTTCGAGTTGTTTGCTCACAGCGTGCCGGATGATCCAAAGCGGTGGCACGTTCCTCTGGTGGACGATAGCTTTAGGGTTCCCAAGATGGAGAAGCAAGCGAAATGGGTTTGTTTGAAGTTTGATTGAAAATTAGACAAATATGATACTTTACAGAAATACACCCTTATTCTTGTTAACGGCCGTATCTGCTCTCGTACGAACGCTCTGATTCGAACACGTTCGGAAAAGGTATCATTGGTTTCGTTCGAACCTGGCTGAACGAATACACATTCGAATGTAAACACTGTTGGTGTTAGGGGCTGTCCACATACCACGTGGACAGAAAAAGCACGATTTTGGACTCCCCCCTCCCCCTGTTGTCCACGTGGACATTTTTCTTTATTTTAGTAGAATAATTCAGAAAATAACTGAATTGCGCATAAATTAAATTTTAATTCCATTTAAGTTTATTTTGTTTCAAATTTTACTTGCTGAACTCTGCCACGTTTGCTGAGGCTCATTGATGTTTTATGACAGAGAAATGAGTAGTAAAACAAAGCAAATATTCCATATGAGTTTATTTTTGAAATATTTGTAATACATTATTTTTCTATTATCTTCGAAGATATGAACTGGTTTGTCAACACGGAAATGCGCAATATCCAGTTGAACAATCCGCATCCGAATATAAATTACAAAATTCCAATGATTGATCTTGAGCAAAGCCAATCGAATAAAAATGAATTGGTTTAAAATCATTATCAGATACAATTTAAGCTCACGATTTTTTCAAATAATTTTGTTGCTATCACATAGAATACATATTCAATACTAGAAAGTTAATTTATTTTCACAGCTTTATTTCAGAAGTGTGCTTATTTCATCTGGAAATCTTAAAGCTTCTTGAGGCGTTGGCAGTAGCAACAACAGTTTTTGAAGTGGCTCGTATGTTGTGTTATAGAGATCTCGAGTTTTCGAAGCGCATAGAAACGAACAGAACAATTTTATATACATAGATCATTTTTCTATCATTGAAAAAGAATTTCAAAAAAAGAGAGATAATGTAGGAAGCATGCACTGATATCTATAGATCTTCACTTGACAAAGGATTGAGGAATAAAGGGTCGAATTTTTTCAGCAATTTCGGAACGCCTGTATCTTCGATATAAATGATGACACTAAGATGAAAAATACAGCATGTTCAAGCTACAAATTTCTAGTGTGTGATGCGTATATGTGTTGTAGACAAAATAAATTGCAAGAAAAGATAAAGCGTTTATGGTTTGTTTTCAAAGTTTCTCTAGATTTTGAAAACACATTCTTAAAAGCAATCCAATCAACATGATTATGTCGCTTCCATTTGATTCATAGAGAGTTTCAGTAGAACTATTTACTACAGAGGTATTCTCTATCGAATGAAATATTATCCTTTGATTTCGAATTAAGAATATTTCATGAAATAATGAACACACAGCAAACCGATGGTCAAATCTACTCATCGTAATCTTGGAAATATTTAATACATCCCATTAATACGTCCAGTTGTTGCTTTGACGAATGCATTATTTTATAGTTCGGGAAATTTTCAAAGGGTATTAATTAAAATATTTTCAATATCTATATATTTTTTATTTTTCAACTGCTTATTGACCATTCTGCATTGAGTGTCTAGATAGCTTCCAAAATGCTCGTGGGGAAAAAAACATCAGAAAACTCACGACTCAATAATTGTTTACTAACCTTGCACGAAAAGTTATTTGTATTGCTCTTTAGTTTTCCTCCGCTCAAATCCTTATCAAAACGTCACTAACGTCACAGTTTACCAGAGAGCAATTCAACGCCAAATTAATCCTCCGCTGCCGTGATCCTCCCCATTTTATTAATATTTCGTTAATTTTTTCCAAAAATAGCTTTGAAGCCTGTTGCCCGATTGAAAAATTTTGTTGGAGAAATCTATTAACCTTCTATTATTTTTTTTATAAATGTTTCAAGAAAACTTTCTCATAAATTTAATAAAATATCGAAAACTATTATATCTGTTTAAAATATTGTTATATAGAGGTTGTTAGGTAGCTGACCAGGAATATTTTAGGAGATAGGGAACCATAAAAAATCCTGCACGCTTATGATCAAATCTTAACTACGAATAAATTATTGAACTTTTGCTTGAGACCGGTTTTTTGCCTTAAACTGACTTTAATTCAAAAAGTGCGCTATTTTGCACGATTGAATTGCTTTCACGTGAGGAAGTTTTGCATAAAATTCTGTTGTGAACTCATTTAAATTAGGGGAAGATAGCACAAAGGATAACAATGTGGTGTCAAGGAAGGAACTGTAGAATGGTTGGAGAGCTTCAATATGACTGATAGAAATAATCCAGTTTATCATGCATTTTTGGAAAATTAGTTAAAAACACAAAATTTGAAGTTTCTTCTTTACATTTAAAAGTTGATTCTAGGTTTCAATTATTTGAAAGTTTTATAACTGCATTCTATACAAAATTTTCTTATCTTTCAAATGAACAGTATAATTATTCTAAGGAGCGTACTTTCTAAATTAGAGTCAGTTCAAGACATGCAATTAGACTTAAGAAAAGTTCAACAATGTCCTAGTTGAGAATTGACCACATGCGTAGGATTTTTTTCATCAAATATGATCCTCTATCTCATCCTGAAATATTCTATAATTTATCAGAACACTGGCTCAATTGTTTTAAGACGACTAGTGATGCATAGACAATCTCATGCAAATGTAAATATTGATTCCTAGAAATTAATGGAATGAAAATACTTTGGAAAAATGATTTTACACGCCGTTCTGTATGAAAAACAATACAGACATTATTATCATATACTGTTCTCGAGATATAACAAAATGTATAGAAAATTATATTTGATGAAAAATTAAATCTCAACCATTATGGAATCGTTTAATTTTTATAGTTTTGGCTATGAGGTCTATGCATACCCCGTAACTATGAAGGTTCGATCATAGGAAATAGCTGGTCATTCACAATTTACGTGAAATATTTTTATAATACAGATTTCACTGAAGAACATCCATGATATGAGAAAAAATATATGAAGGTTTGACTGGGCAGCACTCTCAAGCGGCGCAATCCCATTATTGATAAATATGAAGAGAAAATTCTTCCTTCCCCCCTCTCCGTGGACAAGAGTGGACACTTTCGAACGTTTTATATTCGTTCGAAAACAAGAATAAGCGTGATAGTGTTTGTTTAACTTTTAAAGGTAATAAATCTCGCAACTGCTGTGTCTTTACAATCTCTATAACCATCTCACGCGCAGAGAATTTCTCCGTGTTTCCACTAAAATGGATGGCATTGGCTTTGCGGAAATAATCGGCCGATTTGTCGGCTAACCACGAATCGATCCAATTTTTGACTTCATCAAAATTGGAGAAGGGCTGGTCAACCAGGCCATGTTGCATCGATCGAGAAAGATAGTAATCGGACGAAGCAATGTCTGGAGAATACGGCGGGTAGGATAGGACCTCCCATTTCAGCGTTTCCAAGTATGTTTTGACCGGTTTCGCGACATGCGGCCGAACATTGTCGTGTTGCAAAATAACTTTATCATGTTTTTGTTCGTATTGTGGCCGTTGGTGGAGGGCCCCGTAATGGTTTCATTCGGTTTTAGCAGCTCATGGTACACCACACCCAGTTGGTCCCACCAAATAGACAGCATAACCTTCTGGCCGTGAATATTCCACGCGGGCGTCGATGTCGATGCATGGCCGGGGTATCCATACGTTGCCCGATGTTTAGGATTGTCATAATGGACCCACTTTTCATCGCGATTCTATGCAAAAAAACCCTTTCTTTCATGCCGTTGAAGCAGTTGTTCGCATGTGAAAAAACTTTCGATGTCTCGCGGCTTCAATTCATATGGCACCCATTGTCCTATCTTTCGGATCATTCTCATTGCTTTTAAACGATCAGATATGGTTTGCTGAGCTACTCCAAGTGTACTCTGCAAGTTCTTGTTGCGTTTGCGACGGATCTTGATCGAGTAAAGCCTCCAATTCTTCATCTTCAAACTTTTTTGTCGGTCCGTAACGTTCTTCGTCTTCCTAGTCAAAATTACCACTTTTAAACCGTACAAACCACGTCTGACACGTTCGCTCAGTTGCAGCATGTACATCATAAACTTCCACCAAATCCGATGACTTTCCGCAGCTTTTTTTTCTTCATATTGAAGCAATGAAGTATCACTTCCCGCAAAAACACTCTCGTTAGTACGAAATTCGACATATTCGATGTGGCAAAAAACTATGTTGTTTACGCTTCAACTTTTTGACATATACTGAAAAAAATGCGCATTGACAGTAGCTTTCCAACGAATGTTTGGGAAGTTGACTCACTGGAATAGCAATCAAGTTACGCTATCTGTTGTAAAACCGAAGAAACTTACCGGTACACCTAATAGAAATCGAGTCGGGTTCCCGGAATAAATCGCTACAGAAAACGACTGCAACAGAAACAACCGCTCAGAAAAACTATAGTAGACTAGAAATATTGGGCCCTATTATAGAAATCGAGGCGATAAGAATTTTGCTCGTTAGCTCTGTTTTACTATTATAGAAATCGAGCAATTCGATAGCACCGAGCGAGTGATAGCTATCGATGCAAGTGTCAGAATTTTTCGAGTTGTTTGGTTCGCTTGTTGTAAATCTTCAGAGAATTGTTTTGTTTTGGTTTGCGTCCCTGATATTTCCCTTTGGGAAACATTTCAGAAACGCTTAGATATATGCAATTTTCAACACATGTTCGTTTGTTTTGATCAGTATTTGTTTTACGATGCTGCCAGAATAGGCTATACAAGGTAAGTGTACAATCCAGCATTATTTAGATAAATCATGTTAAAATTTATAATGCAGAACCTACTTCCAGCGTATATTTCAGTGGCTGAAAACGAATGGACAGACAAATCACCAGCAGTTTGAACGACTCGTTGAACCAATAAAAGCGAATGTAAACATAGCTCGAGGTTTTTGTGGATGCAGTTCAAATAGAATGGGAGAAATTCAGTGAGGAGACTGAGACCATCAATGCGTCTTGGTTGGAGGAGCTCAAAACTGATGTACCGAACTTTAACACGAGGTTTTTCACAAAGTGCAGCAGATTGCCATCTATCTCCCAGTCTGTCAATGTCTTCAGAAGTAGGGCTACCATCTCCTCGTGCTGTCGATTCTTTCTCAATTCATAAAACAGAATTCTCAATCCCACCAGACTTAAAGAATGACTTCCTCTAGGTAAAGCTTTGGGGATAGCTAATAGAGGTTCATTTCCCATGCCCCAAAGATTTTTTTCGATCAACTTTGTTATAAATGATAAAACTTCTTATCGCCCATCACGATTTGTTTAAAAACTGCGAGTTTTCGTTTCATTTCCCTCAATGACTCCCTAAAACAAATGAACGTAAAAATCGATCGCTCAGTTGATCATTATTGATAAATATGGCTTTTCTTGGAAATTCAGAATAGATTGGACGTAATGTTGAATACAGAAGTGATTGCTTTTTTTTAAACATTCATTTAACGAGTCCACGTGGACATTTTCGTGTCTCTTACTCTCCCTAAAGCTGTCTACGTGGTATGTGGGCAGCCCCTTACTGCTGTGATTTATTCCGGTCACGCAGGATATATGAACATCTTTTCGTTTTCACCGTGAAGTGACGTTCCTGATCAGGCTCTGAGTGGTGCCTCGGTATTTCCAATCAGAGACAAATCACTGTATTTCCGGCCACAGGCACAATTGTTGCAAGTTTGAAGAATAAATATTAGATTGATTCATTGAACGTGGTTTCGATTCTCGAAGTAGGACATTCCCCTTTATTGTGCACCACAAGTGATTGGGGTAGCAAAGTTTCTCGTTTTATTCTGGGAGCCACCTTACTTTTTAGTTCCTATTTTACCCTTTAACGGGCCGTGAAAACTTGGCATGTAATCAACGCAAACTATAATATAACGACATGTTTACATACTAAAACATACAAAACATTCCTTTTTCAATACGCAAAACAATTAAAAACATTGAAAAAATGGAGACAATATAGCTGCCACTGCTCGGCTAGTGAAAATGTTGGTGGCAATATAGTTGCTACCTGCTCGTTTAGCGCTAAACACATTGTAAAAAAGATTTTTTTTTCTCGAGGCGAATGAACTGAAAAGTTTAAACCCTCTTGAAGCCAAAAAGAAGAAGAAAAGATTTTTTTCTATTTGAATTTTTCTATGTTAGTTCCAACAAAAACAACTAATAAAACTGATCCGACTCAGCAAGTCCTAAACAATTCATAAGTATTGAAAACTTCAATAAATTGACTGTTTTTCGATGACTTTTCAGAAAATTTTCTCTTGCTGCTCTAAATTGGGAGTTAACACGAAAATGACTCCAAAATCAGGCATAGTGCTAGATATCAGAACTGGTTACCGCATGAGGCTAGAAGTGATAATTTATTTATAAAGAGAAAAAAGATCGTTAGTTGCAATACAGTTGCCACTAACCGTGAAAGAATCAATACTCCAGTCGATAGCATCAGGACACGACTTCAAATCTCACTTAGTGACAAACTGAAGCCACGCCATTCGCCTCTTGGAGTACTCTCACTTCAGCCATCTCACGTCATTCGCCGCGCGGAATAAAAGAGATTGAGTTGAGTTAATCGATCAGCGATATTCACTTATATAACATGAACTGGAAACGAAATGAAATAGACAATATTTTTCGGATACATGAACAAACAAAAAAAAGTGTAGTTAGCAGATAAATGATTTATTTTAACTTTTTCATGCCTACTGTCCGCCTCTCAAACGCAGAACTAAATGCAAAGTGCTCTCTTTTTGAATGTTGTAATCGGACAGTGTGCGACCATCTTCCAACTGCTTTCCCGCGAAAATCAGACGCTGTTGGTCTGGAGGAATTCCTTCCTTATCCTGAATTTTGGCTTTGACGTTTTCAATGGTGTCGGACGGTTCTACTTCCAAGGTAATTGTCTTTCCGGTTAGAGTTTTAACGAAAATTTGCATTCCTCCGCGGAGACGAAGAACCAGATGAAGAGTGCTTTCCTTCTGTATATTGTAATCGGACAAGGTGCGTCCATCTTCCAATTGTTTACCGGCGAAAATCAGTCGCTGTTGATCTGGAGGAATGCCTTCCTTGTCTTGGATTTTAGCTTTAACGTTTTCAATTGTATCGGACGGTTCAACTTCCAGGGTGATGGTCTTTCCGGTTAGAGTTTTTACGAAGATTTGCATTCCTCCGCGAAGACGCAGAACTAGATGTAGAGTGCTTTCCTTTTGGATGTTGTAATCAGACAAAGTGCGTCCATCTTCTAGCTGTTTGCCGGCGAAAATCAGACGCTGTTGATCTGGAGGAATACCTTCTTTGTCCTGAATTTTGGCTTTGACATTTTCAATAGTATCGGAAGGTTCAACCTCAAGAGTAATTGTCTTTCCGGTCAAAGTCTTAACAAAGATTTGCATTCCTCCGCGCAGACGGAGAACCAAATGAAGCGTACTTTCCTTCTGGATATTGTAATCGGACAAGGTGCGGCCATCTTCCAACTGTTTACCGGCGAAAATCAGACGCTGCTGATCTGGAGGAATTCCTTCCTTGTCCTGGATCTTCGCCTTGACGTTTTCAATAGTATCAGATGGTTCAACTTCCAAGGTGATCGTCTTTCCAGTCAAAGTTTTAACGAAAATTTGCATTCCTCCACGAAGACGAAGAACCAAATGAAGAGTGCTCTCCTTCTGTATGTTGTAGTCAGACAAAGTGCGCCCATCTTCCAACTGCTTTCCCGCGAAAATCAGACGCTGTTGATCTGGGGGAATGCCTTCCTTGTCTTGAATTTTGGCTTTAACATTTTCAATAGTATCGGAAGGTTCAACCTCAAGAGTAATTGTCTTTCCGGTCAAAGTCTTAACAAAGATTTGCATTCCTCCGCGCAGACGGAGAACCAAATGAAGCGTACTTTCCTTCTGGATATTGTAATCGGACAAGGTGCGGCCATCTTCCAACTGTTTACCGGCGAAAATCAGACGCTGCTGATCTGGAGGAATTCCTTCCTTGTCCTGGATCTTCGCCTTGACGTTTTCAATAGTATCAGATGGTTCAACTTCCAAGGTGATCGTCTTTCCAGTCAAAGTTTTAACGAAAATTTGCATTCCTCCACGAAGACGAAGAACCAAATGAAGAGTGCTCTCCTTCTGTATGTTGTAGTCAGACAAAGTGCGCCCATCTTCCAACTGCTTTCCCGCGAAAATCAGACGCTGTTGATCTGGGGGAATGCCTTCCTTGTCTTGAATTTTGGCTTTAACATTTTCAATAGTATCGGAAGGTTCAACCTCAAGAGTAATTGTCTTTCCGGTCAAAGTCTTAACAAAGATTTGCATTCCTCCGCGCAGACGGAGAACCAAATGAAGCGTACTTTCCTTCTGGATATTGTAATCGGACAAGGTGCGGCCATCTTCCAACTGTTTACCGGCGAAAATCAGACGCTGCTGATCTGGAGGAATTCCTTCCTTGTCCTGGATCTTCGCCTTGACGTTTTCAATAGTATCAGATGGTTCAACTTCCAAGGTGATCGTCTTTCCAGTCAAAGTTTTAACGAAAATTTGCATTCCTCCACGAAGACGAAGAACCAAATGAAGAGTGCTCTCCTTCTGTATGTTGTAGTCAGACAAAGTGCGCCCATCTTCCAACTGCTTTCCCGCGAAAATCAGACGCTGTTGATCTGGGGGAATGCCTTCCTTGTCTTGAATTTTGGCTTTAACATTTTCAATAGTATCGGAAGGTTCAACCTCAAGAGTAATTGTCTTTCCGGTCAAAGTCTTAACAAAGATTTGCATTCCTCCGCGCAGACGGAGAACCAAATGAAGCGTACTTTCCTTCTGGATATTGTAATCGGACAAGGTGCGGCCATCTTCCAACTGTTTACCGGCGAAAATCAGACGCTGCTGATCTGGAGGAATTCCTTCCTTGTCCTGGATCTTCGCCTTGACGTTTTCAATAGTATCAGATGGTTCAACTTCCAAGGTGATCGTCTTTCCAGTCAAAGTTTTAACGAAAATTTGCATTCCTCCACGAAGACGAAGAACCAAATGAAGAGTGCTCTCCTTCTGTATGTTGTAGTCAGACAAAGTGCGCCCATCTTCCAACTGCTTTCCCGCGAAAATCAGACGCTGTTGATCTGGGGGAATGCCTTCCTTGTCTTGAATTTTGGCTTTAACATTTTCAATAGTATCGGAAGGTTCAACCTCAAGAGTAATTGTCTTTCCGGTCAAAGTCTTAACAAAGATTTGCATTCCTCCGCGCAGACGGAGAACCAAATGAAGCGTACTTTCCTTCTGGATATTGTAATCGGACAAGGTGCGGCCATCTTCCAACTGTTTACCGGCGAAAATCAGACGCTGCTGATCTGGAGGAATTCCTTCCTTGTCCTGGATCTTCGCCTTGACGTTTTCAATAGTATCAGATGGTTCAACTTCCAAGGTGATCGTCTTTCCAGTCAAAGTTTTAACGAAAATTTGCATTCCTCCACGAAGACGAAGAACCAAATGAAGAGTGCTCTCCTTCTGTATGTTGTAGTCAGACAAAGTGCGCCCATCTTCCAACTGCTTTCCCGCGAAAATCAGACGCTGTTGATCTGGGGGAATGCCTTCCTTGTCTTGAATTTTGGCTTTAACATTTTCAATAGTATCGGAAGGTTCAACCTCAAGAGTAATTGTCTTTCCGGTCAAAGTCTTAACAAAGATTTGCATTCCTCCGCGCAGACGGAGAACCAAATGAAGCGTACTTTCCTTCTGGATATTGTAATCGGACAAGGTGCGGCCATCTTCCAACTGTTTACCGGCGAAAATCAGACGCTGCTGATCTGGAGGAATTCCTTCCTTGTCCTGGATCTTCGCCTTGACGTTTTCAATAGTATCAGATGGTTCAACTTCCAAGGTGATCGTCTTCCCAGTCAGAGTCTTAACAAAGATTTGCATTCCTCCGCGAAGACGTAGAACCAGATGAAGAGTGCTTTCCTTCTGGATGTTGTAGTCAGACAAGGTGCGCCCATCTTCCAACTGCTTTCCCGCGAAAATCAGACGCTGTTGATCTGGGGGAATGCCTTCCTTGTCCTGAATTTTGGCCTTGACATTTTCAATGGTGTCAGACGGTTCCACTTCCAAGGTGATCGTCTTTCCGGTTAAAGTTTTAACGAAAATTTGCATTCCACCACGAAGACGGAGAACCAAATGAAGAGTGCTCTCTTTCTGGATGTTGTAGTCAGACAAAGTGCGTCCATCTTCCAGCTGTTTGCCGGCGAAAATCAGACGCTGCTGATCTGGAGGAATACCTTCCTTGTCTTGAATTTTGGCTTTGACATTTTCAATAGTATCGGAAGGTTCAACCTCAAGAGTAATTGTCTTTCCGGTCAAAGTCTTAACAAAGATTTGCATTCCTCCGCGCAGACGGAGAACCAAATGAAGCGTACTTTCCTTCTGGATATTGTAATCGGACAAGGTGCGGCCATCTTCCAACTGTTTACCGGCGAAAATCAGACGCTGTTGGTCTGGAGGAATTCCTTCCTTATCCTGAATTTTGGCCTTGACATTTTCAATGGTGTCAGATGGTTCAACTTCCAAGGTGATCGTCTTCCCAGTCAGAGTCTTAACAAAGATTTGCATTCCTCCGCGAAGACGTAGGACCAGATGGAGAGTACTTTCCTTTTGAATGTTGTAATCGGACAAGGTACGACCATCCTCCAGTTGCTTGCCCGCGAAAATCAAACGCTGTTGATCTGGAGGAATACCCTCTTTGTCCTGGATCTTAGCCTTGACGTTTTCGATAGTGTCCGATGGTTCAACCTCAAGAGTAATGGTCTTGCCAGTCAAAGTTTTCACGAAGATTTGCATTCCTCCGCGAAGACGTAGGACCAGATGAAGAGTGCTTTCCTTCTGGATGTTGTAATCGGACAGGGTGCGACCATCCTCCAGCTGCTTGCCAGCGAAAATCAAACGCTGCTGATCCGGAGGAATTCCCTCCTTATCCTGGATTTTAGCCTTCACATTTTCAATAGTATCCGAGGGCTCCACTTCAAGAGTAATAGTTTTTCCCGTCAACGTTTTAACAAAGATTTGCATCGTGGAAATTCCTGTGAACAAGGCAAAAAAAAAACAAGGTTGTGAAATTACGATTCGTGAGCTGATTCATTGTCATCCAAAGAATGACGCACTTATATTCGTTCATTATATTTTCACAAAGCAATGCAGGACAACTAATGGCGTCATGTCTAGATTTGTGGCGAATAGGAATTCTGTCCCTAGATCGAATGTTTTCACGAATTTACTCTCAATTGCAGGAAATATGCTGATACAATAACTTTAACGTAATGAATGTTGAAATTAATTGAATTTCTAATTTGACGATGATGACGTAACACTAAAAAACAAGCATATTGTGAACCAAACATGGTGAACATTTTAATTTTACTGATTGCTCACACATCAAACACAATTTGATCTCCTGAGTTCACTCAATCAAGTTCTACAATAAATTTTCATAATGATTTTTCTTCAGACAGACGCCATTTTGTTTCGTCAATTTTTCACTGCATTTGAAAATCCTTTGTTCTTGTTTCTCGCATTCACTTTACGCGTAGTGCACTTGCTTACTCACCTTCCAGAGATTTTTCCAACAAAATACAATCACTTTCAAATCAAATCTCTTTTCAGATAACACAAATATTACAACTTTCACTCGATTGTTGAAAACTCAAGTACCACAATTAAAACTGCTGTTGCTGTCACTCGTTCAAGTATGTCTTCTCTTCACTGCGAAACGAATACGATTAAACCAAATTTGCCCCTGTCAGGGCTTTTATAGCCAATCAGGTACACTTTTCGAGAACACTGTAGAACAACACTGCGCACACATCGCCGATCGATATATCCTGCGGTAGTATTTGCCGATGTTTTTGTCGTCTACGTCCGCGTCACGCGTATTGTCTGGCTACCCATGGCATTGCTTGTTGTTACAAAAATATTCTCATTATCCGCCGCATTCCGCGTATTCAGAGGCGGAATTTGTTTTCAAAGTTTGCCAATTTCCTATGGATAGCGAGAAATGCACTCAACAATTCTCGCTTAACTTTAGAAAAGGTCCTATGTAACAAAAGTAAACAAATCGAGTTAATGGATGCACGCTCTTAGTTTTCAATCATTGAATGCATTACAAAAACAACAGGTTCATGTATCTATCTTCTTCATCTTTTTATCGCCGATAAAAAAAAATATCCAATGTGCAGATTCGTATTTTAAGCACTCCGCTGTTACTTCGGACGCCACTTTCCTCCGACGCTCGGAACGTCCGAAGTAACAAAGCAGTCAAAACAACACAAAGTCGTACTTCGGTCGTTTTGGGTTTTTGTTTCTTACAGGCGTTGTTAGCGATTTCAGTGCAATTCAACGAGTGATAACAACAATAATAAGTCTTTAGAACGAAATGCTGATATTTGAATTGCTGTTTAGTAGTTAGTTTCAGATTCGCATCGTGCAACGTAATATGTCCAATGTGCAAATGCGGGCAGTCAAAAGGTCCAATGTAACATTTTTCGCTCCTAGTCTTCAACTTTAATCTCAAATCACAGAACAACAGTTACGATTGGTTTTTCAGAGTTATTCTTGACTGCTAGTGGTGAAAGTAGCGATAGAGATCGATACCTTTCAATACAATTCGCAGATTAATGTTCGGGTCTTCAACTTCGTTTTTCTCGAGTTGACGAAAATGTTACATTGGACCTTTTCAAAAGTTACGCGAGAATTCGATGTTTCCTCAAGATCATTACCGTTTTTTGAGCGTATCGTGAATGATTCATTCGGCTGATCAGCTGATCGATTACACGGGGAATTGCAATATCAAATATTTACAATTTAATAATGTTATGAAATTTCGAATTTAGTAATACATTAAGTTTATTTTTTATTATATGTGTGTTGGTATTGAATCAACAAGCTAGTAAAACATTTCAAAATATAATTCTGCATAGGCAGTGCGTGTTTTGTTGCAGTGAAGTCTCCAAGTTTTCATATATGCCATCCTGTCGAACTCATAGTCCACCTTTTAACCGTAGCACCAGATGGAGTGTCGAACCCTTGATGATGCTATACTCTGTAAGGGTGCGTCCATCCTCTAGTTGCTTACCGGCGAAAATCAAGCGTAGCTGGTTTGGTGGCATTTCTTCTAGTTTCTCCGACACCTTCACTTTCAAAGCGTCTACTGTGTCCTCCGGTTCAGTGTCAATTGCCATCGTTCTGCCGGTTAACATCTTGACGAAGATCTGCATGCCACCTCGTAGGCGTAGAACCAGATGCAGAGTTGATCCCTTCTGGACGTTGTAATCTGACAGGGCTCGGCCATCCTCTAGCTGCTTGCCGGCGAAAATCAAGCGTTGTTGATCTGGAGGAATGCCTTCCTTGTCCTCGATCTTGCCCTTGATGTTCTGAATCGTATCGACGGCTTCGACATCGAGAGTGATGGTTTTTCCGGTGAGGGTTTTGACAAAGATCTGCATGTTTTATCTCTGAAAAAAGGACATACCAAATTACTTTAGAGGTGAGTGACGAAAGGTGATCGCTATGCCCGCATGTCACGTGGCGAATAGTGAGCCAAAAGGACTTGGCACCGCAATCGATCGGTGTTTCGTTTCCTTATTGGCATCTTTTGTGTGTCTATTATTATCATCAGACATGGTAATGAAGTACTTCCCAATAATAAATTAAATATAACACTTGATTTTAAAATTTGCTCTCACCTTTCTTCGAAAGTTGCTTTTGATAAGAATTTATTCTTTTCACAGTTATCGACTGTTGACTGTAGAACTACTGGCTGATGAAGCCACTTAGTTCTTTTAAACTGAATTGACAATGGTAGTTTATTGGGGCGCTTATATATCACGCACGTTGCTCACGAGATGTGAGATCCATCCACACGATAGAAAACCGATCAATTTGTTCGATTTTTGGCATAGTTACAAGCAAATGTTTGCCAAATTTTCCGATTGTTTCATGAAAACTTATTGAACCGTCATTGGTTAGATGAAATCAGCTCCAAACACAATATAATGCTCGCGATGAAGTGTGAATGACTCTGTCCTTCTGGCAACATTGCCATTCAAATGAACTTAAACTTATAATGTCGGCTGAGTAACCGGATGAAGCTTTGGTTCACTCAAATGGCGCGAAAGTACAATCATTTGTAGAGCTCACGTTACCGGATAACGTATCCTGACCTGGCGCGACAGTCGATTCTAAATATGTACAAATTACGTGAAGCTCTATTCGTAAATATTTTTGCATGGCTTCTTCAATCTTATAAACAACCGACACTGTCTGCTGTCGTAATAGGTACCAATATAATCGAGCTGCCTTGACAAGGCAAGGTAAGATACCACTTGTAAGAAAAAATATAGTAAGATAGTCGTTCGTTCTTGATGAGCAAGGTTCTCGTAAACATATGTTCCATTTGCGCTACTATCGATATTTCGTTATGTCGAACAACAATAAACAATGAAATGAATCATTAAAATCATTTCCTTTTGAATGTTATCAAAGTTGTATGTTCAACATTCTGATGAGCGTGCGATTATCTATGAGTTTGATATTCTACAATTATTTACTAGATATCCAACTCGTCGGTTATTTTTTATTTTTCTTGTAAAGCCACTTGGAGCCTGCAGTCTTTTTAGCACGGTCGTCGGAATTGTCTTTGATTTTTCCATTGCGATTTTCGATTTTCCATGACATCCATCGTGTAGTAAATGCGATATATTATAATGGCGTAATTGACAAATATCTTGTCTCTGTTATGGTGGCCGACAAGTTAGCCGGAAGGTAAACAGTGTTCTTGACAACAATGATATTTAGCGGTTTATGCACTTGGTCTACCACCATGCCTTGCCTCATATTTTCGCATCAAACGACTCGGGGTTCGTTTTGGCTTTGTCGGGGTCGGCTTTGATATAAAAGGAGATTGAGGTCTACCCAGCAAACATTAAATCGCATAACAAGCGTATATATAACATCATATGCCCTAAAATTTGGTTGGCATATAATGCGCCTAACTGGCATATGCATGCAACAGTGGAGGCCATATACATACATGGCAAATGCTTACCGAATTTGTTTGGATGCAACTTTGACCGGCTATAATAGCGATTATGTTGGAATTGAACTGCGATCTAATATGAATATATTCATGAATTGTCAAAGCACCAAATACAACTTTTGCCATACTTATATACGATTTATTACAGACATAGAAAAAAACAAATGGCGCAAAATATTTTCTTGAAATATTTATTACAACCTCACGAATCGCCATTTTTATATATGAGTATTTATGTTCGTAGAAATAATAATTGTTTGATTGACTTGTGTTGGGAGTGGAATATGAATGTTTAAAATGCCACAGATTGATGTTTGGTGGAAACTGCTCCGATGTGGGTTCGAACTCCGGTCGTCTGGATTATCATCCACCAGCTATCTCGCGCGGCTATCTGAAATTTAATTCAACAGCGGTTAAAACTTTCGATTGCATCATTGACATTTCAATATGATGTAATGTGTTCTTTATTAGGATCTAATATGATTTACTGTTTCATGATTTTCTTCAGCATGCAACACGATTTACTACAGTACTGAATCGATTTAAATTATACGCTTATACGACACACAAACTGCATCAGCGTAATATACGCATATGATGCGGATTAAATATATTTTACGACAATGTACATCATAAAACTGATGTTTATTATACCGAATTGCGACTTAATTTGATAATGGTATATAAAATCGAGTTTTTACATTTTATGCGATTTCAAATATACACGATACATACTTTGATTGATATTATATGCGATTATGATTTATTCGGATTTCTTGTAAGACTTGGCACGTGCAAAATTATACGATTTAATGTTTGCTGGGTATTTGGGTGCCCAGCAAGAAGGGCTGCTCATAAGGGCTGAAGGGCTCATAAACTGCCAAGAAGTCAATTTGGAATAAAAATGGCGTTTATGGGGTTTCTCAAACAAACGAATCATTTATTTTATTGTCATTATTTTCAATAACACAGTGCTACAAAACTCCAACTTTGTTTCTGCCATGAATTCTATGCTTTTTCATGGGCTTCGCACAAATCTGGATATCCTTGAGCTTGAGCCTTTTTCACCCTAATAAAAACATTATTTTGAATTTTTTTGAATTACAAGTAGATCCGAAATCGTTCAAGAATTGCAGAATTCTTGCAGAAACAGTACTTTTTCCGAAATCATCTCAGCGCGATTCGCCTCATTCTTTCCAGATACCTTCAGAGACCTCCAGAATGATGGTGAGCAGATCCAGTAAATAGCGATGACTACATTGCGACTTTCAGTTTTGAGCCAAACACAAATAAAAAATCATTGAAAGAAGCTAGAGAGAAAAATCTGTTGCACCGTGCAATTTTTTTCGAATATGAATTTGAATTTAAATTTTACTCATTGTATTCGCAGAAATTTAACACAGCTATCATCGACATCAAATTGTTTGTTTGGCAATCGATATTGAAAGCTTCGCTGTGAAAGTTTACAAACATTTTCGTATCCACACGGTTAGAACGATTGAAGAGTTGAACAGTAAACAGTATGCTAAATTACTTGATCATGGTAAGACAAGATTTCTTTCTCTTGGACGTTTTATCGAGAGGAGTATTTTTAACGGATTGCGCACCTATTTCCTTCCAAAGGAGACACGTTTGGCGCGATAATTTGAAACCCCATGCCTCAAACTATTGTTGCTTTTTACCAGAGATACCAGTTGGTGGTCTATCAAACATTTATTTTCTTGTTGAAAAGA
Organism: Toxorhynchites rutilus septentrionalis; assembly: GCF_029784135.1. NCBI lineage: Eukaryota > Metazoa > Arthropoda > Insecta > Diptera > Culicidae > Toxorhynchites > Toxorhynchites rutilus. The sequence goes on from NC_073746.1 coordinate 292,241,354, forward strand.
CGATGCATTTGCCATTGAATTTTTTATTATTTCTGATGATTTCATCAGTGTTCATAATAGTCTAGTTGGTTCAAACTTAATAAGTCTATGGAAAATTTCTACGATATTGTGTTGAAGAACATTGAAAAATGGAAGGCAGCCTAGCAGAACCACTACAGTATAAATGGTTTATATTGAAGCCCATTCCTGAACGAACAGAGATTGAAAGCAGCATTTAGAAGAAAAAAAAACAATTGAGGGGTTTAGAATGCAAGGGGTGTAAGTGACTGGATCGATTTCTCTCCATCAACTTTTTCTTTAGTTAATAACTCAATTGCAAAAACGTTCTAATTTAAGTTTGCTATAGAAACTGATAGGTGAGGATCTGACCTATCTTCCACATTGTCAAATACAGCTGGGAATGTATTTGAGGCTAAGCTATGACCAAAATAGAGAGTCAATGTAGAGAAATCGATCAAATCACTTACACCCCTTTCATTCTAAGCCCCTCAATCGAGATTGATAAAACCATTTTGTATGGCTAGTGGACAATTATTTTTAATTATAAATAATGAGATAAAAAGTTGGAACAAACAATCTGTGCTAGTTGCAAATCGTTTGGTGCAAATAGGGGAAACAAATTTCCAAATATGAACGAATAAAATTCGTTGTAGGGAACAACAAAGATAAATCTAAAAATGCTTGATTGTTTGGCTTTATTTTGGGGTTTTATGATTCATAAAGTTCTTCAACAAAATGAATTTTGTTTATTCTGTTTTGCCTACGTGCCCCGTTTTTATTCCTGAGCTATTTGGTTGGCCTATCTAGAGGCAGATACGAAAAATACGATTTGGAAATTTTGCTTTTACGTATCTTTACGTATCCTCAAGGATACGCTAAGAAGGAGAGAGCTCCGCGTAAATCGAAGCTCTCTGACCGGGATAAGCGGGAAGTAGTTAGAACAGCAAAATCGCTTATGCAAATGAAGCAATATTTGAATTTGAATGTTTCTCGGGTTACAATTCGTCAAGTTTTGGTAAAAGGTCCTCACATAAAAAGGGCTGAAAACGTTGGAGCTCCTTATCTTAAATCATCACACATCAGAAGACGTCTGAGTTTTGCCAAAGCTCACATGAACCGACAGTGGGGCCTGATATGTTTTGACAAAGAATATTTCCAGAAGAATACATTTTCCTATATACCATAACGAAAAGTTCTACAATGTATAGGTTATCTTCACTGACGAAAAAAGTTCAATTTGAATGGTCCTGATGGTTTCAACGGGTACTGGCGTGATTTACGGAAGAAGAAACAGTATTTTTCAACCAGAAATTTTGGTGGAGGCTCGTGCATGGTTCGGGCGGCGGGATTCTGTACAACCGGAAAGCTCAAGATAGCTTTCACATTATTCAAGAATTACATACATGTTCTGGAATCCTCTCTCCTACCGTTTTTTCATTCCAGCAAAATAATAGCACTGTTCATACCAGCAAGGTAACTAAGCAAAACCAATTTTTTTGGACTGACCGGCTCGCTCTCCAGACTCGAGATTATTGGCCGAAATGGTAAGGTTGCCAATTATAAACATGTAAATCAGCCGATCATTTTGAATTGTTCTTTGATAATACTTATGAATTTTGAAATGGTCTTATAGAAACTGGACAGCTGAAATTATCGTATTAGGCGTCGTGCACAAATTACGTAACGCTAAAAATCCGGGTTTCGGACCCCCTTCCCCCCTATGTATCGCAATTTCCTATCTCTAATACACAGAAAGTTACGCAACCTCAACCCGAACATCCTTCGTGTAAACTTCTAAGTGTATTGCCAAAGCATCGTGCGGCCGTTTCCGAGCAAAAATCGGAAGCTGGTTTCCCGAAATCCGTGAGAGTGAGTTCTGAAACTAAACATATAACTGTGGTATCTAGGTACAAATTGGTACAAATTGAGTGTTATTAATTCGTAGAGAAATCCGTGGTATTCAAGGATATTACAATAACATCCACAAAGATTGAATCGTCGATGTAACCTGGAGCAAGCAGATCACGCATCGCATGATACATTTGATGCTTCATCTAGTATACCATCTATATCTTCGGAAACTACAACTAAATACCGCCTTGCAAAGCCAGCTGTACCTGTAGTAGCCACCCGTCAGACTTACCATTTAGATATGGAAAACTTCGAGGAAAACCTCGGACGTACATTGTGTCAAACATATACCGGAAATTTGTATTTTTAAAAGAAAATGCTTCATTTATCATCTAAATTTATATTATCACTTTCAAAATAGGCCCCTTCCTAGGCAATACAATTTTCTCAACGAACAATCCAGTCATCGAAACCCTTTTTATACCCGTATTCAGAGATCGCCTTCAGTTCACGCAGTGAATTCGTTTTTATGTCTTCAATGCTATCAAAACGGATTCCACGAAGCGGTAATTTGAGTTTCGGAAAAAGGAAAAAAAGTCACATTGGGCCATATCTGGAGAGTACGGTGCTTGTTCAATCACATTCGTGCAAAAGAATTAATAATTTTGCAACTAATCTGCCGTTATACGCATAGTTGTCCCATGTTCCAAAATCAGCAACTGAGAAAAACGCAATCAAAGTTTTCTACCATATTTGACTACCAGAAGCTTTAAGCATTTAAATTTAGCAATACACCGGGTTTTTTAGATGCAGTTAACCATTGTTTGATGGAATGTGAAAAGTTCTCCTCACTGAATCAGTCTAGCTCAAATACGGATTCAAAAATTCATGGTAGGACAGTTTTGCCTAGAATATCAACATGGGACAATCGAACTTGATGTTGTTTTGTTTGTTTGTGTTTTTCCAAAAGATCATGCATGAAAAAATCGTTTCATGAAGAAAAGTGAAGTTTTCCAAAGAGTAACATGTGAGAACAATACGTAAAACTGCAGTTTAATTACATAAAAAAGTAATTGTAAAATTAGTGCCATAGCAAGTAGCATCGGAATGTAGAATATAGTAGTGATATCGCTTGTGAATCGTAAAGTGGTGTGAGCGCAGCGAATGATCTGCTACACCTTTGCAGAATATAAATCTCATTGTTATTAGGCATTCGCTAACTTTTTTTTTTATTTGTTTGTGAATAAGTTCGTTCATCCAGACCAGGAATGAGTGCATTAGCCCTGCTGAAAGCATCACATGAAATGCTTGTACTTGAACCGATTATTTTTTTATGGATCTACAAAAAATACATGCTGGGACAGTTATGCCTACAATATCAACATGGGACAATTAAGCTTAATGTTGTTTTTTTAAAAAGCTGGGAACCAACAATTAATTGTCTAGTGTCTTTCCGGAAGATTGTGCATAAAAACATCGTTTCATGAAGAAAAGTGAAAATTGTCAAAAAGTAACATCCCAGCAAACATTAAATCGCATAACAAGCGTATATATAACATCATATGCCCTAAAATTTGGTTGGCATATAATGCGCCTAACTGGCATATGCATGCAAAAGTGGAGGCCATATACATACATGGCAAATGCTTACCGAATTTGTTTGGATGAATATGCAACTTTGACCGGCTATAATAGCGATTATGTTGGAATTGAATTGCGATCTAATATGAATATATTCATGAATTGTCAAAGCACCAAATACAACTTTTGCCATACTTATATACGATTTATTACAGACATAGAAAAAAACAAATGGCGCAAAATATTTTCGTGAAATATTTATTACAACCTCACGAATCGCCATTTTTATATATGAGTATTTATGTTCGTAGAAATAATAATTGTTTGATTGACTTGTGTTGGGAGTGGAATATGAATGTTTAAAATGCCACAGATTGATGTTTGGTGGAAACTGCTCCGATGTGGGTTCGAACTCTGGTCGTCTGGATTATCATCCACCAGCTATCTCGCGCGGCTATCTGAAATTTAATTCAACAGCGGTTAAAACTTTCGATTGCATCATTGACATTTCAATATGATGTAATGTGTTCTTTATTAGGATCTAATATGATTTACTGTTTCATGATTTTCTTCAGCATGCAACACGATTTACTACAGTACTGAATCGATTTAAATTATACGCTTATACGACAGACAAACTGCATCAGCGTAATATACGCATATGATGCGGATTAAATATATTTTACGACAATGTACATCATAAAACTGATGTTTATTATACCGAATTGCGACTTAATTTGATAATGGTATAAAATCGAGTTTTTACATTTTATGCGATTTCAAATATACACGATACATACTTTGATTGATATTATATGCGATTATGATTTATTCGGATTTCTTGTAAGACTTGGCACGTGCAAAATTATACGATTTAATGTTTGCTGGGATATGCCATGGACACCACCCAGCAAACATTAAGTCGTATGAATAGCTATAATTGGAGGCGATATACATACAACCAAGACACATTTGTATGATATATGATGCAGATAACTAGCATATACACACAAAAGTGGAGGCGATATACGTATATGCCATATTTTGTACGCATATAAAGCCGTATATAACGATATGCGATGCTTGCACCCAAATACCCAGCAAACATTAAATCGTATAACTTTGCACATGATAAGTCACATATAATTTCGTATCAAATCACAATCGCATAAAATATCAATCAAAATATCGATCATATATATCTAAAATCGCATAAAATGCAAAAACACGATTTTCCATGTCATCGATGGATTGAGTGGTAACGTTGTCGTATCAAATCGCATATCAGTCCAAAAAGCATCGCATATCGTTATATACGGCTTTATATGCGTACAAAATATGGCATATACGTATATCGCCTCCACTTTTGTGTGTATATGCTAGTTATCTGCATCATATATCATACAAATGTGTCTTGGTTGTATGTATATCGCCTCCAATTATAGCTATTCATACGACTTAATGTTTGCTGGGTGGTGTCCATGGCATATCCCAGCAAACATTAAATCGTATAATTTTGCACGTGCCAAGTCTTACAAGAAATCCGAATAAATCATAATCGCATATAATATCAATCAAAGTATGTATCGTGTATATTTGAAATCGCATAAAATGTAAAAACTCGATTTTATACCATTATCAAATTAAGTCGCAATTCGGTATAATAAACATCAGTTTTATGATGTACATTGTCGTAAAATATATTTAATCCGCATCATATGCGTATATTACGCTGATGCAGTTTGTCTGTCGTATAAGCGTATAATTTAAATCGATTCAGTACTGTAGTAAATCGTGTTGCATGCTGAAGAAAATCATGAAACAGTAAATCATATTAGATCCTAATAAAGAACACATTACATCATATTGAAATGTCAATGATGCAATCGAAAGTTTTAACCGCTGTTGAATTAAATTTCAGATAGCCGCGCGAGATAGCTGGTGGATGATAATCCAGACGACCGGAGTTCGAACCCACATCGGAGCAGTTTCCACCAAACATCAATCTGTGGCATTTTAAACATTCATATTCCACTCCCAACACAAGTCAATCAAACAATTATTATTTCTACGAACATAAATACTCATATATAAAAATGGCGATTCGTGAGGTTGTAATAAATATTTCACGAAAATATTTTGCGCCATTTGTTTTTTTCTATGTCTGTAATAAATCGTATATAAGTATGGCAAAAGTTGTATTTGGTGCTTTGACAATTCATGAATATATTCATATTAGATCGCAATTCAATTCCAACATAATCGCTATTATAGCCGGTCAAAGTTGCATATTCATCCAAACAAATTCGGTAAGCATTTGCCATGTATGTATATGGCCTCCACTTTTGCATGCATATGCCAGTTAGGCGCATTATATGCCAACCAAATTTTAGGGCATATGATGTTATATATACGCTTGTTATGCGATTTAATGTTTGCTGGGATGTTACTTTTTGACAATTTTCACTTTTCTTCATGAAACGATGTTTTTATGCACAATCTTCCGGAAAGACACTAGACAATTAATTGTTGGTTCCCAGCTTTTTAAAAAAACAACATTAAGCTTAATTGTCCCATGTTGATATTGTAGGCATAACTGTCCCAGCATGTATTTTTTGTAGATCCATAAAAAAATAATCGGTTCAAGTACAAGCATTTCATGTGATGCTTTCAGCAGGGCTAATGCACTCATTCCTGGTCTGGATGAACGAACTTATTCACAAACAAATAAAAAAAAAAGTTAGCGAATGCCTAATAACAATGAGATTTATATTCTGCAAAGGTGTAGCAGATCATTCGCTGCGCTCACACCACTTTACGATTCACAAGCGATATCACTACTATATTCTACATTCCGATGCTACTTGCTATGGCACTAATTTTACAATTACTTTTTTATGTAATTAAACTGCAGTTTTACGTATTGTTCTCACATGTTACTCTTTGGAAAACTTCACTTTTCTTCATGAAACGATTTTTTCATGCATGATCTTTTGGAAAAACACAAACAAACAAAACAACATCAAGTTCGATTGTCCCATGTTGATATTCTAGGCAAAACTGTCCTACCATGAATTTTTGAATCCGTATTTGAGCTAGACTGATTCAGTGAGGAGAACTTTTCACATTCCATCAAACAATGGTTAACTGCATCTAAAAAACCCGGTGTATTGCTAAATTTAAATGCTTAAAGCTTCTGGTAGTCAAATATGGTAGAAAACTTTGATTGCGTTTTTCTCAGTTGCTGATTTTGGAACATGGGACAACTATGCGTATAACGGCAGATTAGTTGCAAAATTATTAATTCTTTTGCACGAATGTGATTGAACAAGCACCGTACTCTCCAGATATGGCCCAATGTGACTTTTTTTCCTTTTTCCGAAACTCAAATTACCGCTTCGTGGAATCCGTTTTGATAGCATTGAAGACATAAAAACGAATTCACTGCGTGAACTGAAGGCGATCTCTGAATACGGGTATAAAAAGGGTTTCGATGACTGGATTGTTCGTTGAGAAAATTGTATTGCCTAGGAAGGGGCCTATTTTGAAAGTGATAATATAAATTTAGATGATAAATGAAGCATTTTCTTTTAAAAATACAAATTTCCGGTATATGTTTGACACAATGTACGTCCGAGGTTTTCCTCGAAGTTTTCCATATCTAAATGGTAAGTCTGACGGGTGGCTACTACAGGTACAGCTGGCTTTGCAAGGCGGTATTTAGTTGTAGTTTCCGAAGATATAGATGGTATACTAGATGAAGCATCAAATGTATCATGCGATGCGTGATCTGCTTGCTCCAGGTTACATCGACGATTCAATCTTTGTGGATGTTATTGTAATATCCTTGAATACCACGGATTTCTCTACGAATTAATAACACTCAATTTGTACCAATTTGTACCTAGATACCACAGTTATATGTTTAGTTTCAGAACTCACTCTCACGGATTTCGGGAAACCAGCTTCCGATTTTTGCTCGGAAACGGCCGCACGATGCTTTGGCAATACACTTAGAAGTTTACACGAAGGATGTTCGGGTTGAGGTTGCGTAACTTTCTGTGTATTAGAGATAGGAAATTGCGATACATAGGGGGGAAGGGGGTCCGAAACCCGGATTTTTAGCGTTACGTAATTTGTGCACGACGCCTAATACGATAATTTCAGCTGTCCAGTTTCTATAAGACCATTTCAAAATTCATAAGTATTATCAAAGAACAATTCAAAATGATCGGCTGATTTACATGTTTATAATTGGCAACCTTACCATTTCGGCCAATAATCTCGAGTCTGGAGAGCGAGCCGGTCAGTCCAAAAAAATTGGTTTTGCTTAGTTACCTTGCTGGTATGAACAGTGCTATTATTTTGCTGGAATGAAAAAACGGTAGGAGAGAGGATTCCAGAACATGTATGTAATTCTTGAATAATGTGAAAGCTATCTTGAGCTTTCCGGTTGTACAGAATCCCGCCGCCCGAACCATGCACGAGCCTCCACCAAAATTTCTGGTTGAAAAATACTGTTTCTTCTTCCGTAAATCACGCCAGTACCCGTTGAAACCATCAGGACCATTCAAATTGAACTTTTTTCGTCAGTGAAGATAACCTATACATTGTAGAACTTTTCGTTATGGTATATAGGAAAATGTATTCTTCTGGAAATATTCTTTGTCAAAACATATCAGGCCCCACTGTCGGTTCATGTGAGCTTTGGCAAAACTCAGACGTCTTCTGATGTGTGATGATTTAAGATAAGGAGCTCCAACGTTTTCAGCCCTTTTTATGTGAGGACCTTTTACCAAAACTTGACGAATTGTAACCCGAGAAACATTCAAATTCAAATATTGCTTCATTTGCATAAGCGATTTTGCTGTTCTAACTACTTCCCGCTTATCCCGGTCAGAGAGCTTCGATTTACGCGGAGCTCTCTCCTTCTTAGCGTATCCTTGAGGATTCGATATTTATTTTAGACGATTCTGCAGTTTTCCAGTCCAAGGTTTTTTGGCACTGCCGACGATGTTGGCGCACCATCAGCTAAAGGCCATGATAATCTGCATTTGAGCTTTCTATTATTGGTAACAATGCGATGCTGGAATTTTTTTCTCATGTCGTAAAAGCAAAATTTCCAAATCGTATTTTTCGTATCTGCCTCTAGATAGGCCAACCAAATAGCTCAGGAATAAAAACGGGGCACGTAGGCAAAACAGAATAAACAAAATTCATTTTGTTGAAGAACTTTATGAATCATAAAACCCCAAAATAAAGCCAAACAATCAAGCATTTTTAGATTTATCTTTGTTGTTCCCTACAACGAATTTTATTCGTTCATATTTGGAAATTTGTTTCCCCTATTTGCACCAAACGATTTGCAACTAGCACAGATTGTTTGTTCCAACTTTTTATCTCATTATTTATAATTAAAAATAATTGTCCACTAGCCATACAAAATGGTTTTATCAATCTCGATTGAGGGGCTTAGAATGAAAGGGGTGTAAGTGATTTGATCGATTTCTCTACATTGACTCTCTATTTTGGTCATAGCTTAGCCTCAAATACATTCCCAGCTGTATTTGACAATGTGGAAGATAGGTCAGATCCTCACCTATCAGTTTCTATAGCAAACTTAAATTAGAACGTTTTTGCAATTGAGTTATTAACTAAAGAAAAAGTTGATGGAGAGAAATCGATCCAGTCACTTACACCCCTTGCATTCTAAACCCCTCAATTGTTTTTTTTTCTTCTAAATGCTGCTTTCAATCTCTGTTCGTTCAGGAATGGGCTTCAATATAAACCATTTATACTGTAGTGGTTCTGCTAGGCTGCCTTCCATTTTTCAATGTTCTTCAACACAATATCGTAGAAATTTTCCATAGACTTATTAAGTTTGAACCAACTAGACTATTATGAACACTGATGAAATCATCAGAAATAATAAAAAATTCAATGGCAAATGCATCGTCTTTTCAACAAGAAAATAAATGTTTGATAGACCACCAACTGGTATCTCTGGTAAAAAGCAACAATAGTTTGAGCATGGGGTTTCAAATTATCGCGCCAAACGTGTCTCCTTTGGAAGGAAATAGGTGCGCAATCCGTTAAAAATACTCCTCTCGATAAAACGTCCAAGAGAAAGAAATCTTGTCTTACCATGATCAAGTAATTTAGCATACTGTTTACTGTTCAACTCTTCAATCGTTCTAACCGTGTGGATACGAAAATGTTTGTAAACTTTCACAGCGAAGCTTTCAATATCGATTGCCAAACAAACAATTTGATGTCGATGATAGCTGTGTTAAATTTCTGCGAATACAATGAGTAAAATTTAAATTCAAATTCATATTCGAAAAAAATTGCACGGTGCAACAGATTTTTCTCTCTAGCTTCTTTCAATGATTTTTTATTTGTGTTTGGCTCAAAACTGAAAGTCGCAATGTAGTCATCGCTATTTACTGGATCTGCTCACCATCATTCTGGAGGTCTCTGAAGGTATCTGGAAAGAATGAGGCGAATCGCGCTGAGATGATTTCGGAAAAAGTACTGTTTCTGCAAGAATTCTGCAATTCTTGAACGATTTCGGATCTACTTGTAATTCAAAAAAATTCAAAATAATGTTTTTATTAGGGTGAAAAAGGCTCAAGCTCAAGGATATCCAGATTTGTGCGAAGCCCATGAAAAAGCATAGAATTCATGGCAGAAACAAAGTTGGAGTTTTGTAGCACTGTGTTATTGAAAATAATGACAATAAAATAAATGATTCGTTTGTTTGAGAAACCCCATAAACGCCATTTTTATTCCAAATTGACTTCTTGGCAGTTTATGAGCCCTTCAGGGTACCTCATTGTCTATCAAAATATCAGAAAAGTTAGTTCTACGAACCCCCTTTAATTGGGGTTTCAAATAGTCGTTTGTTCGAGAAAACCTCCAAGTGCATAAACTTCACAGCGGTATATTTTAAGCTTAAACTGTTATATTGATAAAAAACTGAGGAAATTTTTTTTTTTCATTTTTTTATTAAAGAGATTTTCAGCCAAAGGCTGGTTTATCTCTAAGAGGTAATATGTCTTGGGTGTAATAATCGGACCTGATGCTAACAAATAGGAGGATCAGTACTTGATTAAGGTTTCTATACCAAATAACAAAGCTAAATTATAAAGCTGGCACAATGAGAATGGTTTGTTACTCCCAAGCCTCATTCAGTGTGTTCTTTGTGTAATTTCGCTGGTTCAGGTCAATCACGGAGAGCAACTACGGAGTATAGAGACTACCCAATCTCAAGCTCAAGCTGAAATACCACGGCTTGATAATGATTTGAGAGACGAGTTCCTGAAGGTACCCAAAAACTAAAAAACTAAAAAAATCATTGATGACAAAAAGTCCTCCTTATTCTAGATATCCATCTAGGACAAGGAGTACTGGGTTTTAGTCTAAAAATTTAAATTGAATGAAGGGAAAGACGGGGTAAGACCGCCTCCTAAGAAAACCTAAAAATGTGTAACTGTTCATTGTATAACTTTTTTGACTTTTTTTCATCAATTTTTGAAGTGATAAAAATTACTTTTTATTTTGCCGGCGGGGTAAGAAGTACCATCTCGGGGTAAAACGGACTATGATGGGGTAAGACGGAGCGATGCTATTTTCAAACTTTTTTTTCACAACAGTTTATTTTATTAGGCTCATTTAGCAATTCAGCTGTAACAGAGCCGAATTCATTCGTGTACATTTTTCATCTTAAGATAACTTTCGTTGTATATTACACTATTACCATTTTTGAGGCGTAAGAGTATCGCTATCTATCGATAAACATTTGTTTTATCTATAACACAGTAGCCGTTTAGGCGCAAGAGAATTCCTATTCTATCGATGCACAACACATGTCGCCTTTTTTCGGCGTAAGAATATTGCTATTGTTCGAACGTTCACAGTTGAGCTGTTCACAGCCGGACTGTTGATATGAGGCTTCCTTTGTTGCGTTATTAATAGTGCCAATTACCGATGCAGCAGACCGAAAGTGTGAGCGGTAAGGGACTAATTTGGTCTAGTAAAAATAACAGGAACAGTGTTGTCTAAGGTACTAAATGTTCAGGGTTGTTCATAAACTACACACAAACTTCTGAAAGGCCATCCATATCACACGTGCTGAGTTTTGAAAATATTCGTGAAAAAATGACCAAATTTTCGGAATCTATAAGAAGGTTATCTACGTGAGTCTCAAATCTCTCAAAATCTGTTCACGTGAAGTCTGAATGTCACCAAAGTAGGTATTTATAGCTCCGATTCGATATGTTGTTTCGTTCTGGTAACTCGAATGCCAGTTCCTTGACATCTCGCATTGTGATGGCGTAGAATCAATTCTCCAGATGCAGCAAATGCTCCACCAGTTCTTGTTCCTGAGTAGTGGTAAAAACTGGGTCAATGGATCCGAGCTTCATCGTCGGTGGTTTATTTCCTTTGATTTGTTGGTGGTTCTAGGAATTCCAAAACTGACTGATGCTGTCCTGATGGACATGCCTTTATCCACTGCCGCTTTAGTCATATTCAGCTTATCCAACGTTCATTGCATCCGCGACGACTTCCTTATGTAATTTCGAGGCATTTGTGTGTGAAGAGACGAGCAAAAAGATGGTATTTTATTTGATATGAAAATCATTCAGTATCACAACGTGTGGCGCTTTTACCTAGTCGAAAATGATCCGTCTTCCCCCCAGAGCACCTTTTGCATTATTTTGCACTTTACAAGCATTTTATATTTTCCGCAGATCTTCCGTTGATTTCGATCTTTCTATAAGGGACGAAACTCGAGACATTTCAGATCACCTTCGATCATCGTTAATCTTTATACAGTAATTTACATCTAATTCGACATTAAGATAATTGAACAGGTCTGGATGCAACACGTTTAATTGGACATTTTTGTAAACATTGAGTTTGGGGCTCAAACTATGACCCCACATTGAAAGTCACCACCATTCGTGAATGTCCAATTACTGGTCAAAATCGACTCCAATGTGATACTGAGTGGTGCCTCAGCATATCGCATTATAAGTAACTTACTGTATATAAAAATGGAGTGATGTCTGTCTGTCTGATTCTTATGGACTTGGAAACTACTGAACCGATCGGCGTGAAAATTTGTATATAGGGGTTATTGGGACCGGGGAAGGTTTTAATGATAGTTTGAGACCCCTCCTCCAACTCTAAGAGGGGGCTCCCATACAAATGAAACACAAATTTCTGCATAAAATGCGATTCACATACACCATCCACGTCACGTTCACGTTCCGTCCCGTCACGTTGCGTCAATTATTCTTCCAAGCAGTTCTTATGCAAACATTCACATACACCGGCAACGGCAACTTCGACTTGCTTCGAATTGCTTCGAACGTGACGTGACCGATCGTGAACGTGACGTGGATGTTGTATGTGAATCGAGCTTAACTCAAGTGTTCCGTCTGCTGGGAACTAGGGGTGGACTGTATTTAGGTTGGTTGTTCCCCTTGTGGCTCCGCTCCGTTCTGTAAAAGCCTAACAAACTCTTTTGGATTGGCTTTAGGGAAACTTTTCTTGGGATGCGGGTTGGAGTTGTGAAAACATGGTGTTCAAAACTGTTTACACTTTATTCATGTGTTCTTGAATCATTCACTAACTATGCATTTGTTCTTGGATCATTCACTAAATATGCTGCGTCATTTAGATTTGCTATTCTGCTCCCCTGCTGAATGGAACCAAATTTGGCATGTGGAGGTTTAAGGGAGCAATAAATTATTCTATGGTGGCTCGAAACCCCTTCCCCTCTCAAAGAGGGAGGGGGGAGCTGGGGAGCTGGCTGCTATACAAATGAAACACATATTCTGCATAACTCGAGAACTATCAAGCAAAGGGGTAAGGGTAAAACTCGAGGAAGGGAGAAACATGTCATTTGCAATCTTCAACGAGAATTGAGTCTGAAAATAATTTGATATTATAATGACGAGTTCTGATAGAAGTACTAGGAAATTTATAGTAAAAGGAATTTGTGAAGGGTCCAAATTAATCAATGAACAGTTCTGCGATTGAACCCATGGACGTTCGCTTAGTAAGAAAACGTGAATGTTTGAAAATATTTATAACAAAAAACCATTTTGGGCGAGACGAAGTTTGCAGGGTCAGCTGGTCCCTAATATTTCCGCTTCAAAATATAACCACATCAACTCTTCAAGTATGTTTTTCACTGATGTTTCAAGAATCAACGGATCCACTGGTTTTGGTATCTTAAATGAACATCACACTAGCTTCCATAAAGTTGAAGACCCTTGTTCAGTGTATGTTGCCGAACTGGATGCAATATATCACAGTTTTTGTAAGACAAATAGCGTATCGGGAATTCTTCTCCATTTTCCGACAGCAGTCACTCACCTGTTGGCCAATGAACACCCAATGAACCAATGAACAGAGATAAGCTTGGAAGATGGCTATACTCTATTATCCCCAAAGTTTCAACGAAGGCCTGGTTTAAAGGGTTAGATCTTGACAGAAATTTTATTAGAACTATGTCCAGATTGATGTCCAATCATTCCGCGCTAAGTGCGCATCTCTTCCGCATAGGTCTTGCTACTAACAATTTTTGTAATTGTGGTCAAGGATAGCATGACATCGAGCACGTTGTTTGATCATGCAATGAATTTTGCAATGAAAGAATCTAACTGGTTGCCGATTTAAAGGCTCAAGGAGTACACTCACGCGTGCCTGTTCGCGATATCTTAGCTACTCGCGACTCTAACTTTATGTTCCCCATATAGGTCTTCCTAAAAAGCGCTAATATTATTATTTAGGTCGCATCTCCTGCTCCCACTTGTCCATTCTCCCTTCCTTTCCTATTACATAAGCAAAACTTAGTACCCGTTGAGATAAGATCATTACAGGAGCTATTAACATAGCAAAGAGACACTCACTACCAAAGGATACCGTTGCTACATCAACTGGCGATGTAGTTGTTACGACACACCACAGGCACTGTTCCAGACAAGGATAATACCGACAAGGCAACGAAGGAATAAATTATATTTTTTTATATTGTTCTGTAGTTTTAGCTAATTAGACTTAAGTTAATGATTATGTAGTTATGATATATTCATATCGTTTTAAAATGTACTGCTTGATGATGACTCTTTATTCACTTGAGCCTAATTAAATAAAGGAAAAAAGCGTTTTATATTATATTTTACATACCTTTTCACGCAGGCAGAACCGGAACAAATGCGCTCAATTATGCTATTAATGCTCCTTGCGTAGCATATTTGCCAAAATACTGAGGATTTCTTATAACATTAGAAGTGGTCCGTCTTACCCGTCGGGCGGCCTTACCCCGACTTTCCCTACGTAGAATAAACCTAATTATTAAAGTCACGCAGTGACTATTTTCTGTTCTATAGCTTGATGAATGGTGTCTTTTATTTGATGGGGCTCTATCTAAATACAAATTGTATTCATTGTATTGCCCTAATCATGTTTACTGACAACGATTCGATTTGCATTCTCGCCTGTACATGTCAGGATTTGTGAAACGATCTATTCTTGGAAAAACAAAAATAGTGAAGTGCAGAATATACTACCAAGAATGAATCATTACTAATTCTCTAGCACAGACTCACACCCTTAGAAGCGATGGGATGTTCACAACTCCATAGTTAAATAATCTAGTGGTAGTTTTATTTTGAACTAAATCCTGAAGCTATATGAAAATAGAATCCAACACTGGGGACTGACGGGAAAATATCTTCCCACTTGGATGCTATAAAAGGAATAGTGTTCTGGTTGAGCGATAAGTACTCGGTTCTAGTGCAAAAAGCTCTAGCGGAAGTTTTCTCATTATTGTTCGAAGGCGGAACGAATTTTTCAAAGGATGCAAATCTACGTTAAAACGTTGACGGGGAAAACGATCGTTATGAGCGTTGAAGAAAACGAAACTGTTGATGCCCTTAAGAAGAAAGTACAAGAACGCGAGGACGTTCCGCCCAACAATCAGCGGTTAATTTTCGCGGGAAAGCAACTAGAAGACGGTCGAACGCTTGCGGATTACAGCGTTATCAAAGGATCTACTATACATCTTGTGTTACGTTTGAGAGGTGGAGTGAATTAAACCGAAGGTTACCGTTTTCCCAAAACTTCGAATACTGCCATATTGAAATTGCAGTCTAATTGTGTTTGCAGTCATCAGGGATAGTTAAGTTATTGTGAACAATATTTTTCTCTCAATAAAGAACAAATGCTGCCAATGATGATGGTTCAATAGTTATTTAATTTTAATAAGTTTCATTTTCCAATCATTTTCAACTGCTACTAAATAACACCGGACTAATTAGTTTCAAACAAATTTGGTATTTTTCGTTTATAACACTATCACGCTTTTTTCCAATTGTATTATAATGTGATTTAGTATTCTGGCCTTGTGTAAGGATCACATGAAATTATTATTCAGTGATGTTTCGATAGTGTAATATTGTAGGGAAAAGAACTTTCTCTAATTGTCACTACTGCTGGATATTTTTTTAAAATCCCCTACATTAAAATGTCTTGCGTTAAAATTTTCTATCAAAATTCTCCATCGCCAATAGCAAGCTATCTTGTTTGGATCATTAGCGCTCTTGCAAGGTACAATACGTTTACGTTTATCATTCTGTTCCTTATCTCCGATCAAAAGGTAGAGGTTTCAATTGACATGATGCATTATTGCACTAAATGCCTATATCGAGCGATATCTCGGATAGAAACAAATACATATTTGTTTCTTTCGAGCTTCCTGTAATTGTGTTCTGTATCTAACCGAATTTAAAGAAGATTCATCCAATTATAATCTTCTTCCAACTGTTCATAGTGTGTATTGATACGAGCTGAAAAACATTGAAAACAAAGATCGAAATAAATAATTTTCATCCGAAATATCTTCAAAAAGTGATAAATACTTGGCTTGTCAAGTATGGATGTAAAATTTTAACACAAATGCCTTTGGCTTGGAAGCCATTACTGTGTACATTCTAAATGAGAAGTAAAACTCTGAGATTCTTGTTGCACCAATACCATTTCTGTACGCATTCTATCCGGTGTGTCCCAGCAGCTTTTCATACAGGTCCATATTAGGATGGTTCCGAAATCGATTGGAACTCGATCCCCAGTGGCCTCCAAACGTAATTTGTCGATTAAAGTTGGTAAGATTTGTACTTCGCAAATCAATTCACTACCACAATGTTGGCATCTTGGTGAAAGCACCTCCTTTAGGGGAGCGATCAGAACCGGCTGAGCATTGCGAGAATACCGTAAAATTTGTCCAGGATTTTTCTGCAGTTTGGTCAGGAAACTGTGGAACATCGTGTCTCCGTGAATAATAGCATCTTTCTCGTACAGTTCTTGTTCTCCGATTGCGGGTTGTCCACCACTGGCAATGCCCTGACCCACTGGACTATCTGGACTAGTTTTCACTGAAAATATAGAGAATTATCGTTGAACAGGTTTTCTAAAATGTAGATTCGACATACCCTCTTCTTTTTTTTGATACTCTTGTAGTAACTCTCGCACATGGTCGGAAATATTCGGTGAAGAAGAACGTTCTTCGTCAACGCTAATGTATGAACTACTTAAGGTCAAATTGATCACATCCCGCGGAATAATCTGTGGTTGTTTTAACAGTGCTATCAAGTCTCTTTTTGGAGAAACAGGCGTCTCCACTAATATTACGCCTTCTTCCATTCCTTCGATTTCAGCTGTCGCTTTGCAGGCATAAGGATTATCTACTATGATATCCTGGGCGGCAGCTCCATTAGCATTCTTTTCATCGACACGAAGTTTTCCAAACCCTGGCACCGGATCGTTCTCTAACGAGTTACTTTCATCGTCTTCGTCGGAAATTCGGCTGGGTTCGTACCGAATGATATTTCCGTTTTCTTCATTCGCTAGATCCGGTATATTTTCGGTGTCGACTCGCATATAAGTGATGGCAGCACTAGCACCGTCATCATCCCAATCGTCTGCTCCGCTACACCAGGAGATGTTACTGGCAGTGTTTTTTACAACCTGATTCGATGCTTTCAGTCCAGCCTCGCTATCCACTGGGCTCTTCTCCAACGCTTGAGCTCGCACGCAAATCCAGCTCTGCGATTGTGTAGAACAGGGAGCGTTCAGACATGCAAAGATGTATAACGTTCTATGAAATTGGGAATTTTCTAATGGTGCATATATCTGCATTATCAGTGAACGATTTTGCCCACACAGTGGGCACGGAGCTATAGCAATTTCTGAGGAGGGCCAGTTCTGCAAACGAAACGCAAACGAAGAGTTTTAATAATCGCTCTTCCAAAATCTTACTATAATTCACACATGATATACGCACCGGAACTCCACCGATTTTGTTCACTGTATGATTGAGGTACGGCTTATCCTTTTCGGTGATTGGTTCATCCTCATATCCTAGTAAAACCACACATTTATTCTTCGCCATCTGTTCCGACTAGCAAGGGTAATATTTGTTTTGCAATTACGGTAGAATTGATTTTTCACCAGCGCTGTGTGCCACAAGTCTAGTATCTTCCTTGTTTCCTACTATCGCACGTAGATCAAGGTATCTTGGTATGCTGTTGAA
This sequence comes from Toxorhynchites rutilus septentrionalis, assembly GCF_029784135.1. Taxonomy (NCBI): domain Eukaryota; kingdom Metazoa; phylum Arthropoda; class Insecta; order Diptera; family Culicidae; genus Toxorhynchites; species Toxorhynchites rutilus. The sequence goes on from NC_073746.1 coordinate 292,259,391, forward strand.
GTTCACACATTAGTATTGGAAGATAAGTAGAAATATTGTCCGTGCCATACAGGGCTCAGGCAACCCCATCCCGCCCAAGGCGCCTAGAAGTATATCCTAAGGTGGGCCAACTTGCTAAAACCACTCTTCAGCCATATTGGAAATGTACTGTGTTTTGTTTGTAAACAAAAGACAATACGCTAGTGCCGAAGCCCGCTCGTGATCAGTCTGTCTTTTTCACGCTATAGGCAAATAATTCCCCTTCTGCTTTCTTCCGTACTGTTTTCATATACCGCTCCCCTAACCAACTTAGTGACGAAACGGCCTCACCTTAGGATATACTTCTAAGCGCCTTGGAACCCGACATTAGGAATTGTCAAAATTTACGAAACCAGTGAGAGAGATATGGGTGGTGAAGATGATGTTGAGTGATTTGCTGCCTACATATCGCTGTTGTTTCACGCTACAGTAATTTACATTTGAAGCGACATGCCGAGGTACCACTCAGCGTCGTATTGGAGGCGATTGTGACCTGTAATTGGACAATGACGATGAGTGCGGCAAAGTATCGGCGCCTGCTGGCGACTTTGAAAGTAGAGCCATAATTTGAGCCCTGAACTCGATGTTTACAAAAATGTCCAATTAGAGGTAAAAATGTCCAATTAAGAGCCCCCGCAGACTGCAGACTTTTGTCGGCCGATAGATTGGTCAGACGACTTAATCAGTATGGAGCGATATGCATATGCGCACAGTACACCGATTCAGTACCGGCCGATAAAAAAGTTTAATAGGCTTCCCGATTACATTCAAACTATTCGGTCGGTTAACTATCGGTCGTCTGTTTAATCAGTACTAGCTAGCTTCGATCTAAAGGTGGCCGTACACTGTTTGCCCGGAGGTCAAATATTTGTTATTTTTTGACAGATAAGGTTTGATTTGATATTTGTACAAACACTATTTTGTTTGCCACTCTTCAATTTTCAACAGTAGTAAACAATATCAAACACCGAACATTGAAAAAATCAACTGAAATATTCAAGGTAACCTAACCATGTACCGACAGGTTCGAAGAACAGACTGAAAAAATATTTTAGGCATCCAATAATTGAATATTTGCTTGTCGTGTTTTGTGTAGAATATATTTGATCAGTACACGTTGACCAAATTTTATCTGTCAAAAAGAGTCAAATATTTGGCTTCGGTCAAACAGTGTATGAGCACCCTAAGCACACACGACGGTTGTTTATCGGCCAATAGTTCAATTCGCTCTCAATTTTGGCATCAGACATGCGAGCCGTGCGAATCACTGAGAATGGGATGCACGCAATGCTCTCTGAATCTCTTTCTGGTTTTCCTTCGCTGTTCTCTTCTCTGTTGTCAAACACAAATTAAATACAATCTTTCGAGAATATTCGTCCGACAGTTGGCTAGTGTGCGCACTTTTTACCAACCCGACTGTTTGGCTGGTTCGGTGTGCGCACTAGCAACCCAACCCGACCAAACTATCGGCTGAAAAAAAGTCTGCAGTGTGCGGGGACTCTAAACGTGTCGCATTACAGATCTGTTCAATCAGCAAAATGTCGCATTGATTGTAAATTACAGTATTCATAGGGTACCCATACTCTGTTTGACCGAAGCTAAATATTTGACTCTTTTTGACAGATAAAATTTGATCAACGTCTACTGATCAAATATATCGACACAATACATGGCAAGCAAATATTCAGTTATTGGAAGTCTTAAATATTTTTTCGAACCTGTCGGTACATGGTTAGGTTACCTTGAATATTCTACTCGATTTTTTTCCATTTTCGATGTTTGACATTGTTTGTCACTGTGGATAAATGAAGTAGCAAAAAAATAGTGTTTGTACAAATCAAACCTAACCAAATTGACTTCTGGACAAACAGTGTTGCACCCTATATCGTTGCAACTTTTAACGTAGAAAAATGTGTTAATATAGATGCTGTTTCCGGGTGACAGCGTGACAATTTTTTTGCATCAATTCCAGAAAGAGTGCCAAAAACACATATTCCATAGTGTTTTAGAAAATCTTCTGTGATTTTGTAAATATTTCGGTAAGTTCTAATGTTAACAGATAATTTTTTAGCCTAAACTCCTGTGAATGTTCCCTATTGATACGTTCATCCGTTTTTTCTAGTCGATCGATCAAATTTCAGTGTAAATTAGAGGAACACGAGCACGAAATGAACAATCCGTGGCTCTCGTTTTTATGCGTTTGTTGGTATGTGGATTGCAAGGAGTGATGATCAAACCGAAATATCTCGGTATGAAAAAGTCCTACAGGAACGTTCTAGCATTCAAATGAAAGCTGTTTGACAAGGTTGATAGGATTTGCTATTGAGTTGATAAAAAAAAACTGTGTTAGTCTACAGAAAGTATAGAAAATCAGGAAGAAATCGTTTTTAATTTCTTTCCGGCATTTTAGTCACTACACTCTACCCAGACGCGCTCAATCCCACGTTTTGATTAGTTAAATTTTGGTTGCGTAAGATGATAAGTTGGGAAAGAACTTTGTAGACGACATTCAGGGTGGTGGTTGCACGAGAGTTTTCACAGTTTAGCTTGTCACCATTTTTGAAGATAGGGTGGATAACTCCATTTTACCACTGTGTTGCTGTGCTATTTCCCAAAATCTGACAGTTAGTCGATACAGGTAATAAGCTAATTTTTCCGGGCTCATTTTGATAAGCTCCGCCTGGCATTTGGCATTTCATCTAGATGGTTTGTTGTTCTTCAACTGTTTTTTTCATTCCTATTTTTCTCTATCGTTGGAGGTGATACATCTTCATTGTTTACTGCATCAACGTAATCGCTTCCATTGGTATTTAGGTCCCCAAACTGTATGCTGATTAGTCCAACTCGAATTTTCTTGACAGCCTCCGACCTATCCCACTCTCTCGCAGTGATTCTGCTATTTTACGTCCCGAGTATCATCACGACTGATCTATGACGCTTATAGCGTCGTCAACTCTCTTAGAGAAGCTGTTTGTGGTTTTTCTTCGAGGAACCCTACCACACCCTAGAGTCTAGACAGTTCCCTCGAACCAGTGCAGGCCAGAAAAACGATCCCGGCGATAGATTTTCTGGCCAGAACTGGAATCAAACCGAAGCTCTCGTCTTGATAAGCGTTATTGCTAACCACTTGGTCATTCAACTTCACATGTTTCTCGCCTAGATAGTGTCAGGCTAGGCGCAGATTGAGAAGCGTATAGCGCTCGTAAGCGAACACGAGACTATCAACAGGACTCATACGTGCCACAAACGAAGCTTGGTGGAGCGCATATTGAGTCGCAGTTTGGTGTAAATGTCGTGCCACTCGCATACAATGTCTGATTCACACAGAGTTGTGCGATATATTTATTTACTAACACAACCTTCCGACCGGTACAACCATACAGTGTCAGACTCACGGCGCTATATGATTGTTCACCAACACAACCAACACAACCAGCATGAGCAGCACGAGAAACTGTGGCTCAGCCACAGCGTCGAGCGAGTCGTGTCTCACGAGCGCTCCTCCATCTCGCGTCATCTGACCAATTTGCGCCGTTCCATCTGTTTTCATTAGCCACAAAGACAGGCGCTATATCGCGCCAAGTTACTCGCGCCATACGCGTCTCAATTTGCGCCTAGCCTCAGTTACCGTGTCGTGTCACGCGTCACGTGTCCCTCAACCTCCTCAATGTGGATCTGGATTTGGATGTGTTAATTTTTTCTTATGACAAGTCGACATAAGGAATCGAATCGACGAACTGTCAAACAGTGAGTTTTGTGTATACTCATCGCATTTGGGTTTATGCTGTTTCATCTTCTATTCTGGCACTGTTTTGTGGATAACAACCGGGAAATATAAAATAATTGCGTGAATCAGTAATTTTACAGCAGAATGAGTTCAATTGGTACTGGTGTAAGTAGCGACCAATTACAAATTATTTATTGTTACCTTTATCGTGTATGATTAAAGAATACAGGTTTAGTTTAAGGTTAGATACTATTTATCCCTATACTGGTTATCGAAATTCTTCTCTTTTTACAGTACGATTTATCTGCGTCACAATTTTCGCCCGACGGTAGGGTTTTTCAAATCGAATATGCGGCAAAATCCGTCGAAAACAGCGGCACAGTGATTGGCCTTCGCGGGAAGGATGGCGTTGTGCTTGCTGTAGAAAAACTTATCACAAGTAAGCTCTATGAACCGGATTCCGGTACCCGAATCTTCACAATTGATATGTCGATTGGAATGGTATTGCGCTGAAATCGCTTCGTCGTTTTGAATGTAATGCAAATAACTGTTTCAGGCCATCAGTGGAATGATCGCCGATGGGCGCGCGATTGTGGACATTGCCCGTCAGGAGGCCGCCAACTATAGACAGCAGAACAACAGGCCAATTCCGCTGAAGCAATTGAACGATCGTTTATCCAGTTATTTCCACGCTTACACATTGTACAGTGCGGTGCGTCCGTTTGGTGTGAGCGTTGTTCTTGCAACGTGGACGGAAGACAACGGTCCCGAGATGTACATGATTGATCCATCCGGTGTCTCGTGTGTAAGTGAAATGTTGACCTGAATGACGTGCCTTATGTGACATTGTATATTTCTAGGGTTACTTTGGATGCGCCGTTGGTAAGGCAAAGCAGACAGCCAAGACTGAAATCGAGAAGCTTAAACTAGCTGATATGTCCGTCAAGGATCTGATCACCACCGCTGGCAAAATGTAATTTAATGACTTTCAGAAAAATTGGTAATGGTAATAGTTTCAAAATTATTTCGATTGCAGTATTTATCAAGTGCACGACGAGCTCAAAGATAAGGATTTCAAGCTTGAGCTCAGTTGGGTGTGTCAAGGGTCGAACGGACGCCACCAGATGGTTCCCGATGAGTTATACATTGCAGCGACCCGTGCCGGACAAGAAGCAGTCAATGAGGATGACAGTGATAATGATATCTAAACATGGAAGAGTATTTTTGGGAAAATGGAGCAAATTGCTTTCTGTTTGAGTTCATTCAAATAAACGCTTGGATAAGTAACATTATATAAAATATATTCGCAAGATTTATTTCTGTGCCAGAACATCACATAATTTGTCCCATTAAACACTAAAGTAAACATTTATCTGTCATTTCCTTACAACATACAATCACAATTATTAAGTAACATGAGAATTTGGTTCAATGCTATTCATATATTTTGCTGCACAGATGTCCACGACTCTTGTAATTCCACTTTATGTGGTTTCTGGTTTCACGAGCAGTTCCCGACTTTTGCTCGGGGTTCTGTATAGTTGCATGGCCCAAACTGAGAGCACTAACATTTCCGCGCTCAGACACATTTGGAAAACGGCTGAAAAGAATGGAAAGCAATAGAGGTATGAGACTGTCAGGATATTAAGATACACTTACCATTTTTTTGGACTTGTAGTACCATGGGGAACTCACATTTTGGTGTGACATACGTCACAATAACCATGATAACCAGCGGTTGAACTTTACAGAGTATTAGCACGGGTTGTAGCGCCACATATTTTGCCTGTTGGAAACAGCGTTGAGTTAGGAAATGCTTACCAATATTGTCGAGATCTTATAATCATACCATAACTTTAAGTTCTTCCTGCATAGGGGCGATCATACGAACTATGATGTTTAATCCCCATACTCCAAGAATTATCGAGATTACAATGAACGGGACAAAGTAGAGAATGATTTGATTGAATTTTTGCTGAAAAGAAAAAGGATTTTAGGATATGTTATACAATTTTTTGGCGGAAAGTTGTTTTTATATTTACTATTTCCTCTATGAAGACGACATTTAATCCTATGAATAAAATACTTTGTACAATTGGTAATTGAAGTGTTAGCAGCCTCGTAAACAGCATCCGGTTTCTGCAAAAAGATTAATATTTAAATAAAAAGAAATTGATCAGTGCCTAAATTCATCTTTCAATGCAACTAGAAGTATTTAACAGTGAATTTTGGTTTACTACAGTTCTTCGAGTTATTGGGCCCTGTTATCGAATCGTCCATTCGAACTTCATTTGTTGCAAATTGTATATATTTGAGCGTTTCTGAAATGTTTCCCAATGAAAAACGCGAACCAAACCGAGACAAATAATTAGCAATAACAGTAGTTATACTGTAAGTATTATGGTAATTAGGCGTCGTACACAAATTACGTAACGCTAAAAATGCGATTTTTGCACCCCCTCCCCGTAGACAAAAACAAAAAGTAACGGAAGACAAACCCCCCTCCCTCTCATGTTACGTAACGCTGATCTTTGCACAAAGTCGTTCGTTCAATATAAAAAAAATAGTTATCTGCCCAGGTTGGAATCAAACGTTCTTACGGAAGTCCCTTATATGCAAGTAGTGACATCAGAAGAACTTTCGACAAGTTTATAGAATTTTGAACAAATATAGACGGAAAATGACCACCAATTGATCGCAATATTATTTTACACATCAGCTAACGATTCCCCTGTATACTTCAAATGTTTCGTTTCCAGTTGAGATCCGGGAGCATTTTTAGTAGCACGTATTGGATCAAGATTCAATTGATTAACATGATAAATCGAAAATATATATGACCTTTTTAAAACGGGTTCTCGTCTGGTCCTCCTTTCACATTATTTGGCTTGAAAATTCCTTGAAGCTGTATAATCTCGAATTCAGGCAGCTCGTGTTTAGCAAAGTCTGGTTCTGGAACATCAGATTTGATGTATGAGGCTGTCAAAAAAGTCCTGCGGTATTTCCGCGAGGTATCGTTGTAAGCGCGTAGTTGGAAAGTAGTGGAAAGGTATTTTTGCGCGCTATAATATAGTCCTTGACAGTGTTTTGTTTGGTTAAGTCGTTCGTGAGTTATAGTGTCGCAAATATGGAGCAAAATAAAGAGAGAATCTGACATATTTTACAGTACTACTATGACAAAGGCAAAAATGCATCTCAAGCTGCCAATAAAATTTGTGCAGTTTATGAACCCGATACAGTTTCCATTTCCACCTCACAACGATGGTTTCAACGTTTTCGTTCTGGTGTAGAGGTCGTCGAAGATGCGCCACGCTCCGGAAGGCCTGTCGTCGAGAATTGCGACAAAATCGCTGAATTAGCCGAGAAAGACCAGCATAGTAGCAGCCGTAGCATCGGTCAAGAGCTGGGGATATGTCATCAAACCGTTATTAACCATTTGAAGAAGCTTGGATTCACAAAGAAGCTCGATGTATGGCTGCCACACACGTTGACGCAAAAAACATCTTTGACCGTATCGACGCATGTGAATCGCTGCTGAATCGCAACAAAATCGACCCGTTTCTGAAGGGGATGGTGACTGGCGATGAAAAGTGGGCCACTTACGACAACGTGAAGCGCAAACGGTCGTGGTCGAAGCCCGCTGGAGCGGCTCAGACGGTGGTCAAGCCCTCATTAACGACCAGGAAGGTTCTGCTGTGTGTTTGGTGGGATTGTCAAGGAATAATCTATTATGAGCTGCTTCCCTATGGCCAAACGCTCAATTCGGACCTTTACTGCCAACAACTGGACCGCTTGAAGTTAGCACTCATGAAGAAGAGGCCTTTTTGATAAACAGAGGCCGCATTGTCTTCCATCAGGACAACGCCAGGCCACACACTTCTTTGGTGACGCGCCAGAAGCTCCGGGAGCTCGGATGGGAGGTTCTTTTGCATCCGCCGTATAGTCCGGACCTTGCACCAAGTGACTACCACCTGTTTTTGTCCATGGCGAACGAGCGAGGTAGTCAGAAGTTAGCCACAAAAGAGGCCTGTGAAAATTGGCTATCCGAGTTTTTTGCCAATAAGGAAGCGAGCTTCTATAACAGGAGTATTATGAAGTTGGCATCTCGTTGGGAACAAGTCATCGAACAAAACGGCGCATATTTGACTTAAAATAGATGATTGTAACTAATTTTATGAACAAATGAAAATTTAAAAAAAATACCGCAGGACTCTTTTGACAGCCTAATATTATTCTTGGCATATATTACTCAAAAAAGTAAGATAAATTGTTCTGGTGTCCGAATTAATCTAGGTGAATTCAGGGGTTTCAGTTTGTTTTGTTCAATTCAACAATCAATAGCAAAACGTAGTTCAAAAACCGTTAAAATAGGATTTCGGTAGTAGTTTAATCTCTCTAGGTTATGTTTAACGACGGATTCCAGTGAGAGCGGGAGAATTCAGCACTTTCAATGGTTCGAGCTTCAATACCGATTTAATTCCTTCTTTCCGCTTTGAGCTGTGTATCTTCAATTCATTTTAAAAATAAACTTTCAAAGGAAATTAATTTTCACGACATTATGACTACACTTTTGGAAATTACATTCTCTGTGCTTTAGTAACAAAAAGATTAACGATGTTATTTGTTTATTATAACGCTATACGAATCAAATAGGTGAGATGGGGAAAAATATTATTAACCTTTTTTAAAAAACCTGTAAATTATGTATGAAACACAAAAAATTGTAATCTGCATCTAAAGATTTTTGGTTTGAAAAAGTCTAAAAAATCCGTAAAAATGCTTATTATTATGTAGATATGGTAACCCTTTTTTTTATCCAGTTCATTTATTTGTAAGGCTCAATCGCATAAGCTTTGCGGTGCCGCTAATTCAAGGTTTGTTTATACAAAGTTTCAACTAATTTCTATGTTTAGTAGGATTCGACCGAATACTCGCGGTTTACTCGAGGTTAAAAGGGCAACATTTTTGTGGGACGGGTCAGGTTGGGGATATGGATATGAGGTATCGTTGTCTCAACCGAGGGTTGCCGCACGCACTGTAGCATTGTGCATAATGACCAGGGATAGCATCTGGTGTTCGACTAGCTGTCGAGGGTATATGGTAACCCTGTTCGAGATGCATTTATCGGTGCTTGCCTACTGGCTGCTGTTAAACCCATTAAAACACGTGCTTCGTCATCTTGGCTCAGAGAACACACCTCATTCAGTCCCAGAATCGGAGCTGTCTGCTCAAGCATATAGGGGCCCGTGAATTTATTTAGGAATAAAAATGGAATTTTGTTACGAAACGATCACGGCAAACAACCCCCTCCCTCCCTTCCACCCTATGTCACATTAAGCAACGCAACCTCGACCCACCTCAGCCCCCCCCCCCCTACTCCTTACGTAATTTGTCCACGACAAGTGTAATAGTGAAATATAATAGGGCCCTATAATACACTGAGAGAAGTAATTAGTAAATATAACGAATTTTTTGGTAAATACTACCAATCTATAGTCATTTTCGACTGTACTAATAAACATATATGTCAAGCAGAACCATGATTCGGAAGCCCAATATCGGCTACATTTTCTCGCCGAAAATGCACGTATCAGAATTATATCCTTATTATACCTCCGTATTGCCTTATGGGACCAATGAAAATGGTTAATACGCGCTTTTCTCACCAGTTTTCAGATATGACAATATCCAAGCTTACTAATGTTATCGAGTAAAATATACTAATCTCTGGTAGGGATGCGGGTTTGTTGACAATATGTACAAAAAATTTGTACATTCTACTAATTTTGCATTACCAAATGTATTTGGTAGTTTTCGATCGAGGATTTTTCTGAGTGTAGCAAAATACAGCTAACGCGCAAAATTTTTATCGACTCGATTTTTGAAGGGTCATCCATTAGCATCTTGACAGTTTTGTATCTCCGTTTGAACGAACCCTCAAAACATTTTAATGATCTGTCAATGCCAAAACGTTAGTCATAATCAACATTTTCATCATTTTACACGAACGAGCAACGTTTAATAATTATTAAAATTTATTACCGAAATTCGGAGTCGGTGGTTGCAGCTTTATTAGCGCTCACTCCAATTTTCGGCCGTAATAATAGTCCTATCTCTCCGTATCTCCGTTTGAACGAACCCTCAAAACATTTTAATGATCTGTCAATGCCAAAACGTTAGTCATAATCAACATTTTCATCATTTTACACGAACGAGCAACGTTTAATAATTATTAAAATTTATTACCGAAATTCGGAGTCGGTGGTTGCAGCTTTATTAGCGCTCACTCCAATTTTCGGCCGTAATAATAGTCCTAGTCGGCAGGCTTCTCCGATTGGGCTCTTAAAGAAAAACATCCTCAGGGATGAGGCTCATGACTTTGTCAGCAAGCAAAATATGCGTGGATGCGAACCCACGTGTGCTTTAAGAAACACCTTTGTATTCGCAAAAAAATACTGTTTGGTGTGGTTTGCATGCCGGTGAAGTGATTGGGTCGTATTTCTTCGTTGATAAGAACGACCGTTATGTTAATGTCAATGGAGAGCGCTATCGCGACATGTTGACGGACTATTTTTGGACCTTGGAAGATCTTAACTTGTGATGAAACGAATAGTGATTTGGCCGGATACCGGATATCCAACCAGCTTTGTGGTCGAATATTCGGCTCTTTGTTAGCAAATGCAAGCTTAAGAGATACGGCATGTGGCATGGTGCAAATAGAATGTTAAATGTAAGAAAAAAAGAAATATATTTATAAATAAAAAATTTGAACGAATATTAAATTTTTCGTTTAGAATAAATATCTATATATATAAAAATGGATTTCTGTCTGTCTATCTGTCTGATTCTTATGGACTCGGAAACTACTGAGCCGATCAACATGAAAATTGGTATGTAGGGGTTTTTGGGGCCGGGGAAGGTTTTCGTGATAGTTTGAGACCCTTCCCCTCTCTCTAAGGGGGGGCTGCCATACAAATTGAACACAAATTTCTACATTACTCGGGAATTAATCAAGCAAATGAAACGAGATTTGGCATATGGAGATTTTAGGGTGCGATAAATGTTTCTATGGTGGTTAGACTTTCCACCCCCTCTCTAAGGGAGGACTGCCATACAAATGAAACACAAATGTCTGCATTACTCGAGAATTAATCAAGCAAATGAAACCAAATTAGGCATATGGAGGTTTTAAGATGCAATAAATGTTTCTATGAAGGTTAGACTCTCCACCCCCCTCTCTAAAGGGGTGAGGGGGGGGGGGTCTGCCATACAAATTAAACACAAATTTCTGCATTACTCGAGAATTAATCAAGCAAATGAAACCAAATTTGGCATGTGCAGATTTTAGGGTGCAATAAATGATTCTATGATGGTTAGATACTCCTCCCTCTCTCTTAGGTGGGGCTGCCATACAAATGAAACACAGATTTCTGCATAACTCGAGAACTAATCAGGAAAATGAAACCAAAAAAAAAAAATGAACAGTTCTGCGATTGGACCCATGAACTTACTCATAGTAAGAAAACGTGAATGTTTGAAGGTATTGATAACAAAAAAACAAATTTTGGGCGGGACGAAGTTTGCCGGGTCAGCTAGTTCTATATATAAATTGACGCAAGAACTGAAGTCGCTTGATCACCAGAAGCATCGTATGTTCTTGGATTGGGCTGAGCAACAACTTGAAAATGATCCGGATTTTCATCGAAAAATCATTTTCAGTGATGAGGCTCATTTCTGGCTAAATGGCTTCGTCAATAAGCAAATTATGCGTTATTGGTCAGGCAGCAATCCACACGTGCTCCCTGAGCCACCATTGCAACCCGAAAAAAATGGGAATCGCTACCGCTCAATAATAATCGAATATTTTTGCCCAGAATTGAATAATATGGACTTGGACAATATGTGGTTTCAACAGGACGGCACCATAAGCCACACAGCGAATTTAAAAATCGATTTATTGAAAACCAAGTTTGGTAAGCATGTTATCTCACGAAATGGCCCAGTCAATTGGCCGCATCGGTCGTGCGATTTGACGCCGTTAGACTATTTCCTGTGGGACTACGTCAAGTATATGGTCTATGTCAACAAGCCAGCAACGATTGATCAACTTCGTATGAATATCGAACGTGAAATTGCAGCAGTATCGGCCGATTTATGCTTGAAAACCGTCAAAAATTGGTTTCAGCGTCTGGACTTCTGCAAGTGTGCTCATGGTGACCATACAGAAGAAATCGAGTTTCACACATAATGGCATCAAATGTACTTTCACATGAATAAAGAATTTCGTTGAAATCCAAAACCGTTTTTGTTTTATTTAAAAAAAACTTTTGTAACGCTTTTATTGGAAAACCCGATATTTTGACGATTGTTTTGCGACAAGGCAAGGTTTTCATATTTGGATAGAGCGTTTGAATTTGAATCGAACGAATTTAAGAATGTATTGGTTTGAAGCTCGATTTCGATCGATTTTTATACCAATTTTATTACGGAATATGAATGATTGTTCAATACTGTTATCACATGGTTTATGGTCCATGCGGCGATTTGAAATTTTTATCGCCATGCATGGCAGATGGAATATGAGCAAAGTGTTTCCCTAGAGATTTCACCAACGACACAATCACAAGTTTAGGCGGATATCCAACATATCAACGAAGAACGTTCATTCTGAGAGGCGCGTAGGATTTTGTACTGATACCTGGAACCTGAAAACTGTAGCTTCAAAATGATGCACATCCCATCGATATGCGTGGATTTTTCGCGAAGTTACAGCAAGTCAAAAATCACTTAAAGTTTCAGACTTCGCACTCTTTTCCTCTATTTTTTTTTTTGTCGAGTGTAGGATGAATGCAAAAGCAAAGCGACTTTTACTTCAAATTCTGGAGAGCTTCAAGCGGTCTGAATACATGCTCTAGAAGATATTAGTTCATTTGCACTCGAGAATTCGAATGATTGTTACATTGTATTTTTATTATTTTGGGTCTATGCTATACAATAGATTAACATAGATCTTTCAAACAACCACTTCACAAATCGAAGGTTTTCTGGTTACAAACCGTTTCAATAATTATTTTTATGGATATGATTGGTTGTAACTCAAAACCAATTCTAATCAACGGTATATCAAGCCAACTATCCTCTCTGAACTCATAAAATTTAGTTCACAGAAATAAATTCTTTGCTCACATTTATTGAATAAACATCAAAACCTCAAGATAAGCTTAATGGAATGCGCTATATAACAATGCCGAATAGAATGAACATTGAATAAGCTATCAAACTTCGTTCAAAAGTAAGTTATGAATTTTAGTTTTCTTCGATATGATTGCGCCGACATTTGAAGACATTTTTTCTCACCATGTGAAAAAATCACCTGGCATCCCTGGTGAATACTCCTCGATTGAATGACAACGATGAAATGATGCGGTTTCAAATAGACCGGCACCCAGCAGTTATAAATTTGGCCGTTCATCAGGCAATTGTCAAGCACGTATTTTCCACCAACGAGACAGCCCTTTATTTCGTTTTTCTACTTTACGACAAATATATATACAACTTTTCCTCATTTCAGTTAACTTTTAAGAGATCAAATATTGGGTTGGGGAAAAAGAAATGTCGTATGTTGTCAATATACGGCAACACCTCAACATATCTTGTGTTGTACTTATCGCATCGGGTCATACTATACGGCTATTTAAAGACGAAAATCTGTGCTACAAGTGTCGTTTTGACAGTATTGTGATTGTCCTTTTCAGTCTCAAATTATAGCGTCAAAGATGGAGTCCACCAAGCAAGAAATTTGCCATATTTTACGTTTTTACTACCTGCGAGGTAAAACTGCAACGAAGGCGACCGAAAAAAATCGTATAGTTTATGGACCCGATATTGTAACGATTCGCACAGTACAGCGTTGGTTTGACCAATTTCGTTCTGGTGTAGTGGCTGTCGAAGATACAACCCGTACTAGTAGGCCAATCGTCGTGGAAACCGATAAAATCATTGAAATCATCCAAGTAGACCGGCATGTGAGCACTCGCTTGATTGGCCAGGAACTGAGTATAGACCATAAAATCCTTTGGAACCATTTGCAGAAGATTGGATTCTAAAAAAAAGCTGGATGTATGGGTGCCACATGAGTTGACGCAAAAAAATCTTTTAGACCGAATCAACGCCTGCGATGCACTGCTGAAACGGAACGAACTCGACCCATTTTTGACGAAGATGGTGACTGGTGATGAAAAGTGGATCACGTACAAGAACCTAAAGCGAAAAAAGTCGTGGTCGAAGCGCGGTGAGCCGGCCCAAACCATCGCCAAGCCCGGATTGACGGCCAGGAAGGTTTTGCTGTTTGGTGGGATTGGAAGGGAATCATCCACTATGAGCTGCTCAACTATGACCAGACCCTCAACTCGGTTCTCTACTGTGAGCAGCTTGACCGCTTGAAGCAGGCGATTGATCAGAAGCGGCCAGAAAAGATCAATAGGAATGGTGTTGTTTCCCACCAGGATAACGCTCGGCTTCACACATCTTTGATGACCCGCCAGAAGCTACGGGAGTTCGGGTGGGATGTCCTGTTGCACCCACCGTATAGTCCGGACCTGGCTCCAAGTGATTATCATCTCTTCCGGTCCATGCAAAACGCCCTTGGTGATACTTAGTTGGCCTCAAAAGAGGCTTGCTCAAATTGACTGTCTGAGTTTCTTGCAAATAAGGAGGGGGGGTTTTATAAGGGGGGGATAATGAAGTTGCCCTCTAAATGGCAACAAGTTTGCGAACAAAACGGCACATATTTGACTTAAATTGGATAATTTTAAGTATAAAGCGTCAAATTTCGATCAGAAATACGACATTTCTTTTTCCCCAACCCAATATGTCAAAATACATTGAACCAACTTCCGTTCAAATCTTCAAAACATCCAAACATACTTGCGATACATTTGTTTTGTTTTATTGAACTCCCAAAATATTCGATAGAAACAATTTATATGGCAGAACAACGTTTGCCGGGTCAGCTAGTAGAAAAAGGAAATTGTGAAGGGCCAATCAGAAGATCAATCAATGAAGAGTTCTGCGATTGAACCTACAAACGTTCGTTTTGTATAAAAACGTGAATGTTCGAAAGAATTTATATAAAAAAACACCCTCTTCATGTGATCCCGAAAGACGTAATCCTACGTCAAAGTACAACTGGATTTACTGTGCACAGAAGAACTCAAAACTCACTTGGTAACGGCAGATCGTTTCAGAAACGGCAAACAGCAACAGCAAGGGGGTGTCCTAATGTTAAACGTTTCAGAGTCGCTAGCCTTAATGAAAGTGTCCTCTCCGCCAACATAATCTACAACGAGACTGTAGAAAGGATAATACATTTAAGGACATCCGGAGTAGTTAGTCATTTGATCCCACCATGGGGGAGGAATGGGATCGGCCCGAGTGCTGCGTATACTCACCTATGAAACACATATGCGGTAATCATAAAATAGATATGCGATACACTATCGCAAATAAAGTACGACTTGGGAATGAGAATCGACACTATCGCCAGCGCTGTCACTATCTGTTGAGATGGATAGGGTTAGTGCTATCTGCGTCACTATCTGTCACTCAAAGTGTAACATTACCGGATATATTATCAGGATAACGATGGTTTTACTCTTGAAACGTTTAGGCGTTTGTCGGAGTACCTGCCTGACGCTGTTGACGCTTACCACGAACGTTGAAAAGCTGAGTAAAATGGTTATGGCTATGATCACAGTTAAAATGGTGTCTATTCCTAGAAAAGTTTAAGCTTGTGGGTAATTTTAATTGCTTTTCAGACAACAGTTTTGGATGTCATATATACCATTGATATATTCAACCACCGTTGGTAGTTCGCTGGGACATGTTACAATTGTGGTTTGATTATCGGTTAGCCTAGGTGGCATGATGTCTTCTGTGGCCATATTGGGCGTCATTTCATGATTCACGATTTTGATATTATTCCGTTGGCGGAGAACATGTTTTCCTCAAATATATGTCAGTCACGCTGAAGTAGAAAATGAAAACCGATTATTAAAACATCAGAGATAACTTAAATCAATTGATATTGATTGGTTTGCATGTGAGTATGAGCCACGAGACATTGAGTGAATCAGCACGTGTTAGACAATAAATTGGCGATGCGCAGCTTGTTTCATTTCCCATGTAAAGCGGTGTAAATGGTGTAAAGCGTATTTTTTCGTTTAAGTAAATTAATTATTTGCGCCGTTCAATTTTTTCATGAAGATTAGAATTTTGAACGCTGTTGCATTCATCAAGTAAAAATAAGCTACTTTTCGTCACTTCTAAGCAACAGTAGTACTTTGCTAAGTGTTGTAATTTATGAGAAGTGAACTGACAGTTGATCATTAATGTATCAGAATGAGATTCGGTAAAAAAAATCAGCTTTTTCACAAGTTACATTTATACTCAATTAATTTGATAGATAAAATTTCGATAAAAATGATAATAACTCGACTAAATTGGAACACTATTTTGAACGTTGAAGTACCGAAGTTAAAGTGCCTTATGAACAATAGCAGTAACGAATTATCGAAATGATTAGGAATTTTCATCAGCATCAATTTGGAGGCGTTGTGATGGTGCACCTCAAGAACACAAATTTCACAATGTGTTGAATAAAATCAGCCTTTAGCCAGGATTCGATCGTAAACACACAGTGAATTGATTTTTATAAATAGTCTATTTGATTCGAAATAGTTACCCTGAACTAAGCACACATTGATATGCATGTTCTAAGATCGCATCGTTCGCATTGAGATGTGATTGGCGATCATCGTACATTCAAAGACAAATAGGTTTAGAAAATTCGAAATAATTACACACAACCTGTTCGATGAAAACTCGGCCATGAAATTTATGGTCTTTCTGACTTCTGTGGCGATAGTTCAATTTTGAACAGTCCAGCGCTCGTGGGGGCATCGAAAACCCTAGCCATCATTTGATGTTACATCACTGTTTTACCGGCAGTACCTACTTCCCAACCCATGTTTTTTTTAGGTTGTCCGACATCGTGGATGGAATCTTCACGTTCATCGATATTTCCGACTAGTTCAAACCCCCTGTCGCCGTAATGCTTCCAACAGTAAAGACATTCATGTAGCAACTGACGCAAATATGGCCTCTCTTCACAATGATTCATACAAATAATTGTGATGTTTTTGCTCTGTCCGAAAATTGGCTTTCTCCAGAAACTTATCTCTTTTCTCACGATTTTAATATTATTCGCTTGGATTGTGATGACTCATATGGAGGGATGCTGTTGGGAAATGATAAGTGTTACTTTTTTTTTACAATTGGCATTTCACCTATCGTGATATCGAAACGGTTGCTTGTCATCAGAGGAAAAGACATCTGTATTATCAGCTTGGCCTTCGAGAGTTGCGGTTACCCTGACATATGATCAGGCTAACCGATCTCTGAGTCATGGTTCATCTTGGAGGACTTGAACTCTCACAGAACTGTCTGTGGGAAAAGAATGATGACAACCGTTCAATATTCGAATATATTTTGTAACAGGTTGATCATGACCATGACACGTGTTGTATTCTTAGTGCTTAAAGAATACAACACGTGTACCTCAATTACGTGCCAAATCAAGTTCTCTTGACTTCTCACTTTGTTCGAATAGTCTGTAAGCCCGTAAGTGGATTGTAATCCTTATGGTGGTGATCACTTCCCATTAAAGTTTCTATCACCAGTAACCTATCACGGCATAGGACGTAACAAGACACATTCTCCCCTATTCTGCTCCGGTGAATGATATGAGATGGCTCGATTCGCAGTATTCCCAAAGGTGAATGGCGTGACTATATTCATCAGATGAGATTCGACGTCGTGTCCTCTTCTGTTATCAACTCCGGTTTTGAAATGACTTCCAGAACAAAGTGAGTTTTCTCCCTCGTTTGATCAATGATACGCATGCACATAAAGCCCATGAGCGGACAGCCAGTTACAAACGCCCTTGAGAATCAGCTTAAAAACTTGATCAAAGGAAAATAATATTAATAGTAGAAGTGTATAGCTGGCCCAAACAAACGTTCCTTTTTTATGAGTGTTAAAATATTTGTACGTATTTGGCAAACCTGACCTCAGACTGAATTTCAGCTTGAAATTGTACAAAAAAATCCCTAACGATCAGGGATGGCAACCCTCCTGGTTTTTCAGGAATTCCCAGAATTTTGGCACATAACCTTGCGAGCATTCAATTTAACCTGATTTTTCAGAAATGATACTGTTTTTTCTGATCTTAGTACTTTTACTTATTTGAATGAAAATTATTCGGAAAAATATTCTGGGATTCCTGTCATCCCTGTTTTCCTGTTTGGAAATGAGAACTCTCATAATAGCTCTACGGTTCGCATATGTATAATGCTCACATCAAACTAAATTCTTCTGATACAAAAATGAGCCTACTTTTTTTATCAATACGTATGATCGTTGCAAATCGATTGAATGAGATTTTCCAGAGTGAAAATCCCGAATTATTTTCTTCCGCTATTTTCCAAATACTTTTTAAATCGAACAGTAACATGTGGTCGAGCGTTGCCATGATGAAATATTATCGACTCGTGTATGGTCGCATAATCTGGACATTTTCCGACAATAGCTCGCTTCAAACGGATCAATTGTTGCAAATTGTCAATTGATCGTTTGACCAGTTTTAGAAGTTTGTAGTGGATCATACCGTTTTGATCCTACCAAATACATAGCATTACTTTGCAGTGTGGATATTCTTCGGCTTTGTTATTCCTGTTTGGCCGGGCTCTACATACAATCTTTTGCGTTTTTGATCCGTTTTTCCTCTCCGGTATCGATTCGATGCAAGAAAACTTCCTTTTGTACCATTCAAGCAACATTTCGCACATGTAGAATCGTGTGTGTGTGAAAAATCACACACAGCAAAATTCAGTATACACATGCTTCTTGACTATACTTTCCATTTATTTCGTACAAAAAAATTTTTATACACTTATTTTTTAATGCATAATAATTACTCACACATTCAACCAGGTATACGCGCAATAAAGTTCCGCGAAAAGTTTTTTGGCTAATTATTTTTCCCTAACAGATGAAAAAATCTCCATTTAGGCGTTGCAAAATTGAATGTGTACTCCAAATTTCTCCAAACAAACAAACCGTGTAGGTAAGATCATTGCAAATAAGCGTACTTTTTTTGTCAATGTGTAATGTCACAATGTCAACCACTGCTTGGACAGTGTTGGTTTTTGGTTTTTTTTCTTGATGTTTGAAACAGTTTTTAATCGAAATTTCATGTAAGAGGGAAGAAATAGATATTGTTACACGTACAATGATAATAAGTAAGACTGTTCGAGGAAAGACATTGCGGGAAATAGCTGTCGGAAGAACCCACTCTACAGTAAAGAAAATCATAAACAAGTGGAAAAACGAAGGACCCTTGTAAAATCTCCCGGGTAGAGTACGCAAACGGATTCTATCTTCTGATGATGAACGAGTAATTG
Source organism: Toxorhynchites rutilus septentrionalis (assembly GCF_029784135.1). Lineage (NCBI taxonomy): Eukaryota > Metazoa > Arthropoda > Insecta > Diptera > Culicidae > Toxorhynchites > Toxorhynchites rutilus. The sequence continues at coordinate 292,278,657 of NC_073746.1, forward strand.
CGCGAACTTTGCCAATGAACCCTAAAACAAACATTCGAAAATTGGCTTCCGAAGTAACCGGCATCATTGGAAGACCTGTCTGCGTAAACACTGTCCGTAGAGCAACATACAGGTATAATCTGAGAGGTCGTGTTGGCTGTTACAAGTATTTCATCCCAAAGGTGAATATGAAAAACAACGACTACAGTTTCCTAAAGCATATGTAAACAGACCTGAGGAGTTCTGGAACAAGGTCTTTTATACGAATTGTTACTGAAGTTTTTTTGTCCATTGATTACAATGAGATCTCGCTCATAGATTCAGGGTCGTCTCGGATGTGAGGTGTTCTAAATCACGACAACTGGATTTTTAGACTAAACTAACCTTCACATTTATTGTTCACATGAATTTTGTTTGTCTTCGGATCCAGCCAAGCCACCACGCCACGTCTCCTGCTGCTGCTGCTGCTGTTGCTGGTCCCCGATGTCCTGGATGACACCTTTTCAAGAACTGCCGGCAGGAAAACTTCTGCTGTCACGCAATGTTGTGCGTGATAACGTCACAAGGTGTACGCTCTCTCAAACAACTCCACAATTCTTGGGGGTAGACCGTGGCACTTTGAAAAATGTCACACGGCTTTCCGTTCACTTGCACGTACGTTTTCTGAATTTTTTCCACAGGAATTTCGATCCCTACTTTCTCACTCGAGTTACACCGTTGATGCGTGATATAATCACCGGCGAATAATTTCCACAGAACGTGTGGTTTAACAACGTGTTGCCCCTTAGACTCTCGAGGGCCGAATAGAGCCTCTACACGTCATCCGAAGTCCTTTCATTATCTCTCCCATTCCTATTGACCAGACATGGCGAGAACCGGATCATTGGATGTGGTGAATATGGCGTGGTAGCTTGGGTGACTGGTGGCTAGCTTGGGTGGCGGTTGGTTGAGGTTTTACATTATATGAATGACATTTCGAGTTTACAGTTGTATTTTAGTATAACGTATCGATTATACTTTAACTATGAATAAAACAGAAATTCTGTTTCAAACGACAAACATTAGTTTTTTTCAACCGTTACGAGTGGTGAATACACTAATAAACCGACTTCATACACAGTAAATCCTTTTGTTACCGCACATTGGTAACAGAATGAGCCGGGAACCAATCTCTTTGAACCGGGTGGAAGTCAGATGGTGTTGAGGAAATCAGGATCGGTGCTCCAGGTTCAGAATTTGGTTTCCACAGTAAATCACGGCGGCGGTAGTCAGTTGATGTAGTGTACATTGGTGGCTTCTGAAACTGGAACCATGGAGTTTATTGATTCGGCGATGAACAAGATGGCTGAATTGATCTTCCTGAAACGTAACCTGCAGTCTCCCGTTCAGAAATTGGGTCTCCCTCGTGATTACTACTTTCAACATAATAATGACCCGAAGCAAACTGACCTCATCGTGCGGGAATATCTGCTCTATAATGTCCCAATCAACTCAAAACACCTCCGCAATCACCGGACCTGAACACTATTGAGTATCTATGGTGGGAAATCAAGAACCATCTGAAGAATAAAAATCCAGGGAACGAAGCGGAACTCAAAACGACGATTGCGGAGATATGGGAGGCACTTCCGTCTACAGTGACCAGAAATCACGCCTCGGCGCTTGCAGGAAGTGCTGAACGTCAAAGGGGGGCCATACCAAATACTAGGGTATTGATTTTTGTTACCTGTTAACATTTCTAAACTGATTCCAATTATTTTTAAGGCACGTCTTAATTGGGGATTTTCTGTTTGTATTTTAAACATGAAGTAGAAATTTGACCGTTTATATTTTTTCTTATCACTAAAATGAATCGATTTTACGATGAATAAGAGTCCCATATAATTATTTGCTTTTTACCCCCGAAAAACTCGAAATAACAAAGCAGCACAAGATGTATACTCAGTTTTGGGATTGACTGTACACAGCTTCTTGACTGTTACAAATTTTGGTTCTATAACCGTAACTGCTTTAGAAAGCTTAGAATTTTCTCGTTTCTTGTTCACTACATATATGCAGGTCACTTTAATTATCAACCAATAAACCATAATGTAAAAGTTTCACGTGTATCGACAAACAGTTAAGCGATGATAGTTCTCGTATCACATTTTCTCACCAATTTTCAATGCCGTGAAATCAATTAACTAGCTAGTTTAGCGGTGGAGAACTGAACATAAGAGCACACTCAGCGTTACAAACATAAACAATCAAATCGCACCGACGGCAGTGTGTGATTTTGTTTACTAACCATCGGTTTGTCACGAATGGCGGAAAATACGAGACGAATGGAGAAAAATTGGCAGGAAAACAAAATCTCCAATTGAACTAATTGGACGTGACTATAGGCCCACATGTCATTGAACCTCGCATAACCACATGGCGTTGAGCGTTTTGGGCGACTTGTCGCGTGCGTTGTGCGCTGTATGCATTTTTTATTTCGGTTTAATATTTGTGTAACCTTTACGATCATCCGCGGCACGATGTCACTTCAAGGAAGACTGTGGGTCGGGTAGACACTGCTGGTTTCTATGATTTGAGACTCATATTTTATTGCGGAACTTTGTTGAATCAACGACTAGGGCTTCATCAGTGGATGGATATTGCCAAACGCAAACCAAACAAATTGACCGTTTGGGGACTACGGTTATGGTTTCGTAGTTTGAGTTAATTAATGATTTGTGCCTTATTGTTTTTTCCAACGTGATGATAGTTTAATAATCAGACTATATTTATTTGTGAGTAACAACAAGCCTGTTCAAGAAGTTTTTTTTCTTTCGATGCACATGGATAATGCCACACGATCAAAAACTATAAGACTACATCGTGAGAAAATTTCGTTATGTACATGTGAACTTCCGAGAACCGGCGAAAGAGAAAAAGAGACTCAAAATTTGTTTTGTGTTTTTCAGCTCAATTCACACCACATCAAGGTTATTCATTATATATTCACGCTCTCTCTCTATATCCGATGAGTTGCCAAACAAACAGCTGTCCTTTGTGGTGTTTCGAAGGCCCAGATATTTTTGGGGGGTAAGTTCTGATGATGCAAGATCATGACATTGAATTCGAAAGCCGACACTACGACAATTGCAATGTTTTGATGTATAAATAATCCGGCGCGTATTCGATCGCGCCGCGGCACTTAACAGAGAGATCGTTGATCTCTTCTTTGTTAAAAAATGCAGGCGTGTTTCTGAAGACAGTGTACTGAAACATTCGTCTCACATTCTTCATTCATTTATTCGAAGGTAGCGATGGCTCAATTTTCATGAATGGCCCAACATTGATACACCTTCAACCATGTCATCATCAAAAGTAATGCTCCGGATATGAACAAACCTGAGATATATTTCAAGTTCTGCAGTTTCCATCAATTCACTTCTATATTTCACAGACTATCGCCTGACAAAATGTGGAATGCTTTCAAGGCCAGCTCAGAGTTTGTCTGTGCCGGGCGCAAACACGTTTCAAATTGCAACAGAACGGGCCTTCGTTGAACCTACTAACGTCCGTCCATGGTCTGGCAACTATCTTCTTAAACCAGTTTGTAACAGTGCTAGTCGGACTTCTACAAAGTGAATAGCTCGTTGACTAAGTATGGTGGATTGAATTGGCTAGTCACATGGAGAGAAGGTTATGTGATTCGTGAAATGAAAGTGGATTTTACATAGCATTTGACTAAGATCTACTGCTTTGCAGCGAGTGTGTAAATATGCGAAAAAAAAACGGCGATTACGTGTATAGTGAGTCAGTACTACTGGCTACTTTTCTCCTGTGCTACCATTTTTGACATGGACTGTACTGTTAGTTTTAAGAAAGTCTCCAAGGGTCTATTCTGAACTAACTTAATTAGCATTTGATATTCATAGCATCAGGTGTATTTGTAGTAGTGGTTGCTTTACACGAAAATAAGCAAACTCCCATTTGTTTCAAGTTTCAGTTCATACGTGATGGACTGTTCTGTCGATGCATGGATGTTACTGTTTATCGGTCTAATTACACTATCAGAATATCTATTTTGCTTTGCTCATTTCATAACACTGTTACCGAGGTGAAACATATAACCTAGTGCAGCCCGATACCGGTCGGCTTTTTGATAGGAGGCTACAAACGCTACCAAACAGACTGAAAAATGTTATTCATTTGAAAACCTTGCCCACGAAGGAAAAAACCGTGAGCATTTTTGGTTCTGTGTACTTCTTTTTTACAATTTTGTACCTACTCGAAAATCATCGGTTCCTAAATCTTATCTAATTGACAGACGGTATCAGATGTGTTTCTTGTTCATAAACCGGATGTGTATGTTTCAACAGAATAATAAGGATAATGTATATACACAACACATTACAATTCTGACGAAAAAAATTGCGTGAATGCATACGAGGGTAAGCTGAGAAGTTCTCGCCATGCTCATAGTTAATACTGCTTCAAATAAGAATAGGGAATATCGGGGTAAAACCGACACTGTGCATAAAACACCTTCTGACTTTTCCAGTTAAAAGCCATTTTTGCAAATTTTCTGATGACCTTTGTACACATTTGCCATTTCTTACGTTTCGGGTCACCATACAGCCGCTGAAGTCGCGTTTTTGTCAGAACAAACAACAAAACAAAATCGATCATCAAACTGGAAACAGGCCGTGTAAAATTTCGCTAGTGGAATTTAAGTTTTTTTTGTCGGAACATTTTGTAAAATTCAATACCTCTGTGACTCTAATTCAACTTAGATCATTGTTCAGTGTATGCTGTGAGAAAATGAGTGGTTTTGTTGCTTATAGATGCTCAAAAGTTTTGTTTTGAAATTTTGAGTCCGTTCGGGGTAAAATCGATACCTTAAGTCAGGGTAAAACCGATAACCAGTTTGTGGCTTATTTGCAGGAAAAACGTGTCATCATTATTTGTTGTAGATGTCTCGTGTTTAGGTTTTGAAGACAAAACGGCATAGCCGGTCTGATATTTAGATGAAAACAGCCAAAGCCAACATTGAGTAGAGCATGCAGCATCAGCAGCGAAAACTATGGGGTTCAAAAAAAAGGAAAGGTTTCGCTTGTAGTCGAAATACATCAATTTGTTTGGGTTCTATCATTCAAAATACGTATCATTTGCAACTATTCCTCCCTCATCCAAGTGTTCCCTTTCCAAGTATTCACATGGTATATAGCAGTGGCGTCGACCGGGATGGCGGGGGGTGTGGACCGCCCCCGGGTACACGATTTGTGGGGTGCAGAATGAGCCTAATAAATATGATAGTTTTTCCTTTTGTGGTGGGTAGGGGGTGCGTAAATCAACACTTCTACGCTGGGTGCGACACCAGATCTTCCACCCTAGGTGCAATTGTTTCACTTTTCTGGCGATTTTGGAGACTTTGCTCTAATATCTTGAAATGCTTAATGCACTGATGATATAACTATAAAATTGATATCACAATTGCTTCTTTAGAGTAATCCCTTGGTTTCACTATCACTTCATTTGAGAATTACAGTTGAATCATTACATAATAGGAAAAAATCCATCCAAAATCCAAAATCCACTCATTATTGTTTGTGTTTGACGTTTGCTTAGCGTGAGCACGTAGAATTTACCCGTTTATAAATATTTAAATTTCTCCCGTGTTTCATCAGTTCTCATCATCGATAACAGTTAACTGTGATTGCTTGGTAAGTGTTTCGCAGTTGACTATAGCATATACCGCTCTGAATCATATTTCGGACGCTTAAGGCAAAACAGATATAAACTTTATGCACAGGTATTATTTGGTTGATATTTTTAATTAATTAGTTCAATATGCTTTTAAGCTTCCTACTTTGGTACCTATTTGATTGAAAACATAAAAAAATCATCGAATAGAATGCTTTTCAAATGAAGCGAAAAAGGATCAAACTTCGGACAGATTGAATTCAAATTTCGGACACTTTATTTTGTAATTTACCATCCCTTGCTCTAAAGAAGCAATTGTAATATCATTTTGATAGTTATATCAGTGCATTAAGGTATTATTTGGTTAACATCTATATATATATATATATATATATATATATATATATATATATATATATATATATATATATATATATATATATATAAGTTATAAGCGAAACCAGGCTTAACCTTCAAAACCATCAACACAGAGCACGTGTTGTCGAGCGGGTAGTCATTGAACGAGGGTAATGATTTAAAGCAGGGTGATTTTATTGGGAGTGGCAATACGTGTTTTTTCTTGCCTGAACGTAAGTCAACTAAAAAAACTCGACCACGGGAGCTACAAATGAATTTCAAATGACTATATTCATTCGTTGGCGCATCAACAATACATATGAACTCGGCGAAAGAGAAAGAGAAAGATATCAAACTGATCAATAGTGGAAATTAAATGAAATTGATGTAATTGAGGCCGTGCCCAGAGAATTAGGAATTGCATTTGCGACCCGGACATGTTTGACGCTGTCAAATTCAGTGTATTAGTATATGGATGCCTTAGGGCCGAACTATTCAAATAAATAACCATAAAAGGATACATAGGAGAGCTCTTCATATGAAAACGAACTTTTATTAGCAAGCCTCATACGAGAGTCGGAGAGGTCGGCTGTCATCTTCAGTAATTACGGATGGTTTATGAGCACAATTCTGGAATTATTCACCTTGCATGTATGAGAAGAATAAAAGTTTTTCTGAAGGCACTAGCAAGCTCTATGCAAAATGGACTAAATGCTAATCACAATTACGGCACTTTCGTCATAGAAAAATTGCGTGAAGCATGAATCATGCTGATATATTCTTCTTGTTATCCTGATTTGGTTTTCTCTGAGTTTCATCTGTTCCCTAACCTTGAGAAATTTTTACGGGATTTTTGATTTGGGCAAATGGTAGAACTAGTATGATACGTGATATAATTATCGACGATTAGTTGATAAAACAATTTTTCTCTATTCTGAGGATGGATGATTATTCTAATAGGTTGTAATAGGATTAATAGTCTTAAATAAATTAACAGCGAATGGTTTTAATGACATGAAGATATTCACTATTCAAATCAATTGAGGAACTTTCATTGTTTTTTTTTTAATATTTTAGTTTTGAGCTATGGCGAATGACAGTGGCAGTGAGAGATAGTTTCGGAAAGAAATCCGAAATCATTAATTATTAATGCTGTCACAGAAATACACTACGTTTCATAACGTCAGAACCACTTATTTTTTTCGAGTTTTCAGAGATATGTAAGAGCACGATTGAAATGAAGTATATATGTTTGATTGTTGTAAAAGTTGTTGTTGATTTTGTAAAAGAGTGAGAGTTTTTCCATCTGGTTCTATAGTTATGAAATCTCTAGAGTTTTTTGTTTTTCAAATGTTTCGTTCTAGTGCAGTAGCGCACTACGTAAATAAATTGAAAATTAACCGAGAAATTACCGATGGGAGGATGTAATCGCTTTTTTCCACGAGTATTCACCCCCTATATAGAAATCAAAGACGTAATCTTATGTCAAAACACGACATGGAATCGATAGGATGTCATAACCGAACAGTATTGCTTATCTGTATGTGTTGGATTGCGAACACTAGATCGGAGGCTCACGGTTCTTCGGTGAGAACGTGCCTTTGGGAATTTGAATTTGCAGGTTCATAACAGAAACTTTTTTGAAAAAATTGTTCTGAAAAGAACTGATGAATCAACCAGTGGGAGCGCTGAAGTAATATAAGAAGTGTTTCTCGATTATAACTGAATAAAGTTTCAAGCACGTGTCACAATAAAATAGCTCAATTTCCAATTGTTCGTTGTTAATGACACACAGTAGAATTCCGATTATCCGCGGAAGCGATTTCCTTAGTCATTCTATATGTTTATTCTCTTTTGTTCTGTTCTGTTTCACATTCCCCCTTATTCCACGCGGCGAATGACGTGGGATAGCAAAGTTGCTCGCTCCATTGTGGAAGCTACCTTACTTTTCAACATCTTTTTGATACCGATTTAGTCGATAACATATGAGGACACGACTTCAAATCTCACCTAGCCACGCCATTCGCCTACGGGAATGTAGTGACTTGAGCCATCTCACGTCATTCGCCGCACGGAATAAAGGGGATTATCTGACCACTGTTATACACGAGGTTTTCGTTATTCGCGGTGACCTTCGGGTTGTAAATAATAGTTGATTGCACAGAATATCACACACTAGCGATTGGCAACTGTAGGTCAATTAACGGAATCTTGAAGATCGGAAACATATTATCAACGTTGATAACAATTCACACATGTCCAGGTAACGTAACGTTCAACGTCAACATATAACGTAAGATTTGACATTTGCCTTTACGTTGCATTTCGTTGACATTTAATGGATTTTCTAATTTAACCTAGTGTATCTTGCAGTCTCTGAACAAAAAGTGATGTAATCACATGAAACTTGAAATACGTTCATAAATTTGATGATCTATGAATGATGACGACGAGAGCTAGGCTATATTTGACTACAATCAGGACACGGGAACTCGTATTTTGATCGCCCACGCGTACACGCACACGTGCGGATTGTGTTCGATTTATCATTAATCATAATTCTCTCGCGACATCTCGCGTTTCGTACATGCTTTATGTTTCAGTATGCTCCCATGAGTTTCTAAGGCACTTATTTTGTGGAGCACTTCTAATCTTCTGAAAACTGAAACCTCACTAACTCCTGTGAAGTCACTGTTGGATGTGAGGAAAATACTTGGTTCGCATTTGAAGTTCTATCCAGAAGGCATTATTTTCTTGAAGCTTACCGTTGATATCTCTGGGGGAAAATTGCATGTACTCAAACATAATACAAACGACCCATCTAGATGGGGCAATATACTTTTCATCCCAACATAACGCGATAGTGGAATACACACTGGCACTGGTTAACCAACCAGTTAACCATTTACTAGACCGTAACCCGTTAGACCAAGCTCGTAGTAAAGACTAACTAACCGAAGGAAAGTAGTGAGACTCGAATGATCATTTGCCGCGATATCTGTGAGTCAACGATCGGGTGTTATGTCACATATCTTACTATTTCTGCATACAGAAATTTACTAATTTCCGCCAATCGATAGATTAGTATTACTAACGATAATGCTTGTTTCGTTTGTTTACACTCAAATCACCGCACGAGAGATTCAGCCGGATGATCTTCTCATCCCCTCCCACGGTGGGAATAAGTTAGCGAACCGTGGAAAACTGCACTCTTGATCTTTAATTACCGTACGAGGGATCCCTCAGCCGTACGTTCTTCAACTGAGTAGACACAGGAACGATCGTTGCCACTATTTTCGCTGTTTCGTAAACGTTTTGCAATACTGTTGCGCGCGACTGATTCAATCCGTCCGAATCGGTGGCAGACTTTCAACTAACTGCAGCAAGCACGAGGTAACGCCAGAGAGACCGCAATTCGTACTGAACTGAGGTTGAGCCATCATAACCCTTGAAAAGAAAAATACGAGTTCAAAAGTGTCTCTTCTTAGATTTCCTTCGCTCTATGAGAGGCACCAGCAGAACGTGGACACATAAATACGAAAAACCTGCCGTGTGGAGTCAACATGTTTGCACATTGGAGAGACGAACTAATAACGATAATGGCCTGCTAAAGAAACTGAGCTGCGGGCTGATAAATGTGGCTAGTGAGGTTGGTCAGTGTGTAGTAAAACTTGTTGCCAAATGATGACCGTTGTAATGATCATTGTACTCGAAAGAAAAATATAAACAGCATGAAATGGGATCCATAGCAGTGTGAAATGGAGACCGCTGTTAATTTGCTGATGAGAATCAATACAATGCAAGTCATATTTATCACTGCACTTTCTATGAAATTCATTCTTATAATCAATAACAAGGTATTTAATATGTTTTTGTTCGCACACACGCACACACGCTCGCGACTGCTATAATTTTATTTCTGTAAGTGCATGGAGCAATTTCACGTCAAATCATACCAATGAAACACAGATTTCTGCATTACTCGAGAATTAATCAAGCAAACGAAACAAAATTTGGCATATGAAGGTTTTAGGGAGCAATAAATGTTTCTATGGCGGTTCGATACTAAGGGCAAGAGGGCTGACATACAAATGGCATGACACACCTCCTTCCCCTAGATTGAAGAGAGGGTCCCATAAAAATAACACATATATTTCAACCAAACATATTCATGAAAATATGAAAAAATAAATAAATTCGGGAGCGACGAAGTTTGCCGGGCCAGATAGTTTTCTATATAAATGAAATTAATAATAACTATACCCATCAATCTAGTGATTGGAAAGGATTAAGATTTGGGACTAGGATGGAGCGAGTGGGGTATTTTTTTTATGAGGAGGGAAATGATCTACATCAGGGGTAGCCAAACTTTTGGGCATTACGGGCGATTAATTGTTCAAATGTTAGGCTTCGGTCCACCAAAGTCGACTGTATCAAAAAGTCATTAAAAAATGAATGTAGTACTCGACGATAAAACAAAGTTTCGACCCTCCTGTACTCGCGCTCAAAGTAATAACTCGTATACTCACGCACGGTGTCACAGACTCTGCGTGTCTCGGTAATTTTGCTATTTTGTATTTGTAGGTATTTAGCTTAAGTAAACAAGATATAATCAAATGAAAAAAATTATAGGAGGTTGTGCCCAAGATACGACCGCATTGTTGACGTAGAACTACGCTGTTATTTTATATAAGTCGCTTATTTATACCTTCGGATGTTATTCTATTATGCTGTGTATTTTAGAAACAACTGGTTAGTAGAATAATCTCTGAAATAAGTTTTTCATTGTAGAATCAGTAGACGATAATTGATTGGTGATTCATTTTTGCTCTCGCAAAACAATACACTATCTGATCGTATGTCGCAATTTATTTCATGTCAATGCATTGTAAACTTACCTCCAACGCTATTCCGGTGGCCTTTTTCGCAATTGACTTAAACTCGGCTACAGTCGATTATATACATGTTGCACCAACACCATCATTCCACATCTCATAACTACACTAATATATCTTTGGCACTGCATGGAAACAACAACAATGACAAAATCGTTCGTACAACGTAAACCAAGCGCCAAACAAGCGTTCGCCATAGCATGCATACAGAGCCATACATTGGTGGTTTGAAACTACTAGGAACATAAACACTTCTCATAATTTTGCGCTATTCTCAACCGAAACACTTCTGTTATTATTACTGACCACGGATAAAGTTGCATTACTTTCTCATGCTCGACATAAGCGCAGCTGTCATCCTTAGTGGAGGATGTTCTACTACTGGCAAGCGATCCCAAATAACTTATAACATTCCAGTGAGACATTCAAGTTACTCGGTATACCCCAAATAATTTTTTGGCGCACAACTTTAACGCCTGCTTCGCCATAACGTCAGTTTAATGCATTGATGCATTCTCAAAGGCACCAACGAAGCCCTTATGATGACGGAAAACGAACAATGTTAACTGCTTGGAAAAAGACTGAATTATGACACACAGCTTGTACTCTGCTGTAACACTCATCGATGCGAATTCGCTGATGAGTTTGTCAAGAGCGATCGCCTTCACCACCAGCGGGGGGAGCTTGATTTAGGTTGCTGCCTGGGTAACGGCGTTTACATTTTCGATTTTTTTTAGGAAAATGGAAACGCTTTAAGTTTTCATGAATTTTAACCATTTACAAACCAGGGGATTCTAATGTATAGCATATTAAACAAATCTTACGGAATTTCCGATTCGTTTAGTATGTGAATCGGCAAAATCCGTTCGTGGCAAAAATAGTTATTAACGTTAACTTTATTTCATAAAAACGTGACTTGTTTTCTGATATGGCACCCTTAATGAAAGACGTAGTTCTACGTCAAAAACTCCAGAAAATATTTTTTCTTCAGCTTCATTCAGTCGTTTAATTCGCTCTCTTCAACAAAATTTTTAATTCTCGTTCTGTGTGACCATGTACTCGAGTATAGGAGGGTTAATTAAAAGAAAATATGCCATACTAATAAATATTAAATGATAAATAAGTCTATAAAATAAAAATACCGGTTACTAAATAATTGATAAGTAATATTCTATGTTCTGTAAAATCTTATCAATCAATACATATTATTTTTGAGGAAATTGTGATTTATGAAGTATTTATTTTCCATAAAAATATACCCAAGATGATTGTTATATTCCTCAATTATGTATGAAATCTAGAGATGGAACGGATATCCGGTAACTATCCGGCTTGTGCGACCATTATTTGCTATCCTGCCGAATACCGGATAGTGCTCACTCGATTAGAGTAGAAAATATTATTAGAAAATAATGAATAATTTCTCATTAACACGAGATTAATCATGTTTTTTTTTTCAAAATAGGGTTAATATTAACTCATAACATTAATACATTAACACTATTACTTTTATTATATTTTTTTCTCCAACCGATTATTAACCAACCAGTCTCAGAGAACAGTCTTTCATTGCAAACACTACAAGCAGTTGAAAGATAAACTCTAGCAAACCTTGCCAATCGAGGGTAGTGCTTAGATTATGAAGACCAACAAGCGTAAGGAACGTTATTGCGATCAATTCGAGATGTTTTCGCATAACAGTCGATTTCGTTAGTAATGGATTTTTTTTAAATGGGAACTACCTTTTTCATTTACCACTTCATTGAAACTGTCCTAAAAGGTGTCATGAGCTTCGCGTGTAAAGTTTAATTCAGTTTCGTCTCTTCAGCTTCGTTTAATATGATTTGTGGTGAAGTAAGTTTACCCTCTCTTAGATTATCATTCCTGAAGACCGTTCCGAGTATTTCGCCAATGAAAATAATTGATTGATGTTCTTTACTTATTCGAATTCGTATTACTGACTGTTACACGACTAGTATTAAAATTATTTCAATATATCCACAAAAATTTCATAATTGTAATACAAAATCCTAAACAGAAAAAAATCTGTTCAATATTCCTATTATATATTTTTTATTATATTATATTTTTGTATTTTTTGAAGCGATAGAATCTCATAGAATAGAGTTGTTTCTCGAACGTTATGTGTTGCGAATTGCATATGTTGCCGAAATGTTTCCCAAAGGAAAAAATATCAGGAATGCAACATGCAAACCAAACAGCTTGGAAAATTATGCTGACAGCTTTCACCCGATTGTATGTATAACAGCAAAATAGAACTAACGAACAAAATTCTGTTCAACTAGAATTACATAATAGGGCCCAATATTAAATTTTAGAAATTTCTAAAGCGTTTTTCTAATCATGACTATATTCATTGAAAGTGATCTGCACAATTAATTCAAATGACTCATCATAGTTTTAAAATCAAAATAACAATACTTCATTGAAACTCGCATGCGCAGTCTTCAAAGGCGAAGCTTTCTCCAAAAAAAAAAATAGATTTTATTGATTCTCGAAACCTTATGTCGGATGTTTCCAGCATTTTTAATTGGAAATTGGAAATTGTTCCTAGAGACAATTCAAAGTTATTACAAGTTATGGTCGAACAGCTGGATGTGTTAATATAAAATAAATAACAATCTGAAAGAAAATATCAAAACGGAAACTTTAATGAAGAAATATCTACTCTTACAACTAATATGTTTTATTGAGGTTAGCATTAACAGCTTATAAAATGATCACGGCGAAAGGTGGAGGGATATTTAACACGTTCGTCGCCCAATGCGCTGTTTTTGAGTTTCTCGCGAGGCCCAAATTGCGGATGATTCATTAAATGAAGACCAAACTTAGTTTGTAGACAACCTTTACATGATCTAGTGAAATTCCTTTCTATGTGAAGACGAATTGATAACAATAGCGAATGCCAAAGTCATATCATACGGGTATCGCAAAAAACTCCAGTACAAACCTTCTGTACTACAAATTGATAAAAAGTAAAGTATAAATATTATATTAATATGATCATGATTTTTTTATTTTTCTCCATATCCTATAGTTACATTTAGGTGCCTACGCTGTAGTTTTGAAAATCCTATTAAATTTGAACGAGGAAAGTGTCACCCATATCTGGGTGACGGGGCGACGAAAAGGTTAATCCATTGTGTTTGGAGGTGACACTATCCTAGACCAGCTGGCGGGCGCCTAGGCATACTTACGCGGGCGACCGGTAGACCGCGGATTACCGTTTGGCCATTCCTAGTCTAGATAATAGGTAGTACTTAATTTTATTAATGTCATTCTTCTGAGTCTTCTGTGAAACTAAACTGAGTTTTCACTAAAATCGCATAAATCAAATACAGCATTGAAACGACGCATGATGTTGGTTATGGCTTATGATGGTTCATTACCATGCAACGTGGCAGGCGAAAAAAATCGGAGGTTTTGAATCATAACCAAGAATGACGTTGTCTAAAAGATCAGTTTGGCAGCAAACACGGATTTCGCGTTCTTTCATCTTTAATTCAATGTTTCCAATCCTAGTAGCTCACATTTATTCTAGCAGGGCGACAGATTGACCGGGACGCGAAGCACGAATTTACGCTGAACGACAAACAAGCGATCGGTTACGATATTGTGAAACGGGTCCCAGATGATTGAACCCATCGAACCAAACTGACATACAGGGATTGCAGTGTGTATGGATCTTCAAACTCTTTTGTCAAATTTCCAATAGTACTAAGCTGTCGTCGTGCCTTCACGATTACCTGGCACTTCGAAACACTGAAAGATACAAACTTGACTAGTAACTCCTGAAGCCGGCCACAATCTTTTTCGTTATAATAAATTGTGACAAAGATTTTTGTGTCGCCTACGTACACAAAATAGCACCCGTAAATATCCGGGAATACTACAGGGCCAAGACTATTTCCTTGAGGTACTCCTGAGGGGTTACAGAACCAGTCTGAAGTTGAAAATCAAATCTTGACCACAAGAGGTCTATTGCAGGGATACGATTCAAGTCCCTCAACAAATTTTTGTTGCGTCATCATTCCTTGCTGAACCGATAGAAATGATTTTTTTCCCTTTCGATCTGCTCGATTTGCGGACCCGAATTAAGTCATGGATCATGAAATGATATTCTGTAAAATTATTGTGTAATAGTAATTTTTGTGTAATTTTCTATGGTCTCAACAAAAATTCTCTTAGTTCTAGTTTGGAAATGAAAAAAAAGGTTGTTAGAAAAAGTTCTAATCCTTAAATATGTCCATTTTGCGAAGTACGAGATGTCTGTACCCACCCTTAGAAAAATCCTCGGTCGAAAACTACTAAATACATTTGGTAATGCAAAATTAGTAGAATGTACAAATTTTTTTGTACATATTGTCAACAAACCCGCATCCATACCAGAGATTAGTATATTTTACTCGATAACATTAGTAAGCTTGTATATTGTCATATCTGAAAATTGGTGGGAAAAGCGCGTATTAACCATTTTCATTGTTCCCATAAGGCAATACGGAGGTATAATAAGGATATAATTCTGATACGTGCATTTTCGGCGAGAAAATGTAGCCGATATTGGGCTTCCGAATCATGGTTCTGCTTGACATATGTGTTTATTAGTACGGTCGAAAATGACTATAGATTGGTAGTATTTACCAAAAAATTCGTTATATTTACTAATTATTTCTCTCAGTGCAAGCATATTAATTTTAGAAAATCCTTTTGTTCAGGGTAAAACCGCAAAGATGATTCTGTCCCATGTTTTCCTATAGATATTAAGACAATAAATCTCAAACTAATCATAATAGTCAATTGTTGTACACATTTTTGTAGGAGCTGTCATTTTCGAATTACATATATCGTTTTTAGAAGTATAATACAATATTCGCCAAAATACAGTCTAGACCAAATTTGGAGAAATTGAGGTACCTAATTTGCTAATATCTTCACCCTTAACACGTTGAGTGCCACGGTTTTATAGCGATTGGATGGACATTTTTAAACGTATTAGGACCATCGTTTCATATCGCAGTGGAAGGTATTTCTGTTCGAAAGGGAATGCTTATGAGCTTATATGCTGATATTATATTCATATATATTTATTATCATATGTTATACTGTCAGTCACCGGTGACTGACGCGGCCTGAACGAAAACTCAGCGTCAGTCACCGGTGACTGACGTGGCAATCAACGTGTTAATCATGCTTTTATCTTTACTTTTGATCAGTTTTGAGAAAATACCGCTTATCCTATAGACCAGTTGGTATTTATAGTATACGAGTCGTTGTATGCGATTATGAGAGGCATGCGTAAAATAGTATTCAACTCTTTTATTACCTCATTGTGTCGTGTTCACAAACAGCCACATGCTATATACTTCTAGGCGTGTTTCGAATCTATATGCCCGCCAGCGCCGTTCCCAATCATGAATGAGCGTAGACTGAACTTTTCCGTCAAGAAGTGATCCTGGGGCGACACTGTATCTATTTACTGCTATAATCGCCTGTCATGACAAGAGCATCACATGTGATTGATGTACACGGTTATCCATTCCATGGCTCGGAAAGTATAACCCTGAATTCTCGCGTAACTTTTGAAAAGGTCCTATGTAACAAATGTAAACAAATCGAGTTAATGGATGCACGCTATTAGTTTTCAATCATTGAATGTATTACAAAAACAATCGTTCACGTATCTATCTTCTTCATCTTTTTGTCCCTGATACAAAAAATATCCAATGTACAGATTCGAATTTTAAGCACCCGGCTGTTACTTCGGACGCCACTTTCCTCCGACGGCCGAAACGTCCGAAGTAACAAAGCAGTCAAAACAATTCGCAGTCGTACTTCGGTCGTTTTGGAATTTGTTTCTTACAGGTGTTGTTATCGATTTCAGTGCAATTTAACGAGTGATAACAATAATAATCAGTCTTTAGAACGAAATGCTGATATTTGGATTGTTGTTTATTAGTTAGTTTCAAATTTTTATAGTGCAACGTAATATGTCCAATGTGCAAACGCGGGGTGACCGGAAAAAATCGCCAAGTAAAAGAAAAAAGCAGAAACAACCGCAGAGAAAAAAGCTTTATATCATGCAAGCCTATTAGAAATAGACTGATGTGAAAAATCGTGGTCAACGAATGAAGCACACGCTGAAAAAACATTATGGGTATAATTTCTGCACGGCAGAAAGCGCAATTTTTATTATTAATTTATTTCAAACGAAAAAAAATACAATGTTGGTTTGTTCATGTAGCAGATTTTCTATATGGAAAAATCGTTTAGCGCGTAATCTTAATATTAGAAAATTAGAAGTGTGGAGTAATATTTATATTATTGTTATTAGTAAATTGTAATACTTATTTATCGTAGTGAAATTTCTTCTGAGGCTCATGTAATGGGGACGAAGTCCCCATTTAACGAGGATTAGGAATCGAGGCGGCCCATGCCGCCAAGATGACGCAATCCGAGTCCACCGCCGACCCGCCGTCGGAAGCGGCGGTGTCTCGCAAGCAAACCTGTGTTCCACTGATTGCCCGGTTAGTTTGAAACATAGGATACGATCCTTTAGCAATGTCCGACCGAGCTTTAGCGAGCGTCGGACGGCATACGTTCACCTAGTACATGACGTTTGCCCGGTATCTTTTTTCTTTGAAATATTCATTGCAGGTCAAAACACGGAACAAAACAGGATAACAGGAAGTACTAAATGAGAACATGATCTTATGTCGTTTTGAGTTTGGGTTAAGATGATGGTTTCGGTACATTACATTGTACATTTTAGTACATTGGCTAATCGATCATGAGTTATGAGTTATTAAAGGAATATGAAGTGTCACGTAAAATAAAATTATAGATATCATTCATATGTTTTTATTTTTGCGAAGAACAATGTAATATTTCCTCATATCGAAAATTCATTAAAAGTCCATTGTAATAGTTGATAAAGAGGAATATTAATTATTGTATATTAGCTATTTTCCTTAAATAAGATAACTTGTCCTTTGTTCCATGATATTTTTCTACTGAACTGGCTACAATCGCGTAAAGTTTCCTGTATTTCCTTTTAGTAGGCTCCAGTTGGTTAGTTTCAGAGTTCACTAATGTAAGCTTGTGACAAGCTAAATCTCGTCTCAATCCATCGAAAAGGGTCCACACACTTGGGTGACTGCAATGAAATATAGAATTGAGGGCATTGTGAAATCCTTCGCAACTATTAGTAGTCCTTGGTGATTCATTGAGAGCTGTATCGTAGTGGTTCCATGTTCGAGGATGAAATAGTGGACCTCTTCCGGCAGCACCTTGTATATAAGTTGAAAAAAAATAGGACAGAACTTCGTTGAATCTGTCTTCATCAGGAAAAGTACTAGCAAGGCTTTTGAAAATATCTTGTACGTCTTCTTTTGGAACGAACGACAATGCTGCCAATGACTTCAACTTCAATCTTGTATCAATATTTGATTCATATTCCGATTTTAGGCCAACTGCATTAATTTTTCTTATAATGCTCTGGCACAAATGAAAATAACAACCTTTAATTTCGGTTTCCGGGAAAACAATTCTCGCAGCATTCATACAAGCCTTTTCAAAATCCAGAAGTATCCTCTCAGGAGCCATATCCGGAACTAACCTTTTTAAAATATTAAACATCTCCAAGTACGTTTGTTCATTTTTCTTCGTCAGCAGTATATACACACATGGTGGATACGAATTTCCTACTTTGGCATGGACTGTATAGAGTTGGTAAAACATATTTGGTGCTTTGTCAAATGTTCCGTCGCCGAATAGTGTGTCTTGACTTAATTTGCCCATTAAATCTCGATCTCCTAATATTAAAATTCGATTTGAACCGTCTAATACCGAGTCGTGTAATACAAGATCCCTGTATTTCTCAGGAATTGCAAAATCTGCCGTGGGTGGATTTGGCAAGTGCTTCATTACTCGGTGGTTTCGAAGAGTTCTAGCAAGGGAAGATTGCTTTGGCAGATAAGCAATTACATCCGTGCTTAGTTTTGACAATGTCTCTCCAATAACATTGCGGGCGGTGGCATTTATTTCAGCCATGGCTTCTACCATTCGTCTTTTTGCGATGTTTGCTTCAGCTTTTTGAGGACAGGCATCATGACTGTGACTACTTGGCTCTTGTATAATGTCGTTGTTTCTTGTCTTCATACGGGAATGGCACTTCGATTGTCGATTTTCACGGCACTTCCATGTATCTATTCCATTTAATGTTTTAGCATACAGATACTCAAAACCGTTATAGATGAGAACTCGGTTGTCTTTCTGACTGGTCGAAAGCTCCATTGCTTATAAATCAAAAAAATTAAAAGTTAGATTCTTCGAACTTCTGATTATAAACAAAACCGAGACCGAAAGAACAAAACGTGTTTAACAATTTTCGATGCCTACTTGAGTATTGCTGCGAATGTGAGGGTAATTAAAAACATTATCTTTTTTTCCGTGCAGCAGTAATACCCATGCTGTTTTTTGAAAGTGTGCTTTATTCGATGACTACGATTTTTCACGTCAGTCTATTTCTAGTAGGCTTGTGTGACATAATGCTTTTTTCTCTACGGTTATTACTGTTGCTTTCATTTACTTACCGATTTATTCCGGGAACCAAACGCGGGCAGTCAAAACGTCCAATGTAACATTTTTCGCTCCGAGGCTTCAACCTTAATCTCAAATCACGGAACAATAGTTACGATTGGTTTTACGAAGTTATTCTTGACAGCTAGTGGTGAAAACAGTGATAAAGATTGATAGCTTTTAAGACAATTCGCGAAATAATGTTCGGGTCTTCAACTACGTTTTTCTCGAGTTGGCGAAAATGTTACATTGGACCTTTTCAAAAGTTACGCGAGAATTCGTTATTTTTCGAATTCTCGCGTAACTTTCGAAAAGGTCCAATGTAACATTTTCGTCAACTCGAGTAAAACGAAGTTGAAGACCCGAACATTAATCTGCGAATTGTATTGAAAGGTATCGATCTCTAGCGCTGCTTTCACCACTAGCAGTCAAGAATAACTCTGTAAAACCAATCGTAGCTGTTGTTCAGTGATTCGAGCTTAAATTTGAAGCCTAGGAACGAAAAATGTTACATTGGACGTTTTGACTGCCGCGTTTGCACATTGGACATATTACGTTGCACGATGCGAATCTGAAACTAACTACTAAACAGCAATTCAAATATCAGCATTTCGTTCTAAAGACGTATTATTGTTGTTATCACTCGTTGAATTGCACTGAAATCGCTAACAACGCCTGTAAGAAACAAAAACCCAAAACGACCGAAGTACGACTTTGTGTTGTTTTGACTGCTTTGTTACTTCGGACGTTCCGAGCGTCGGAGGAAAGTGGCGTCCGAAGTAACAGCCGAGTGCTTAAAATACGAATCTGTACATTGGATATTTTTTGTATCGGCGATAAAAAGATGAAGAAGATAGATACATGAACGGTTGTTCTTGTAATGCATTCAATGATTGAAAACTAAGAGCGTGCATCCATTAACTCGATTTGTTTACTTTTGTTACATAGGACCTTTTCAAAAGTTAAGCGAGAATTGTTTATTATCCAAAATGTTATTTATTTAGTTTCAGGTTCTTAATTTTTTATATATGTCTGGTTGACAAGCGAACAATGAATTAATGAAATTAAATTAAATTAAATTAAAAGTGGCCATTTTATTGTTTATTGGTGAACCGTTTGAGTGCGGAACAAAATATGCCAAGCTTGGGTATATTTATAAAAGCTTTAGCTATTCAAGTGCCATTTTTAAAATCCATCGAAAAATGGAAGAGCAATAAGCGATAGGGGTTGTACTGATTGTCCCCTCCGCATGCCCTTTTTCTACCGTGTCTTTCTCCCGATTTCCTGGCATCCTCGTTTATATTTAATAAAGAAAAAGTCCACTGGTCGGACCTGACAAGCTCCAATAACCTTTTCTTATTGACTTTTTTTTAATACTAACGATGTTCATAGCTATCAACAACGTGAACATTGAACAAAACCTAATAAACAACTCTTAACATTACTAAAACTACATTTATCAACATATCTAAATCAAAGACATTTACTTTACACGACGCGCTCTTCTATTTCCGGAGACGGTCACCAACAGAAAAAAGACCATA
Source organism: Toxorhynchites rutilus septentrionalis (assembly GCF_029784135.1). NCBI lineage: Eukaryota > Metazoa > Arthropoda > Insecta > Diptera > Culicidae > Toxorhynchites > Toxorhynchites rutilus. Next base: position 292,299,706 of record NC_073746.1, read on the forward strand.
TATATTCATGGACGCGGCCTCTCGACTACTCAAACCGGTCCATTGTTAAGCACGCGGGGTCCCTCAGATGAGTTGGTATGGAGCTGACAATGACCCTGCCAATTGACAGATTGCTGATTTTGTTGTCTGCGGTTTTGATTTATTTCAGTGATAGCAGAGTCATCACTTTAGCCGATGGTGAACGACTGTTAAAACTCTTACGACCCGTCAAAACCTCGTTCTGGTTGGTTTTCATCGTCTTCAGTACAGTACAGCGATGTTTTATTGTGTCGTGTAATGTTGTGCCGTCTTTTCATTTTCTTTTGATCTGTCATTTTATTTTCATTAGGTTTTATCTATTGAAGTTATAGGTAAATAGTTTTTTTTTAATTTTATGCGATATACCCTATCTACATAGCTTGCTATTTCATTTCTTTTAAGTGCGTTTTATTTTTTTTTATTTTAAAAAAATACCGTGGACGGAGCCAATCTTCTACAAATAAGCAAGAACCAACAAGTGACTTGTATATCAGTATATCAAACCAGAAATCACAAGATGCTGCTCGTAACCGTTGGTTCAAAGCGTAATTTATGCTTCGCCCAAATTCGAAAAACAATATTTCGTATAGCAGCTATGTGCACCGGGCACACCCCAAGTAATGGATATTGAAAATTATTATTGGCTGGTTGTTGGCCCGTTGACTTGAGAATAAAAATTGTGAAATCGGTTCTACGTTAGTCGTTCTTTATTGACTGGGTTGTTGACAAAAATGTGAAGAACAGATGTATGGGATAAATGGGACTGTTTCTAATTTTCCCCAACAAAACCATTTATTAATTTACATTTACTAATGATAAATCACCATACGCATGATTCTTAAAGCTCATCCATTTTTACTGAAGACGATACGTGGAATTATGAGTACGAAATTCCGCGCAGCGAATGACCTGAGATGGCTCAAGTCACAGTATTCCCACAGGCGAATGGCGTGACTATGGTTTGTCACTTAGGTGTCGACTCGGGTATCAATTGGGAGCTGAAGGTTCGGTTGATTCCACAATAAAGCGAGAAACTTTATTACCTCACGTCATTCGCAGCGCGAAATAAAGGGGGCTATCTAGACCAGGGCCCGAAATCTTCGAAGGTGAAAAATGAGGACCGACTCTACTCTCAACTTCGCTTCGACTAGAACTGCTTCGGCAGTCGCCGCCAACAAAAAGTGACTTGACTAGAAAATGAATTGACTAGCGTTGACTAGCGGAGATAACTGGTGAACTAGTCCAATCAGTGGTTATTTTAACTGACGCGACTATTGAATACAAATCTGTCTCTTCATCCAACTGACTTCAATCCACACTTCCATTTCCCCCTGACATTAATCCATATCCGCGTACATAATCTTATTTTTACGTCCATATAAAGAGGAACGAAAACATGATTTCTGATGCAAAAAAGAAGTTACCCCATCAATGGACGGATTATTGTCTACCCATCGTGAACTCAAACCAACGAACTTATACATTTATCAAGTATGCTATAAAGGTTCTCGCGTTAGTATTAGTTAGTATTAGGCGTGCAAAATAGCGCACACACACTGCACGTTATTTTATACGTGTAAGTAATTTTCGTGTACGATACAAAGGAATTTAGCTCACCTGTAGCGTATGTCAAACCACGTTGAAACATCGATGCATGCACATGTGCATGGGAGAGAGAAAGAGAGGAACGAATTCATTTTAGGGGAAGTCACTTCAAAATGCAATGAGGACAATTCGAGTTGACGGCGGAATAGTGTCGACATCTGGATACGTTATTAGTTTGTATGAGGCCAACTCTTCTCTATCAGATTAGTCGGCCCTAAGGCTGTTTGAAATTAATAAAATTTGAATGAATTTTTTTTTCTTGGCGTTATTTACCTACTAGAAGTACGTTGTTCTGACCCTAATTTAAACTAATTTCTATGAATTTTCAGATATTCTCACCAAAACTTACCATTATAATATAAAATTATCTTTAGACACAATTTTTGGATGATATTGTTTCACTAGTTGCAAGCAAAAGTGATTCTCATTTAAATAGAGTACTAATTTGGTTTGGGAAAACTAATTGTCATTCATAATTTTTTTATTTTAAAAGCGTGTTCATTTCTTTTGCAAACCCATATTGTCATGCCTACTCCCCCATTTCGTAATACGAAGCTCAATGCCGTCAACGCGTATTTGACTGGGAAGAATGAAATGATATAGTCGAGTCGGTAGAGGGAGATAGCGACTAAGAGCTCCCGCACACTACAGACGGCCGGATCGGCCTACTGGTGCAAAAACCGACCCAACTGAATCGGTGTAATGTGCGCACATGCATACCTCTCCGTACTGATTAAGAAGCCGACCGAACTATCGGTCGACAAGTCAGTCTGCAGTCTGCGGGGGCTCTAAACGCCCGACTGACTGTTCAGTCGTTTTGGCGGAGAAACTGCGTGATGAAGCCAAAAGTCATTACTAACTGACTATGGATATAGTCAGTCAATTAGTCAGCTGACTATCCTCAGTTGACTATGACTATGCAGAGCTCTGATCTAGACATTCATCAACATTCAGACAACGGACGAGTGCCTGGAAAAACGACATTTCTAATCGAAGTGTTCACCATTGTCATGGATAACAACAGAGTCATAAGTTTTGGGAGTTGGATTAAGCGCTAGCATCAATTCGTTGTAGTCCATGTAGAGTATTTTAAGAGGATAACATAATCTTGATGAATAATCTTGCACAAAGTAAATTCGGTATCCTGGAATTTCCTGAACAAATCAGCAGGCAGAAATCGGATGGGAATAGACTGGGATAAGTAGACCTGAAATTATCTTTTATTTCTATTTTCACGAGGTGTTTCTTCTGAGTCTATTTGAATTCATGTGTACTGTACTGGGTGTTAACAGCACCCAGCTCATTCCACATTTTAGATCTTCTTCCCAATCAACTTAATAATCTCTCATTGTAATCGGTTCTGTTTCGCTCCCTCCTTCGTCTTCGGAGAGTTCTTCAACGGTCATGTTGGATGATATGGAATATGCACGGGAAGAACTGGCAGTCGGTAATTCCAGATACGACGGAGGTGCGGTGGCGGCTTGTTCTATCGCTGCTAACGATGGAACTGATTGAGCGTAGCCAAGCAGAGCTTCGCGTTGTTTTTCGATGATTATATTCGGGTAGATATTATTATTTTGTATTCTCAACGTTCCGAGTGTAACAGGAAGAATTACTGTGGGTCTCTTCCGTGATCGAACAGGATGGAGTACGATTTCGATCTCGTATCTGGTATGGATTATGTGACAACGGGTGTCATCACTTGGACTACCGGAACCGATGAGAATGTTCTCCTCAAATCGAAGAGATTGTCTCCTAGGTATTCTACCCGTTTGTCTTTCTTCTATTATGGTGTGCTCTAGTTGTTGTTTGATCCTCGGTACCTGACTGATGAATGTGTCAATTCTTTTAAGTTTGATAGAGACAAACCTCATATCCACGATACTGTGATTGTTAACGTGAATTTTTAGCTCTATAATTTCACCTGGTGCATAACCAGAGCGAGGTATACTGGCGCTCACTGTCAATGGTTCGGTGAGGCCAAAATAGAATGAGGAAACTGTTTCAGCCATAGCAGGAAATGATAACCTCTCCGACAGAAGATTTAGATCGTACACTGTTTTAACGGTCATCAGAGCCTGGTAGGTGATGTTGTGTTTCCATGGTCGTTCCAGGGAGACTCTCACTACGTATCGGATGTGACCGTATTTGCTTTCCATGGAAGCTGGAACATTGGCTGGTATTACACATGAGAAGGGGTAGCTATAGGAACCAGCAATCATCTCCAACGCGTTTCCCACATCGGATCCAATGAAGTAACTGCTTGTGCTGAAGTAATCTTCGCGGCCACTGAAATTCGTCTTTTGTTTCTTGTTGTCTGAATCATTTTTCACCTTGGCGATCCAATTGGTTGCTGCAAAGCCGCATATTTGCATACATAGGCCTGGAAAAAAGAGAAAAAAACGAAGTGATTAAGTGATGTGTTTTGAACAGTAACTAATTTACTAGTAAAAACTAGTGTTTTAGTTTTGTTGGTGATTGTGCAATGTTATATGGAGAACGCAGCTGACGTCATTTGTAAATGGTTTTATTTAGCTTGCCCTTTAACATGTTTGTCTGTAGCGCCCCACATTTATCCCACATTAATTGGAATTTGACCCCCTTCCTGTTGACCGATTGATCTGAAATTTGGAACACACTTTTATCTCTGCAGTCACTATAAAACTGCGTATTTCATGATCTTGAAAATCCAAGATGGCGGCCGCTACAAAATGGCGGATCACATATTTTCTCAGAACTTCATATGAAAAATACAAATCTAAGATGGCGCCACTATAAAATGGCGGACTACACATTTTCTCAAACTCCCATTAATATGGGTATCAAATGAATGAGCTTGACTAGTATAACACAGATGTTTACGAAAAATGTAAATCAAAGATGGCTGCCACTACAAAATGGCGGACTACATATTTTTTTTCAAAACTCCATTAATATGAGTATCAAACGAAAGGGCTTGACTATTAATATGGGTATCAAACGAAAGGGCTTGACTAGTAGAACACAGTTATTTATGAAAAATACAAATCCAAGATGGTGGGCACTACAAAATGGCGTTTTTCCAAAACCCCATCAATATGGGTATCAAATGAAAGAAATTGACTAGTAGAACACAGTTATTTATGAAAAAAATGTAGATTTGATATGGCCACCACCTAGAGATGGGCAAAACGGTTCATTTCAGTGAGCGGCTCAGAGCCGTGCGCTCAATGAAAAGAGCCGGCTTATTTGAGCGGCTCGACGGCTCTTTTCAAGAACTGGTTTATTCGGATATGTAAAGAATGGAAGACGTAAAAAATAAGGTTTAAAACAATAATCAGTGCAGAGAAAAGTAAAAATATTACTTTACTAAAGGTTTTCTCTGAAATATTTCCATCACAATGATATTCTTTTTTTTTATTTATAAACATTATCTTTCCAATGTTATATGATGGAAGTCTACTACATCTTTCACTGCAAACTTGTCTTGCTTTCGGAAAAACTCGCTCATATGGTACTGAAGGCGCCGGAATATATAATATTTTCAAAAAAAAGATAGAGCCGCGGAGAGATAAATTTCCTTTCATTCCACCAAAACGAAGGGTCGCTTAGTCTCAGCAAATGTGGTTCCGCTAAATGTTTATCTACAATAGATGTTGCAACAGCTTTTGGATCATGTGAGGATCGAAGATTGCCAACCAATGCATTAAACTCCTCCCATACAGATGACAGCGCTTCATCACCAACGATTTGTGGTAGTTTCGTAGGTGTGTGTTCTATGGATGTCATTTTTAGCATCCTTATCAACGACTGGTGTGCATAGTTGTACTTTCTGTTATCCCCAAAACCTTGCTGCTTGAAGCGAGGATCTAGCAGTATTTGTTAGGCTACTAATTCGTCTGACTCAAGATTTGTAGATCGCTTTACCAGCTCCGGAATCAATTTATACAGAGCTTTTTTATAACCACTAGAACTGATTTCTCTTGATCCATAAAATGTTGATCATGTCGAATTATCAGTCGGGAGAATATAGCAGTTTTCGATAACGACACAGTTTTCTCCTCGTGTTATATCCCAAACGTTTGTAAAATATTTCGAATGGAATATTTTCATGATTAACTGTATTATATTAGTCAAATCATTTCATTCGATACCCATATGCTGGTTGGATTTATCATAAATAACTGTGATTTACTAGTCAACCCCGTTCATCTGATACCCATATGATAGGGTTTTCCGAAGAAATGTAGTCTGCCATTTCGTAACGGTCACCATTTTCGATTTACATTTTTCATGAATAACTGTGTTCTACTAGTCAAGTCCTTTCATTAGATACCCATATTGAGGGGATTTTGAAAGTAATACATATTTCGCTATTTTGGGGTGGCTGCCATTTTGGATTTACATTTTTCATAAATAACTGTGATCTACTAGGCAAACCCTTCCATTCGATACCCATATTGATGGGGTTTTGACGAAATTAGTAGTCTGTCATTTTATAACGGCCGCCATCTTGGATTTACATTTTACATAAATATCTGTGTCCTACTAGTCAAGTCCTTTCATTAGATACCCATATTGATGGGGTTTTGAAAAAAATACATATTTCGCCCATCTGGGATGGCGGCCATTTTGAATTTACATTTTTCATAAATAACTGTGATCTACTAGGCAGGCCCTTTTATTTGATACCCAAATTAATAGGGTTTTGGCGAAATTATCTGTCTGCCATTTTGTAACGTCCGCTATCTTGGATTTCCATTTTACATAAATAACTGTGTCCTACTAGTCTAGTCCTTTCATTAGATACTCATATTGATAGGGTTTCGAGAAAATATGTAATCCGCCAAAATTTACAAACATACAAACAGATAAATGAAACCGCTTGAAATGCAGCATGGGAAACATATATTTCTTCCGCACTGCCGCAAGCCACGGTTCGTCAGAACAAGCGTACGATTCACGGTTCTTTATCAATAAGCCAGCTCTCAAAAGAAACACGGTTCTTTTATGAACCGCAGTTCTTTTTTGAACCGTGGTTCTCAAATGAACGGCTCCTCAATGAACCGCGGTTCAAAAAGAGCCACGGCTCATAAAAGAACGGTGGGTCTTTTTTGAACCGTGGTTCATTCAAGAGCCGTACATTTGAGAGCCGCGGCTCATTTTTAAAGAACTGTGGATCGAACGCTCTTTCTGACGTACCGGCTCAAATGAGCGGCTCGTGAGCGCTCGCCCATCTCTACCACCACCACAAATAGGCGATACATATTTTTCACAATACCCTGTTATTATGGGTATCAAATGAAAGGGCTTGAATAGTAGATCACATAACTTGAAAACTCCAAATCCAAGATGGTCGCAATCACAAATAAGAAAATTACTTTTATATATATATATATATATATATATATATATATATATATATATATATATATATATATATATATATATATATATATATATATATATATATATATATATATATATATATATATATATATATATATATATATTTATATCTGCAGAGTTAATGGAAATATTACCAATAGGAACTGATTGTTCTAATACTCATAAAATACCTTTATCTCTGCTGTCATTTTAAAACTGGTTATTTCGTGATCGTTTTTTCCTCACTTTGTAACTTTCAGTTCTAGTAATCAACGTTCTCCTAACAAAATGCTCAATGTCAGTTCCAATCGTCGAACACGGGGCTCAACGTGTTAAAGAATCTTGAACGAGAATTATGTTATGATATTAATGTTTTATTAACATTACACTTTTCGGTAGAAATCTTTAAAAAAAATTTGAAAAATGATTAAGTAAGGATCAATACTACTTGTTCCAAGCATTCAAATAACATCAAGTAAAATTTTCTTTGCATAATTTGAAACTGCTTTGGGGCTTGCTAATCTGATAGAGTTAATTGCTCCACACCACCGTAGATGTCGACCCTTCACATTCGCCAGCGCGATTTTTTTCATTAATTGATTTTTTTCTGTTGTAGAAGCATTAGTTTACAAAGTTCTTGCCATGAACAATCCCAATTAGATCAATAAATGATTTTTTCTGAGATTGAATCCACGAACGTTCGCTTAGTGAGAAAACCGTCCGTTTGGCATGGAATGGCTGTTTTGTTACACGTATAATGGTAATAAGTATGAATTATCGTGGAAAGACATTGCAGGAAATAGCAGCTATACTCGGAAGAACCAACTATACAGCAAAGTGGAAATACGAAGGAACTATGGATAATTTCTCGGGTAGAAAACACAAACGTATCCTGTTTTCTGATGATGAACGAGTAATTGTGCGAACATTTTGAAAGAACTCAAAAACAAACATTCCTAAATTGACTACCGAAGTAGTCGACACCAGACCTGTCAGCGCAGACACTGTCCGTGAAAAGTCTTTCATTTCAAAGGTGAATATAAAAAAATGACCACAGTTTGCTAAAGCATATGTTAACATAACTAAGGAGTTCTGGAACAAGGTCCTTTATACGAATGAGATGAAAACCGATCCCTTTGAATCCAATGGAAAACAGATGGTGTGAAGGAAATCAGGATCGGTGCTCCAATTTCAGCATTTGGTTCCCACAGTAAAACACGGCGGCGGCAGTCAGATGATGTATGGTACGATGGCGGCTTCTGGAACTGGAACCACAAGGTTTATCGATTCGGCGATGGACAAGATGGCTTCATTGAACATCCTGAAACGTAACCTTCAGTGTCTCGTGCAGAAACTGGGTCTCTTTCGTGATTACTACTTCCATCAGGGTAGTAATCACGAACGCAGAACTCGAAAAGACGATTAAGGAGATCTGGGAGAGCATTTCGTTTATAGTGACCGCAAATTTCGCCCGGTGTTTGTAGACAGTGCTGGACGCCAAAGGGGGTCATTCCCAATATCTGTTAACATTTCCGAACTGATTTAGATTTTCTTCTTAAGAAAAACTTGAACTGTACACTCAATTTTGCCACGTCTTAATTGGAGATTTTTTGTTTATATTTCAACCAAAAGAAAATAAAGTTATTGGAGAATAGTTATACTAAGTGTAATAGAATACACTGAGATCTTTGTAGTAATGGAAAAACACTAGGCGGAGAATACTGCAGCTTGGAAACAATACTTGCTGCCCGCCACCATCAACTCGAACGACTATTTGTTGAAAAATGACACATAAAATCTAAGACTCTTACATGGTGAACTATTCTCATTTATAAGAGTCGAAGTTATGGCAAACCAGAAACGAATTATGTGATACAATGTTGATTGATGGAAATCTTCAAAAATTGTTTCAATCTTCAAATGAATGTAACTGCTCCGCATACACTGTTGAAGGTGCTGAAGCTGTTAAATATCAAGAATAAATTTTTACATCTAGGATAATCATTATTTCTTTCATATGAATAGATATAGCATGATTGGGTCATACAGTGGGACAGTTGATACGGGGATTCTATTGCTGTGTTTTTAACAACACGAATAGTCTGATGTTTCTTGTTGCGAGCAGCAGAGCGTGTATATCCGTGATTTCCGTAGATTTCCCTAGCAATTAAAGGCCCGGAGAAGCTAAAAGTTTCTAGCTAGACTGTGCATATGTTTCCTTTTTTTCTGTATTATAGTGACTTTTAACACTTTTGGCTGGTTCCAGTTTTGGAAGAATGTCGGGAGTGGGAATTGATTTCGTGACCCTTAGCCTGAGAGGCACGGATGATACCACTACGCCAGATCGCGTTCACTATATACATATGTTAAAAAGCATGAAAAAATTGCAAAAAATAGAACTAATCCACCGTGAATGTTTTAAGAATGGAATCCAATCAATCTTCATTCGTTCGCAAGATCTGTATCAGATATTACAAAAGAAACTTCGGAAATACCTGACTATCGAACGAATCGGATGTAGATATTAGCTCTAACTAATACCAGAATAACGTTTAGAACCAATAACGTTTAACCTTCCTATACTTGCGTGTAGGTCTGACAGACCGAGCATCAATGAGGTGGCAGAATTAAATGACTATTAAAACTGAATGAAGTTAAAGAAAAAATATATTCTGGAGCTTTTTCACTTAATTATACTATTTTCTTTGAATAAATACCAATAACGCCCAAAAATACCCAATAGCAATATCACAGAGACGCACACAGTCCAGAGTACACAAATTACGATTTTTTGCGCGAGTATAGGAGTGTTAAAAAGTGCAAGTTTCCTTTATCAATGCTATTTTTAATAAATCGTCTTGAATCTTGAACAAATACATTTTATGTTTGGAGTTGAATGGATAGCACAGAATATCACACCACTAGTAATACGAATATTAGAATATCACACCACTAGTCCTGGCCTGATTAGCGGTAGCAGTTCATTCACTACATTTGAAGACATGTTCCCACTTATTTACACTGGAGTTTCTGTTACGCAGTTGCTAGATAACATCGTGCACTTTGAAATTCGCCACCTTATGTCTATCACCTAGTTTACCTCTGATTTTTTTATTTTTATCCAATGTGAGTTCTATTTTTCCGCTTGCGGTATCTCCGGGTCGATATATCGCCGACGGATTGTTATCGAACAATATTACACATCTAATATGTTTTGACTCCTTGGCTTTGTCGTTTCTGGTCATCATGTTCGCGAAAACAAAAACACCCCAATCCACAATGAACGCAATCGGGTACTGTATTCAAATCGCGTCCACGATTTTCGGCTACACCAGTCGCTATAAATTTCAGTTGAATCGATTTGCGCTTATCTCCTGATAGTGAAGAATTATCATTGTCGTAGCTGCATTTTTCAACAGAAGATAACCGTTTTTCGACGTCTATTGCAATTTTGTTTATTTCGATATATCAAGATGCTGTTGACGTTGAAACAATCTGATTCTTGTGAAGCAATACTTTTTAATATAATCAGTTAGTCATCACTGTGGATTTCACCAGCTAGGTATTAGTTATAATAAAATATGACGATTGGTAAGAACGTTGATAAATGGTATTTAGTTAATCTGTGCATCATTGCTTCCGATAAGCATTTGTTGAAATTTGCCAGGTGTGAATATATTCAGTGCGTTGCTGGTTTTGAATCGTGAACAAGTTCGACCTCAACCATGCCCAAAGAGAAACCTTCAAAAAAAGTGAATTGCCAAGTGCGTTTCGATAGCAACCCCAATGCGATTTTCAGGGCAGGAGATGCGGTTTCCGGGACGGTTATACTTACTCTAACTAAGCTGAAAAAAGTTAAAGGTTGGTATTGGAAAACCTTGAGTCACCTTATCTATGATTCACAGTTTTTCGATTTTCACAGGAGTGTATGTATTGATTTCTGGCTTTGCTGAAACATTTTGGGACGGTAAGGTATATCATGGTCCCAAAAACCGGAAAACGAAGGCACACTTCAAAGGCTATGAAGATTTCATTGATAAGAAGATCTACCTCGTAGAATCCGACGATGGAAGTCCTATAGATTTACCCATGGGCTCTAATCAGTATCATATTCGGTTCGACATTCCTTCGACAGCATCAACTTCAATGGAAGGGAGGCATGGACACGTACGATACTTAGTGAAGATTGTGCTAGAAAGGCCTTGGAAGTATGATCAAAACTTTCAGACGCCTCTCACGGTATTAGCCAGGGCTAATAGTCAGAGTTCGCATCTTAGCAAACCTATAAAAGTAGAAGATCAGTTGAGATTCTATTGCTGGATGTGTCGTTCTGACCCACTTTTAGTGGCAGCCACCGTACCCAGATCTGGGTATGTTCCTGGCGAAACCATTGATGTTACTCTGACTGTAAACAATCTGAGTAAGGAAGAAGTATCAGAAATCATCGTAAAGTTCCAAAAGGTTATTCAATTTATTAGTCAAGTACAGATAATTGGGGAAACGCAACTTTTTGCCGAAAACAAGATAGTTAAATATGAACTTCTCGAGATTCAGAAGACCCTATCGGTGGCTAAGCTCACTAATACCAAATTTGAAAAACAATTCGTTGTTGGACCAATAACGCCTACAGAAAATCAGCATTGTGATGTTATCAAAATTGGATACGAAATGCATATATCCGTGAAACCACGACTATCCAGGCAGACAATTGAGATGACGATTCCGATCGTGGTTGGATCTTCCGAATCGACAACAAATGAAGTAACACCTTTCCAGAGATCTTCTGGAATCGAGAAGCTAGCTATGCACTTAGATGAAACTCTTCCCACAGCTCCTCCACCACCATACTTCGAAAGCAGTTGCAGCATAGGGAGGATAAATTCTATTCAGAGTGTTTACGAAAGAGAAATAAGTGAAGATAATTGAAGAACAGATTGATTAACATATATGATAAAATAGTACAGTAATTTGTGAAATCCTATATTTCATTTTTGCAAATACCTATTTTGTGTAAATCGAAATAAAAATAAAAATTATGAAATAAACTATTGCGCTTCTATAATGCATTCATGAACTGCTTTGATGTTCAAGGTTTGAAGGTTTGAATTTGAAAGTTTGAATAAATCAAAAATTCAATACTAAACGATAGGATCCGAAGGCAGTTTTGCATTGCTGAAATTTCTACTTCATGCTATTTGATTACTAAACACATGTAGTCTGGACACTTACTCAACCATTTTTTTATACACTTCTTGTTATTTCCACAAACATTTACCATTATAATATAAAATTATTACCAGGTAAAGTTACCGTTTAATGTTTTCGCAATTTCGAAAAGACATGTTATTTCATTACATAAAATACAAATTTTCATTCATTTCATTCATTCATAATGAAAGCATGTTAATTCCACCTGAAAAACCATAAAAAATTTGCATACCAGAATCCGAATTGAATTCCGATTCCAATAATACGACAGCAAAAGCAACAAGTTTTCATAGACCTTATTTTAAGATTTTCCAAAACGAAACTCGCAACTTGATAGCTCAGTAAAATTAATTGGTAAACCACCCAGCAAACATTAAATCGTATAATAAGCGTATATCTAACATCATATGCCCTAAAATTTTGTTGGCATATAATGCGCCTAACTGGCATATGCATGCAAAAGTGGAGGCCATATACATACATGGCAAATGCTTACCGAATTTGTTTGGATGAATATGCAACTTTGACCGGCTATAATAGCGATTATGTTGAAATTGAATTGCGATCTAATATGAATATATTCATGAATTGTCAAAGCACCAAATACGACTTTTGCCATACTCATATACAATTTATTACAGACATAGAAAAAAAAACTGTTAAGAAGTCGAAAATCTATGGTGTTAAAACACGCGGTCAGTTTGGTAGATTTTAATTGAAATTTAACTCTGTCTGATATTCCAGCGATAACACGATAGACGTTGAGTACTTCAGTATGTATTTCCGACTGATGAAGAGAATGATTCTGCGTTGGGCTTTAATATTTATAGTCTTGGTCAGATTAAAAGCGCGAGAAAAAGCTTTACGATAGGTCAAGCTGACCATTTAGACAAATTGAGCGAGAGCTCGAAAGTTAGCGAGCTTTCTCCGTGTTTCTAGGTCTAGGCTAGGAAAGTTATCTACATTCCTGAACATACGCCGGCCACCGTTGAAAATTTCATTTTCAACATTAAATTCACTATGGTGGTGACCTGCGACTAACTATCCTAACACTTATCAATGATCTATGATTTTATACAAATATTCGTTGATTTTCTTGAACGTAAAATTGGTTGGATTTCAGTGTGATGATAGTGGCCAAGAACTAATTGTTTCACTGTTTTGGTAATTGATCCTCATGACGTCAAGTTGCTCCTCCTCCTTCGGCTTCCTCCATCTCACATCCTTCGTCCCTTGGTTGCCGTTGTTTTCTGGTCCTGGGCGCTGCGGTTGTGGGTTGTAGCGCATAATGCATGATGCAGCGTGCTCAAGAAGTTGTGCTCGTGGTTGTGGGGTGGCAGGTTGTCCTCCTTTACCAGAACCATAGTTCCGATACGGATGTTGTCCTTTTCAGTTGTCCATTTGGTACGAGGCTGCAAGCTAGAGAGGTATTCTGTGGTCCACCTTTTCCACAGTCTGCGTAAATATTCCTGTACGGTTTGCCAGCGATCGAGTTGGTTCGAGGGAATGTTTTCGAGTGACGGTTCGGCTACTGCAGTGAGTGGGCGATGGCTTAAAAAATGTCCCGGAGTTTACACATCGAGATCTTCGGGATCAGCTGAGAGCTGGGTGAGCGGCCTCGAATTCAGGCAGCTTTCTATCTGGGTTAGAAGGGTGGTTAGCTGTTCTGCTGTTAGCGATGAATTACCGAGAGTGACACGAAGATGGGTCTTGACCGACTTCACCGCGGCCTCCCACAAGCCTCCAAAGTTCGGTGAACGAGGTGGAATAAATTTGAACTCGATACTGTCCTCTGCACATGAACGTTGGATAGCCTGCTTCATTTGCTGCGAATTAAATTGTTGTTCAAGTTCCCATAGTTCTCGTGTAGCACCCTTAAAATTTGTTGCGTTATCGCATTCAATAAGGCGTGGTTTTCCACGTCGTGCAATAAATCTCCGGAGCGCTGCGATGAACGAACCGGGGGAGAGGTCTCCCACTAGTTCGATATGAACCGCTTTTACGGATAAACAGACAAAAATTGCGACATAACATTTTGTTGTCTTCGAACGGTGCTGTGGATGACGATAAAACAGTGGACCACAAAGATCCACACCCGTGGAAAGGAAAGGCAATGTTGGAGAGACTCTCTCGGGAGGTAAATCACCCATGATTTGCTCTTGGAGTTTCGGGCGACATCTAAAACAGCTTATGCACGAATGTACAATTCTTCTGGCAAGATTACGAATACGTAACGGCCAGAACTTTTCTCGTATGCGATGAGTAACTGCGGTCCGGCATGAAGCATTTTCTCATGGTAATATTGAGCTATCATTGTTGTTAGTGGGTGGTTGGGGGGTAAAATCATTGGATGCATTCTATTCGACGAAACAGCAGCGTTACGCAATCGGTAGTATTCCGTTGGAAATGAAGGGAACTAAATTCTTCAATTTTGAACTTCTCTTCACTTGTTCGTTGCCTTCTAAACAAGCAAATTCTTCACGAAATATTTCGTGTTGTGCAATTCTCACTAATGTTTCAACAGACCTTTCTAATTCGGAGGGTCCTAACTGACCTTGTTGGCCCTGATGACGATTACGAGGATCAGCATTGAAACGGAATCGATGAATCCATGCCACTAGACGAAGTAGTGCAATATAGGTTGACCGTAATGCGAAGATTTGGTTCGGCGGGATTGGCTGTACGGCTAACGAGATCGGCTGTTCTTCTAGGTCTTCTCGCCGAATGTTTTCTCTGGCAGGTCGTTGAAACGCTGGCCAAAATCTCGTCGATTGAGACAGTCAAGGCGGTCCATTCCACCAGAGATTGGTATGCTGGAGTTGAGCATGGTCCATTCCACGAGATATTATGTCCGCAGGGTTCTCTGTCCCGGGAACATGAGTCCACAATCCAGACGATGTTATGTGTTGGATCTCCGAGACCCTGTTCGCAACAAATGTTTTCCACCGGGAAGGCGTGCTGGCTAGCCAGTGGAGGACGATAGTGGAATCTGTCCAGAAAAATGCTTTCATCTCATGCTTGATGGAGCTTTGAACCTTTTGATAGAGGTGAGAGAGAAGCAAGGCTGACGAAAGTTCTAGTCGAGGCAAGCAAACTCTTTTCTGTTTTCGTGAGCCGCCCAGAGGAGCGACCTCAGATTGCTACAAAAAGGTTTACTACAACATCTCCGTTTCTAGCTACTGCGCGTAAATAGAGACACGCGCCGTATGCCTTTTCGGAGGCATCACAAAATCCGTGCATCTCAATCATGATAGGATTTCCAATACGAATGACCCATCGGGGAACTGCGATATGCCTGAGAGATTCGAGATTGTGTCTGAATTCAATCCACCGTTCGCACAATTCTTGATCTAGCGGTTCATTTTTTTTCGCCATTTTTTTGGTTTCGCCAAAGGTGTTGCAAATAAATCTTAGCTGTGACAATAGCTGGTCCAACTAATCCAAGTGGATCAAAGAGTTTAGCAGCATCTGACAAAATGACTCTTTTCGTGAACGTCTTACAATCGTTCCATCGCGGAACATTGAAGAGAAACTGATCCGTTGTCGTTTGCCACTGTAGCCCTAGTGTTTTTATTGGATTCGAAGAAGGCTCCAACTCTAAAAGCGTTCTCTCATCTCGCAAGCTAGGAGGAACCATTTCAAGAACTGGAGGACAGTTGGAAGACCACTTGCGTAAGCAAAACCCGGCGGACTGATGTAATTGTATCAGCTGCGCACACAGCTGCCGACCTGTCGCGATATCATTAACTCCGGTTAATAAATCATCCATGTAAAAGTCATTGGATGTCACTCTTGCGGCGAGAGGATATTCATTTTCACCAATTTTGGCTAACTCCTTCAAACATCTGGTTGCCAGGTACGGGGCACTCGACATTCCGTAAGTGACTGTTGTAAGTTGGTAAGTCTTTAGTGGTTCTGTGGGCGAGTCTCGCCATAAGATTTGTTGGAGTTGACAGTCGGATGGATGAACGACAATCTGCCGGAACATTTTTTCGATATCCGATATTATTGCGTATCGAAACATACGAAAACGTAAAATTATCGCGATCAAGTCGTCTTGCACGACAAGTCCGACCATGAGTACATCGTTTAATGACACTCCGGTGTCAGTAGCACAGGAGGCATCGAACACGACCCTCAATTTCGTAGTAAGACTTTCGGGTTTAACTATGCAATGGTGCGGTAAATAGTATGTTGGCAAATTACTATTGGGTTTGTCTGGCGATGCTTCTATCATATGACCCAGTCGGCGATATTCTTCAATAAATTCGCAATAGGATTTTTTCAATGAGGAATTTAAGGTTAAGCGACGCTCTAAAGAGAAAAAGCGACGAGCGGCAACTTCCTTTGAGCTACCAAGCGTGGAAATTTTGTCAGAGCGCTTCGGAAGACGAACAAAAAATCGTCCGGTAGCATAACGTGTAGTTGTGTTGGAAACATGTGCTTCACAATACGTTTCCTCTACGGAGAATGTGCTGCTAGTTTGGCAAGTTTCTAGCTCGAAAAGGCGTGCTAGTTGGTTATCGTAAGATTGCGCCTTACAAACGTGCGTAAAACTGGGTGTTGTTGATGGTGGTGGTCCTACTTTTCCCGACACCACCCATCCTAGGACAGTTTTTTGCAAAACCGGTTGCTCTGGACCTAGTCGTATAAGTCCGTCTTCAATCAGATCATAATAAACCTCCATTCCTAAAATCATGTCGATTGGACTAGGTTCGTTGAATGTAGGGTCGGCGAGTACGATATTTTTGGGAAGTTTCCATTTTTCTGTATGAATTGTCCTGCTCGGGAGTTCTCTGGTGATTCCCGGCAAAACATGTAGCGAGAAATCAGCGATAAAATTCGAACAATGAGAATGAATTCGTGCGACGACAGAGTGAGATGAGATGATTTGCGAATTTCCTACACCTCCAATTTCTTGGTGGTTTTTGTATCTTCGTAGTGTTAGTCTTTGTGCTAATTGCTCCGTGATCAAATTTATTTGCGATGCTGGGTCAAGCCATGCTCTTGCCCAAACGGCGTATCCGTTAAGATTCGAAACTTTTACGACAGCGGTTTGCAGTAATACGGTGGAAGGAACTGTTCGAATATTTCCTATCAGAGTGGTCGATATGCAGCTGGTGGTGGTCGAAGTCGAAGGTATGTCAATGTTAGAGGGCTGAGCTGAAGGGTTGGCGAGAGGCTGGGCAGCTAGAGGTTTGCGAGAAGGTTGAGGTCTGTTGGATTCGAGTATGCTTTCTGGTGGTATGTGTTTCGAGTTTGAAGGATCTGGTGTGCGAAATGTGGCATTTTGATGTAGCATAGTGTGGTGCTTTTGTCCACAGACTCTACAAGAGCTCGATGGGCATTGTTTGACGAGATGACTCGGCGAAAGACAATTGATACACAGCGAACTCCTTTTGACGGCATCAAAGCGTTGAGAATCGTTCATTTTACGAAGTGCGTCGCAGTGGAATGCAGAATGTGTACCTTGCTTGCAGAATATGCATAATTTGGACGATAAGTTACTGGTGACAGCGTGAATTAATTTCGGTTTCATTGGCCGAACAGGTTCTGTTTTAGCGAATTCGGGATTACGAGATTTGTACGATGACGATAAAGACTGTAGTACTGATGCGTGACCTCGTAAAAACTCAATCAGATCTTCGTAAGTAGGTACATCCGTAGATTTATGATGTTGCTCCCACATCTTAAGTGTGGCTCCTTCTAAGCGTGCGCACAGCATGTGTGCTAAAAGTACGCTCCATCCATCGGTGGGTATTCCCATCTTCTGTATCATGCTAAGATTTCGTTCAAAATCATCGATAATGCGTGTTAGGGACTCATAGCATTCCCTACGCATAGGTTCAATTGAGAGAAGAGAATCAATATAATTTTTCACTACAAGTTTTTTGTTGTCGAAACGTTTATTTAGTAGCTCCCAAGCTACTGCGTAATTCGCACCAGTCAATTCTACTGACTCGATCACTCGTTTTGCTTCTTTTGGGAGTGACGATAGTAAGTATGTGAACTTGTCTACAGGTTTCAACTGTGAGTTCGAATCTATCATGCTCACGAAAATGTCGCGAAAAGTGAGCCAATTGGTTATGGAACCGTCGAATGACGGAAGCTTCACTTCCGGCAACTTGATACGAGAAAACATTTGGTCAGAGTTATCACGTGTTTTGGAAACGATAACCTTATTTGCATCGGAATCGGTATTGGTCTGTTTGCTAAGTTCAGTAACAATGAACCCATACACCATCATATAGTTACGTTCAAATTCATCGCGTATCCTGCGATTTTCTTCTTCATCCGCGTATGAGGTATCAATAGATTTACCCTCATCTTCCTCCAATTCGATCTGCAAACGAACCGACTGAAACTGCGCAAAAATTTCTTCCACTCTTCCTTCCAGTAAATTTTTGTCACTTTGCTCATCGTAATTGCTAACCTGATCAACAAGATTTTTCATTGAGTCAGTGCAGAAACGTTCCTGCCGAGATAGTGTCCGCAAACTTGGAGCCATTTTGAGAATATGAATCACGAACGAGAATTGTACAAAATGAGTCTACCAACAGAGTCGAAAATTCCGAATTTAATCACGCACTCGTCAAACTATTTCTACTGCCACAGATTCCGATAACGAGGATTAATGAATAAATCTACTTTCACACACTTGCTATGAAATTTCGTTCAATTTTCGCAAAAGCACATATACAATTTCAGGGACTCGTATAATAATCAATGTAATTAACTTAGCGAGAACTATCCCGATTTATTTCGTTTCCTTATAATCGTTGATGCATACTCACAGTGACCACGCTGTCCGTGATTATCGTTACCTCTATTGTCCAGTGTAACAATAGATGTTACAACCTCAATAGCTGACCCAAGCCAAGCGCGCGAAACTGCTCCAAGCCCTGTGATCCTGTGATGCGATCCTGCGATGCGATCCTGTTCTGCGATCTGCGGTTCTTTCGTACACTATTCTGCGATTTTATTACCGAACTAAGCGGCTTCACTTTTTCGATAGATTTTTTTTTCTTATTTCCGGTTTTATCACTAAACTCACAACTAAACTGTCTTTCGATTTAATTCACCCGCGCGTTGGAACCATCGATCCGGTTCGAAGGACCAACTTTTTTATGTTAAGAAATCGAAAATCGATGGTGTTAAAACACGCGGTCAGTTTGGTAGATTTTTATTGAAATTTAACTCTGTCTGATATTCCAGCGATAACACGATAGACGTTGAGTACTTCAGTATGTATTTCCGACTGCTGAAGAGAGTGATTCTGCTTTGGGCTTTAATATTTATAGTCTTGGTCAGATTAAAAGCGCGAGAAAAAGCTTTACGATAGGTCAAGCTGACCATTTAGACAAATTGAGCGAGAGCTCGAAAGTTAGCGAGCTTTCTCCGTGTTTCTAGGTCTAGGCTAGGAAAATTATCTACATTCCTGAACAAAAATAAATGGCGCAAAATATTTTCGTGAAATGTTTATTATAGCCTCACGAATCGCCATTTTTATATATGAGTATTTATGTTTGTAGAAATAATAATTGTTTGATTGACTTCTGTTGGGAGTGGAATATGAATGTTTAAAATGGCACAGATTGATGTTTGGTGAATACTGCTCCGATGTGGTTTAGAACTCCGGTCGTCTGGATTATCATCCACCAGCTATCTCGCGCGGCTATCTGAAATTTAATTCAAAAGCGGTTAAAACTTTCGAGTGCATCAGCATTTTATTGAAATTTCAATATGATGTAATATGTTCTTTATTAGGATCTAATATGATTTACTGTTTCATGATTTTTTTCAGCATGCAACACGATTTACTACAGTACTGAATCGATTCAAATTATACGCTTATACGACACACAAACTGCATCAGCGTATTATATGCATATGATGCGGATTAAATATATTTTACGACAATGTACATCATAAAATTGATGTTTATTATACCGAAATGCGACTTAATTTGATTATGGTATATAAAATCGAGTTTTTACATTTTGTGCGATTTCAAATATACACGATACATACTCTGATTGATATTATATGCGATTATGATTTATTCGGATTTCTTGTAAGACTTGGCACGTGCAAAATTATACGATTTAATGTTTGCTGGGCAGATTACGAAACCATGTATCGTTTCAGTGCGAACCCAACAGTTTTCGGGTTAGAACTAGTGATCCCCGATAATCGTTCGATTAATCGATTAATCGAATACTTCCTACAGAAATCGATTATGAATCGAACGAATACTGCACAACCAATAATCGAAGCGAACGAATACTTTACATCGATTAATCGATCCAAACCCAGAGCAAAAAAACCGTACGGCCGCTGCAGTTTTATTATGAAAATCAATTATTATCTTTGACACTCTCCTAAACTCCTAAAAGAGGCTCAATGCCGTCGATTCGAAATGAGCTTCGTTTACGAGTTTATGGGAGCGTAAATGATAATAATTGATTTTCAGGCGGAATGAACACTTTTTTGATTCCAGATGGCTTTCTAACAAATGTGAAATATTATTATAACTAATTATTTCTCTCAGTGTGACGATTAATCGATTAATCGATTATTTGGAGCGATTAATCTCATCGAATAACAAACTGCTGAAAAGTATTCGATTAGTGGATGAACGATTAATTTCAAAAATTGGGGATCACTAGTTGGAATTAGAGTGGAGCTGGTTAGGGTGCTCATACACTGTTTGACCGACGTCAAATACTTGATTTTTTTTGACAGATAAAATTTGATCAACGTATATTGCAAGGTGGTATAATAAGGTGGAACGATAAGCATGAATTGCTGTTCAGCCATTACTTGAGTTCGAATTGACAGCGGCCAAACGCATTTCAAAACAAACAGTCAGAATTTGTCAGGGAAGAGGACAACGAATGGCATGCAATAAATGGACAATGGGAAGTGCATACCGCTATGTGTTTGCTGTACATAAACGTCGTTTTTGTTTAAGCTGTTGGTATCATTGTTGGGATTCGTTGACTGCTGCAAGTTATTGTTTCTATTGCTGAAAGTGAGGGTTATTGCCGTTGCTGCTGGGATTGGTGATTCGGTGATTGTGTGAGTTTTACTGGTGGGTATATGGAAGAAGCACTACCGGCGGGCTTGTGTTTTACTGCTCTAAGTTCCATTCGCTTTGGAACACTACAGCTGGTTCGGTTGAAACTGGCCCAGCATAGGTACCTGGTTCGTTTATAAACAAATATAGTCACTGTCATTTTTCATCTACTCTCGCATTTTCCATGCCTCGACATCATACTGTCGAAAACGAACCGCCTGTCAATTCCAGCTCCTTGGTATATTGATCAAATATATTGGACAAAAAAACGACAAGTAAATATTTAATTATTGGATGCCTAAAATTAATATTCGGTCTATTCCTTCGAATGTATCGGTACAAGGTTAAGTTACCTTAAACATTTCAGTCGATTTTTTTGTTCGATGTTTGACAATGTTTGCCACTGTGTAACCCGCAACGACCGAGAGGCGAGCGGGTTACACAGTGCGCTCTCTGTAGGACCCGCGACACCGTTTGTCCACGGGACGCAATGCAGACACAAGGGAGCCTGGGTCGATTCCAATGACTACCGCTTATGCTGGAATCTCCTCACGGGACCTACTCAAAATCTTCTTCCCCTCAACTTCGGAGCTCGCTTCGGAGCGTAGGAGTGAGAGTGGAAGTGGGAAAAAAGGAGTCTCCACTAAGACTCGTGACCAACTCCACAACAAAAATATTTGAACGGATTTGTCGTCGGTGCTTAGGCCACCGCGTGCCGGTAAATACACAACCGTTTCTTATAACTGAACGTCTAAAGTCACATCAATTCAACATCAATTCAATTCATTCTCTACACTACTCAATCAGGGAAAACATTAAATGAACATAGGAAAATATATTTACATAACCGACAATGAATTCCTCCCGACTAAACACTAAATTCTACATCCCAAGTCTCGAACTCATAACCTGGAGGTTGTGAAGACGGCGCGTTTGTCAATTACTCTATTCGCTCATGTGTGTACGGCATTGTTCAAATCACGCTAAACTATCAGATGGAGTGAGCTCTCCACTGCATGCAATTGTGTGTGTGGCTATATATAGCGTTTCTTTCAAACTCACTTATCCTACATGCGCATGTTAAAAATATGGATAAGGAAAGGGTACTCACTACCATGGTTTTACGTGATCGATGCGGCGGCGGCTTCTGCTCCAATATGAGTGGGCGTATGATGTTGTTTCCGGTGAGCCTTGTCGCGGCTGCTAAGGTTTTGGTGCGCAGCACGTTTCACTCAGGGTGCGAGAACGATGAGCCTTGATTGGATGATCGGCCTGTTTCAACGTTGCTCCGTGGGGTCAGAAGCGGCACTTCCTAAGACGTTCACAGACAATCATACACAGAAAGCCATTCAAAATTACACCACATTATACAAAGCCACAATGTCGTTCTTACCTCCAAAATTTATTGAGCCGATGCGTGGGAGGGTACAATTTAGTTTTACTAACTTCTAGTCACTAAAGAAGCTATCGAAAATTAACAAAAAAACACACACACATTTGAGTATAACTAACACGTGATACCAAAGCACCAACTACCTTCTTCAACTTTTCTCGCGGTTTAAAAAAAAACTATCACCACTCCTGCCTCGGTCCACGGTCCAAGTTGAAATGGACGAACATAATTTTTGGTCCTCAGATCAGCGCACTTATCAATAGGACCGGAACTGCGTAATTATTAACGAAGTTAATAATCACGCAAGTCATGTCAAATTCCCTTGCCCCTACATCGGTTTCATATTCAAACATTCTCGGGCGATCACCTTTAACCTCCCGAGCGCAGTTCAAATCGAGTCGCTTGCCGGGTTTTTGAGGTTCCGAGAACAAGAAAACCCCCGCCCAAAGAGTCTGCTGTTTGGAGGAAATATCCAAACGAAAAAAAGTGAAATAAAGGAAAGCATGAGTCTTTCGGGTGTATTGGTATGTGGGTGTCTTGGCTAAAACACAGCCGCCGAATCACATCCAGCACCCATTATGGCAAGTTGCTCAAATCTACAAAGCTCTCGCTCTGCCATTCATCCAAACAAATACAGAAGGGAGGAACTCAGATCCACACATACGAGATTGTGTTGGATCTGACTTCAGATTTAAGAAACGAGGGGCTTCCATATGTCGAAATCAGTACCGTGCTACAACTGTTGAAAATTGAAGACTGACAACTGTTTGTCTCTGTCCAATCAAAACAGCTTCCAAGTTCCTTTATTAACCACGACCGATATGACGTGAGGCAGAGAGAGAGAAAGTTTTTCACAACATCTAGGGTTGGCTATTGAAAAATAACGTCCCATAACTCTCTTTCTTGAAATCATGACGACACGTACTCTTATAGTTACGCACACCATGCAGCAAAATAAAGCATATACCAATGTCCATGAGAAGGATTAACAGGTGAAGCAGATGGCAGAATTTGCGAGCGTAGTGTGCGTTATAGCATGCGCTAGAGGCGTGCAATCCAGCTCATCATGATGAACAGCTCAGATCAGCTCAGCTCATCTAAAAGACCTGTTCTTTATGAACAGCTCTTCAGCTCAGTTGTCAGTGTCGACGTCTGGTGGCGGCTTTCAATTTAGGTCCTAAACTCGATTGTGCAATCTTTATTGGCGATCCAACGCAAAACGTAAACGATCGGTGAGACATCTGGATTTTGTTTTTGAACTAAGAAAATGATGCTAATATAACCTAAAACTCAAAAACAAATCACGTATATTTTACTTCCGGGCTTTCCAAGGTAGTTCTCACATTCAGGAATCGTACATTTTTCCACTTGTGTTTGATTGTGCTCTCGAATTTCCTTCTTTAATTCAACCATTGTCAACATTTTTATAGTTTTCACTACTGAAAGAGGTAAATAAATAACATGTTATATATAAAATTGCGCAGAATTAAATTTCTTACAAACTCATCGCAATCAAATAATCTTTTATGATTATAACATTGTAATTTATGGAAAGAACTACAAACCTTCCATAAGCTAACATGGAAAAATTTAAAACCATCATCACTTTCACCGCAGCGCCGCCTAGGTGTAGATTTGTACGTTAGATCGCCAATCAGATTAGAAGAAACAAAGCCCGTTTTGAAATGTTGAAATTTAAATGAAATTTTTCACATCATGTTATTTAACAATTTGTCTATACATTTCCGAAATTTTTACTGAGACTTTTCATTATAATAAAAAGTTGTCTTCAAAAACAATTTTCTTATGAGATTTTTTCACCGCCTGCAAACGAAGTGTTTTTCAATGAAATAGAATACTAATTTGATACACAGAAGTCAATTTCCATTCATAGTTTTAATTTTAAAAGCGCGTTAATTCTGCCTGAAAGTCAGTTATTATTTTTGGCGCCCCCTAAACTGGTAAACAAAGCTTAATGCCGTAAACGCGAATATACCAGTTGCAAAGACGAGGAACAAATGAAACTGAACTGATGTCATGACACGAAGAGCGAGAGGCGGTCAGTTCATTTGAATCTTAAAGCTCACACACTCTCTGCAATTCTACAGCTCTTTTCCGTCCTGCATCATTATCAAAGTGTGCTGAAGGGCTGTTTGTTTTTTTTGCGAGCTGTTCCGTGTCAACTCACTTCAAGGAGTCGATTCTTCGGAACAGCTCAGGAGCGGATGGTACATCTCTAGCATGCGCAGCCATAGTTACTTTTCACATTGTGACGTCAATATTTGTGTTCAATTGCCTTCCACCTCCATGTGAAAATGCTTTCTTCTGCAAGTTTTTTATCAATTGAGGGGCTTAGAATGCAAGGGATATAAGTGACTTGATCGATTTCTCTTCATCAACTTTTTCTTTAGTTAATAACTCAATTGAAAAACAGGAAGTGGGTTATATCTATGGTATAACCGCAAGGGTGACGTAGGACTATCGTTGATTTAGAGATCATTTGTTTGAAGTTGAATCTGAATTCATTCTGAATGAATGAATATTTGAAGAACTTCGAAAACGAGAGCGTTACGTTGGAGGCACAAGGTTTTATGCATCCAATATTGGATACGGAAATATCCTACTGATGAGGAAGAATAATCTTCAGAAGCTATCCTGTTAATTGCGATTGATTGAAAAATCACAAAACCAAATGTATTTGGTCACAGTATTACATGGATAGAAAACATTAAAATAAACTCTTTCACATGAATGTATTTATAAATTCCCAGAGGAACTGGCAGATTATTTTCAGTAACGATAAGATACTTCCACATTTTCCTCGATACTGGAAGCCCACCAGTGGTTTATGCTAACTCGATAACCATCTGTTAATAGCACTTGATTGAAACATATTTGGTCACATATTTGGATAGAAAACATTCAAATAAACTCTTTCACATGAATGTATTTTTAAATTCCCAGAGGAACTGGCAGATTATTTTCCGGATCTTTCTCGATGCTGAATGGCATCCAAACGGAAAGAATTCCGCGCGTGTATGTGTGTGTGTGTGTAGCGGCTGCTTCGAGATCTTCCCGGGGAACCGTTTGTGGCATCACTCTCCTCCTGATGGATTCCCTTCTGGCCTAAGGTGCACAAACAGGCTCTTGTTGACACCGTTCATCAGCGCTTTCGTGATAAACGAAATTAGCTTCACCACAACAGCGACAACATGCTCCAATCGCTGTTCAATTAGAACTGAGTGGATTTCCGGGCGGCGCTCGCTTATATACCGATTGGTGATTTCAATAGCCTGTTTTGAAAGCAAATTTAAGACTATTGAAACAAGTTTTTTGATCAGAAAGTAACAAGTATAGAACGCGTAGACATTTTATCTTTCGAATGAAGTGTTTATCATACCATTTCGTTCAGTTCTTTAGGAGCTATTAACACTCAAAATCTCGGTCTCCGGCGTAACGCTTTCGTTTTCGAAACTTTGATTTTACACCCCGATATAGAAATGAAAGACGTAGTCCTACGTCGAAAAACGTTCTGATTTAAGTTTGCTATAGAATCCGATAGATGAGGTTCTGACCTATCTTCTACATTGTCAAATACAGCTGGGAATATATTTGCAGCTAAGGTATGACCAAAAGAGAGAGTCGATGTAGAGCAATCGATCAAATCACTTACACCTCTTTCATTCTAAGGGTGCTGATACACTGTTTGACCGAAGCCAAATACTTGACTCTTTTTGACAGATAAAATTTGGTCAACGTGTACTGATCAAATATATTCTACACAAAACACGACAAGCAAATATTCAATTATTGGATGCCTAAAATATTTTTTCAGTCTGTTCTTCGAACCTGTCGTTACATGGTTAGGTTACCTAGAATATTTCAGTTGATTTTTTCCATGTTCGGTGTTTGATATTGTTTACTACTGTTGAAAATTGAAGAGTGGCAAACAAAATAGTGTTTGTACAAATATCAAATCAAACCTTATCTGTCAAAAAATAACAAATATTTGACCTCCGGGCAAACAGTGTACGGCCACCTTAAGCCTCTCAAATATCTTTTCGTGGAGTTCCCACTGAATATGCGTATAATGTTACGGTATGAAATGGATATTTGTGAAATGATGTCGGAAACGATGAATAAAAGTAATATTTTTTATATTTTTGTATTTTTGTATTTTTGTAACAAATTTTCGTTATTTTCGTGATGATATGATGATACTTTGAAGGCTCCCAGTACCTAGTCTACAATGAAGCAACTTTTCATTGAAAATTCTGCTATTTCCGAGGACTAAGAATACGACTATTTCCTGGACATTTTTGCTCCATAAATGATGGGAGTAAGTCACAATACAATCATCATCTACTAAAAACAATCAGTTACAAGATTTCATGACCGGGGATTATTTTTTGTATTTTTGGGAAGCTTATGCCCCCAAGAAATGTTGTCCTAAGAGGATTTTTCGATATTCGATTTCGTTGGAAAGTTACAGCCAAAAGTATGAAGCCACCTCAAGGGATATAATATTAATGTACGAATTTTAAAACGCGTTTTTCTCAAAACCATGTTATTTCAACTGGTGGTATCGATATCTCAGGATCTAGTCGATCGATTTGGCTGCAATTTTTTATCAGCATGTAAAAATGAATTATCTAAGGCGTTATATAGCCGTTTTTTGATATCTCATTTCTTCGATTTTTTACAAATCGCTATTTGAAGATTTTTAATGAAAAATATCTAATTTTTAACAAAAATGGCCGTCGGTGTGACAATTTTTTGAATTTCAAAAACCCGCTATGTAACGCTTTAGGTATTGTCCAAAAGTTTCAAAATATTAATTGGGATTTGTTCTACGACACCCCGTTGCTTCAGAACCGATACCATCAGCAAGGTACCGATTTTCCGACAGCATCAACGCAACCAGCTGTCAACAGCGCCATAATCATTATTCGTGCACTCAAAAAATGGAAAATACATCTTAAAATATACCTCAAACAATAACCAAAATACATGAACACTTCACTTTATTCGTAACATCCACAAAAATTCATAATTTTCCGAGCTTCCAGACAGGGTTCGTCCATAAATATTGTTTCGTTTCTTCCATATATATATTCCATATTCAATGCAAATAATGACAACACTATATTTAGTCTACCATCTCAAAAATACTCTACCTGCTGCTCCACCTCATATGTACTCATTGGTGTGTCATCATGAAATCTGAGACCAAAGTACGTGGAATAAGAAGGTAGTCTACTCCCTGCTTTGTTCAAGTGTGGTAGGCAAAGGAAAAAAGCAAGAAATAGTAATAAACCATAGATCGAATCCATATAATAAATTTAAACATTTTTTAATTTTTCAAATTATAATACAAGAACTGTCTCCAAAAATGTTTCGAAATGATGAAATAGCAGTTTACTTAATTATTTTAAAATTTAAAACTGTAAAATTATCGCACCTGTACTATAAAAATAATGCAATCCGATAAACAAATGTGTTGAGAGGTTATATCGAAGCAGTGTCGTTCCCGTTCCCGAGCCATGGAGCGAATGCATGGGATAACTGAAAACGTCTCCGATTAGTTTATCTCATTCGAAATTATTCTGTTCCGGCATCGCGGGACGTGGTACTTCAACATTTCGCTGAAGTAAACAAAACCTGTCCAGTATGAAATCGATAAAAAACCATATAAAAACTTACTTGCACTGAAAAAGCGGTATATTATCGTGTTTACCGTCGGCACGACTTACGATTTTGTCTCTTTTCAGGATTTTTGGAACTTTTAAAATCGAGAAATATTGAAAAAACTTCAGTACTTCGAACTAATTGAGGATTTGTTATTACTAACTTCGTTGTGTGTGTAACACATGCGCTCTCCGTGTGTATACACAGGAGATATCCCTTACCTTCTATTCTATGTACTTTGATCTGAGACATGAAATGGATGCATTCGCGATCAGCTGTTTCTGGCACTAATAACTAAACCTGTTATTTTGCTGTTGGAGTTGAAACGACGACTGTATCGTTTATGAAACAAATAATCTGGATAATTATGGTACCGAATTCAATAGTTTCGAGAATGAGGGAATCATTTTTGAACATTTGCAAGACGAAATTAAAATTTCACGAAAAATGCTCACGTTGGATGTCAGAAGCTCGTTTGACAGTTCACGCATACAGATACTCAGTCGCACCACTACGCAGGCAAAATATGAAAGAAATTAACTTGCCGTTGTGGAATGGCGAACAGTATAAATTTGAACTTCGACGATGAAGGATTTCTCTGAAAAATCGATTCTTCCTTTAGGTTGTGCAGTAGTGATACCAGTGTTGTGTTTTACCCGTTGTGCTAATGCAAGTGCTATTGTGGATCTAGCTCCTCTTATCATCAAGCTAGTGGAAGTGAGGTGGGGTGGCACTGATCAAGTGAACCGTGGAAGACCGAGAATAAAGCTAAAACTGCACCGGAAGTGGAACGAAATTGGCTCGACCAGCAGAGCGAATGCAGACTGAATTGCTTTGTTTTGCTGGAATGGTTTGGTCGGTGTTTGGGAATGGTGAAAATTGATCCTTCCTGAGTGGCGGAATATTTTTGGAAAACGACTTACGTACCGATGGAAGCAACTAGCGGATACCGAGTTATATTTGATCCTAGAGCAGGTACGTTTCTGACCTCGACGTCCGTCTACCAATGGAGATTACGAGTGCGTGTGCATGTTTTAGCCTCTGTATTTCTCCATATAATTCTGCATCAATATTTATATTGTGCGTATACGTTTCAGAGTGTTGGGGATGTGTCTATTTAGCTCAGCGTTCCTCTTGCTATTTCATTGCTCCTAAAGTGGGTTAAATATAGAACTCGAGAATCGTTGGGATAGCGCGAATTTTCGCGAAATGGCTATCCTTGCAAAGCAAAGGCTTGGCCCAAGCTGACCTGATTCTGTTCTATGGGCGCTGAAGAGAAAATCGTTCATAGTAAGCATACAACTTTCCGCATATTTGTTCCAATGAGCGCAGCGATGTATTAAAACTTCCAACATCACAGTGCGAACGTCATTTTACGGGCATTTATGTCAGCGCTTTATTTACCCACACTCATTTGCGACGAATCGGCAGTGCTCGGCACCGTCAATACAAGCTGGCGGCTGTTTAGTATCATTTACAGCCGCCGGTCTGCGAAGTACGCCGGGTGTGGTTTGTTTACGTTTGGCTTGCGTGTTTTGTATTTGTTTGAACACGTGTCCATGAACTAAGCTGATTAGAATAATTTTTATTCAATTGCACGAAGATTAGAAAATTTGCACAAATTACAGGATATGATTACATTCAATACGTTTATTTTTACCTGAGCTGTGTTTTCAAATTCTTGCACTCATCTCTCGCGCGTATGATTTTTCGACACATTCACAAATATTGAAGCTTTAAAATATTAATCAACATCGTACCGAGCTGTAAAAATTATTTTTGACGTAGAACTACGTCTTTCATTGAGGGTGCCAAATCAGAAAACAGGTCACGTTTTTATGAAATAAAGTTAAAGTCAATAACTATTTTTGCCGCGAACGGATTTTGGCGATTTACATACCAAATGAATTGGAAATTCCCTAAGATTTGTTTGTTATGCTATATATTACAATCCCTTGGTTTGTAAATGATTCAAATTGATGAAAACTAGAAACATTTCCATTTTCCCATACATTTGGTTTGGTTCATTTGTGAGCTTCTCTACCCGTGCCGTCAATAAAGAGCAACTTATCGGCAAACAACGAAGGGGAATGATTTAAACTTCGTGAATAAAGAAAAGAAGAAGATTAAGCACTGAAGGGGAATATTTGCCTAAAGCATAAATATTGGATCTCGTTGAGGCAAACTTTCAGTATCGGTCTAGATACGAAGCAATGAACATCGCTTGTTCGTCCTTGCTTTGCGTCATCGCATGTTTTCGTTTCGGATTGAGCAATGGATACGACCAAATTACTTACTCGCTGATATCTCTGGCATAGAAATCACTACATCAAACGGACGCCTTCTATTAAGGTTCCGAATTACACAATTGTGTGAGGAATCATCAAACTAGGCTATCATCGGCTCACCAAGAAAATAATTGTTCAGGAATTTTGTGTGTCATTTGGTTTCGCAAGACAGTAGCAAATTTATCTCCACCAAGGATGATAGCTAAGCTAATTGAGACCGGAAATAATAATAGAAAGTGTTTTTGAAGAAGAGCGCATAGCGGAGATAAGTGTGTATATATTTAGTTGCTTCAAGCCATTGGTAGCTTTGTGTGCGTACATGCATGCTTCATAATCCGTATGTACAAATAGCATCTTCGCTACGCTGAAACCCCATTTGTATCTGCTTCGGTGTGCATTGGCCCTGTCGCGATGCAAAATCACCTAACATTTTGATGCTCTGATGGACGATTGTTTGGTGGTGAAAATTATGCAGCCGCGATAATAAATATAAACCCTCAGTTTGCAGTTATCATATCCCTTCCTTCACTAATCAAGGTCATTGATGAGACTAAAATAAAAACGTGGGGCACGTTGGATTTCCATTATCCGCATTTAATGGTTTCATCATATGCCTGTATTATTATTATGTTTTTCACAAAGAAACCGTTTCCCTTAAAAAGTTTTTTTACTTATTTAATTTTTGACAAAAGCCATCGGCGTAATTTTCATCATGCGCTAAAAAAACCCCAATGTTCAGGATTTTTTTTTCAAATTTTCATTTTCTGGAAAAAGACGAAAAATCGAAATCAAAAATTGGCCAAGAGCTGCATTTTTCTTTTCTGTAGGAAATTTTTGCACATTGTTGCGGATTACTTCGGATTTTAAAATTGACGAACACTATTAGATTAGCTTCATTTCGTTGCTTCAAATCTGTATATATTTTTATAAACGTTCCTTCGTTGTCTGCCCAGGACTCAGCTGACAGCATAAAAAATGTCAGCATAAAAAACCACAGTAACCATAGAAGAATCAGACTGATTTTTTTGGCAAACTTAATGAAGCGATCCAAATGTTAACATTGAGTTTGTAAAATTTATTAGATGCTGTTCGGTGATATTAAAACCGATGTACACTGGAAAACAAATTTCACAAAAAGTTTTTCTAAAATCGAAAGCAAAATATCGATTTTGTCGATTTTTCGAGTACAAAGAATCGATCCAAAAAAGGGTGGGTTATATGTATGATATAACCGCAAGGTTGACGTGGAACTACCGTTGTCTTAGTAAGCATTTGTATTGTATTGATTAAATTATCGATTGAATGGAACAATTTTCGAATGTAAATGAATTCAACATATTTGGTTTATAAATAAAAA
Organism: Toxorhynchites rutilus septentrionalis; assembly: GCF_029784135.1. Classification (NCBI taxonomy): domain Eukaryota; kingdom Metazoa; phylum Arthropoda; class Insecta; order Diptera; family Culicidae; genus Toxorhynchites; species Toxorhynchites rutilus. Next base: position 292,331,709 of record NC_073746.1, read on the forward strand.
GTTTGAACAGCTGCCATGTAAGGTCTATTCATGGATTGTAATAGATTATGTTCTTCGTTACAAGTAAATTTGATGACCGTCCTTTTACGTTTACGTTTGATATGAAAATACCCCCGACTTACATGTATTTGCAATGCGGATTCCCCCAGACATATTGATCTTGAAGTCAGTGTTGTGGAAACCGTAAATCGGGCCAATCAAAACTTGGTAGTTAGGGCGTTTAGATAACGCTTGACATTTTACAGTTATTCAATTGTTTATCTCATGGAAAATAACATTTTATTAATTGTGATAGACGTGTAGAAATATTTCCTTTCAATTGATGTAAACATCTTTCCGATCTGTTAAAAAAATGTTCGAGTTATAAGCGTTCGGAATCTTTAATTTTTTCCTGTATATTCTGTTCCGTCTTCAACGGAAGAATGGGATTTGTATTTTTTGCTACACCCGTCGAAGCCACACACAAACATATTTTCCATCAGCCGAGCGCACGAATCACCCACATTCATTTAGATTTCATTCGACAACCGATATACCGAAAAAGAAATAAACCAACACAAGCAGCAGTAATAATAACAGCAACATCAGCACCATTAACGCAGTAACGTCATCGGGACTATAAGTCATCCTTTTCTGCAGTACTGAACATTTTCATTGCATCGCATCAGAACGAAACCATACACGAAGTGAACAAGTCTAAACGTGAAACATAGTAAATGAAAAATATAGCGAATATTTAAATATCACTAATTGAGGTTAAAGTTCTCTTTTGCAAGCAATCCATTTCTGTCGGCGTGTTTTCAAAATCGCCCGAACATGTTCTATGTTTAGATTTTTATTTCACTCCCATATACTCCGGTTAGACGTAGTTCCACGTCAATAATCGGAGGTCGGAATGGAAAAAATCTATTTTCTAAAGATCTATTCAAGATCGCCCAATCCTAATTACTACATTTATGATGTTTTCATTGCCAATATCACATATCTTCTTCTTAAATGGCACTAGCGTTCCGAGAGGAACTTGGCCGTCTCAACGTACTTGCGTTATTTTTCTTAGTACTTAGTTGGAAATTTCTATGCCAGATAACACGCCTTGAATGCATTTTGAATGACAATCTCTAGAATACGCGTGACCACAGTGCAAGACGGAGGAAATTTCTTTGACGAAAAATTCCCCCGACCAGAACGAAAATCGAATCTGAACCCCCGGCATGTTAGGTGTGACGCTAACCACTCGGGAGCACAACGAGCAATGTTACATATGTAAACACTAAAAAATATTTTGGTATTAATTTGGTATTGGTAATTAAAAAACTCACACGAGGGTTGTGTCTGAGACACGACCGCATGGTTGACGTAGGATTCCGTTAGGCTATCTGTTGATTTTGGATATGTTTGAAAAATTAAACTCTTTGATAATGATTTGTGGCCCTGAAAAGGGCCGTTTTGTTTGGTTGTTAGGTATTGTTTTTTCACTCCACCAGTGTTTACAACCGAGTGATGATGACAGAAGGATGATAATTAGTCGTTAGATCGTGCGTATCAGATAGAAGATGCCGAAGTGGAATGAGATAAGATGAAAACCGCCCTCTGTGACTCTAGACGAGATGCCTCCTGTGTTATGTATGGGTGAAATAAAGAAACAAAACTCATCAATGTAATATAAGATAATTATCAATACCGAACACAATTATCAATTTTCTCATCAGTAAAAACATGTTAATTCAATATAGAGAAAACGAAATGAAATGCGAAATGTAATTTTCTTTTATAATTTTTACTTTCTGAATGTTTATTCAACCTAATGCGAATTTTAATTGGACTAACAACACCTAATACTATATGTAAAGCATATGGGAAATCACCTTTTCGAATATTTCTTCACTTTTCCTACTTTTTTCGCCATATGAACTTTTCTTGAGTGACAATGAACACAACAAAACAAACAGCTTAAACCGAGCGACAAATTCTCGAGCGGGAACTTCTTGGTCTTGGTTTCTATTTATGAAAATTGAAGTAAATCGTTCATATATCAAGTCATTTTTAACACAAATGCTACCATATACAATCTCACACTTACACTTGTGCTAATTTTTTCACAATACACGATCGGTCATTGATATAAAATTTCACGAAGCAACCAACATTATAATTTCAAATTTGAATTTCATTTGCTAGAATATAAAAAATGCCCACAATTTGCATATTTTGCAATGCAGATTTCCTCCGGGAACCTTGGTTTTGATTTCTTTGTTAGGGAACACATTTTGGTGGGAACAAAAACTCCTCCTACTCTTATGTATTTGCAATGCCGATTTCCCCAGGCAGCTTGGTTTCGATGTCTCTGTCAGGGAACCGCCGCATGTGTCGTCAATTTCGACCAATCAGGTGTGAGTACTTCCGTTAGGATAACGGTTGAGGTTGTTCAATTGTTCGATAGTTAGTTCCATTACATATATTATTTTATTCAATATAAAAAATTGTTATGGAGTGCCGAAATCGATTGACGCAAAAATTTCATCAATCCAACATGAAATGACTGAGCAATGCGCGTTTGAAATTGGACAATTTTTAAGCTGTGCTCGATTTTCGATTTTCAATTTTCAATTTGTACCCCAATGTGTTCCCGAAAGACGTAGTCCTACGTCAAAACTGATTACTAGAAACTAATTGATGCTAATGTTTCATTACCTTGTAAATTTTAGCTACAATATCACGACCAACAGATGGTATGTTCAAAAATAAGAATGGCTTTTCACGAGGTGTGTTCGAATCTAAAAGTGAAATTTTTTTAGAAATCATATTATTATGTTGTATTCAAAGCGTGCCTACATTTTTAAGTCGTATAGTTATTTGATCTTTCAATTCATTCCGATGAAACATTTTTTCACAACTGATGCTCTTTCCAGATTTTGATTTTGTTACTCAATGTCCAGTTTCTATGGTAAAGCTTCATTCGTAAATTACGACACATTTGTCATCATTGGTGAAATACGATCAAAAATGATGTTATGAATAGCACAGCATGTTTACAATCACAATACCTACGCATTTATTTTGATCATACAAATATTAACGACATCATACATAAACCAATAAAAATGCCTTATTATATTTGTCCTCAGCTCTTTCAGTCTCTCTCTCTCTCTCTCTCTCTCTCTCTCTCTCTATATATATATATATATATATATATATATATATATATATATATATATATATATATATATATATATATTCTTGGTTCAGTTCGTAATTTCTATCCCATTTGCCGTGTTCATCATGATAATGCCAACATTAATAACATTATATACGAACCCTTCACCTTATATGAGGGGCTCAGAATGCAAGAGGTGTCAGTGACTTGATCGATTTATTTTCATAAACTTTTTATTTAGTTAATAACTCAACTGCAAAAAACTTTCCAATTTAAGTTTACTATAGAATCTGATACATGAGGCTCTGACTTATCTTCCATTTTGTCAAATACAGCTGGGAATGTATTTGTAGCTAAGTTATGACCAAAAGAGAGAGTCGATGTAGAGAAATCGATCAAATCACTTACACCCCTTCCATTCTAAGCCCCTCATATATGATGTATCCCACCGTTCTAGGGACATCTCATCTGAATAGTTCATTAAAGTGAACCGTGGTCTTAGGAGGAACCTTGAACGAACCCAGTGCTCTTTGTTTGCACAAACCGTCGTGTTCTTTCAGCTCCATCACGGTTACTATCATCTCGTTCGTCTCATTCCGACCACAACAAATGCAAGAGTACAATAGTTTTCACGTATCTGCTACCGCAATTTCTCCAGGTGTCTTGATTTTGCGTAATTGTGTTGGGCAACACATTATGATCACCATAACTGCAAGCATTGTCATTGAGTTATATTCATTTTTTGTGGAGTGCTTGAATGGTGAACACTGCTGGATAAGTATCGTCGAGAATCGAGTGCCTTTCTTATAACATAATGAACGGAGTTTAGCCTCAAGTTTGTCGACAAGGACCTTTCTCAAGGCTAGGGACGAATGAATTGAAATAGTTTAAAATCTCTATAATTCAACAACTGAACTGCATTAAGTTGATAATTTCAATAGCTTACTTTTGAAGTAATTTTTGAGCTATTGAAACAAGCCTTCGTTTAGCCGGAAAAGAATTATCAACGCTCAAATGACAAATCGACACCTCCTCGAAAATTTCCAGCGCAAATAATATTTCTTCCTCGACAATTGGAAATTCTGCTTTCACCAAACAATGCGGTTTCTTTGACATGATGAAATGTTTTCTACCACATATCAAACATGTCGTATTCTCCGCTGTCGAATCCATAGCCAACCATTCACATGCAATCTATATTATTATCGATACTTTGTTTTTCGCTAACGCCTCCGTTCAGTCCGACGGCCGAATAGAAACGAGATTGGGAGAGAAGAGCACAATGCATTGGTGAGTGAGCGAAACCATTCTCCTGTCACTTCGCAATTACAATTAAATGGATTTCCGAAGTGGCCAGCTTATATACAGATTTGTGTGATTAAAATAGCCTGTTTTTGAAGCATTTTAAACCCTTCTGTACTCGCACGAAAAATTCAGTCTCTGCACTTTAAGTGTAACACGTTCGTTTTCGAAACTTTGAACTAGAACGTGAATTTCATAATGCAACTTCATTATCTAGAATTAAGTTCCAAACTTTTGTAAGAACTTTGGATTAAACAGAGAACAAATGAAATAAATATATAGTAAAGTCAAAATGAAAAAGAGTGAAAAAGTAAAAAAAATATATCAAAAATCAAAAATCTATTCTATCATTTCTAACGATGTAACGCAGAAAATAGAGAAACCGCTCATACGTCTACACTAAAAATGGACTAAAAATACACATGTACATGTTTTATCGCACTTGTTCCCAATTTTCATTGAATCGATTAAGCCGCTCTTGGACATAACTACGTCGTATCAGCGGCAGTTTAGAGCGGTCGGTGGGAGTGAGTGGCGCTAGAAGTGTGCATAATTCTCGCCTGCTTGCTCGCAATCGACTGAGGCAATCAACCAAACAAAGCTTCTCCTCTACATACACAGACATCGTAGCGTTCTTCGTTTGTCGTAGGTGTGGCGTGTATTCTCATGTAAACACATTGGCTAACCGATTTCGTCTGGTTGGAGAGCGCTGAGCCGAGAAGAATGACGCGTCTTCCACGGGTGCTCAAAGTTTAATAAACAAGGGTAAAATATATAGCACATTCAAACATTTTTTACACTTCTGACATAGGCTTATCAACTACCACATCAATTCCTGGAGCGCCTCGGCCGAATATTTGTTTAGTCGTTCCCTGATTAACACAGTTTGATTATCATTTTCACTGATATAGCGATAATGATATAAAACGTAATTTCAATCAAATGACATATCAACAAACTTCGTAGAATAAAAACCATAAGCATGACGCGCTTGAATGTAGAGTTCGACGACAGATTGCAACCAAATATAGCTACAAAACCGGCTCCACATCGCCGTTCGAACTGTTTTACGTCATCAAATTTTTTTTGAATTTTTGGACTAGGCAATCTGATGGAGTTGAGTCGAATTTAGAGAATATTACAACCGTAAAACAGTTGTATTTTTTCGGAGCGAAAGTCGATGCACGAACCGGTGTACCTAGTAGGATACTGTGGAGATGTTCCAAGGGACACAGTGATCGGTTGTACATCAACAATCCCTTGTTCCGATTCGTACTGTACTTGAAAAGTTAAAACAGATGTAGGAAGCGCATCGCGTCTGCAAAATGTATGTAAACCGCGAATCCTATGATCTGCAGATTCGTTGGAAGATTTGGTGAACTATCAGTAGGAACTCAGGACTCGCGAAACGCGATAACGTCAAAAAATATTTAACCAATCATTCAAAGGATCCCTACGCCTTTTATTATGCGCCATTTGGCAACACAGCGGGAGGCTGAAGAAACTCCCAGTGGGCTAGAACATACGTTGGGAAGTTGTACAATTTGATTATGATGAAGTAAAGGGTGTGTCACATCAAATGGCATCACGGAAAAAACGCTGTAGAAATTTGATTTTTAGGAATTATATCTTCAGCTTTCGCTTATAATCAGATAAGAGTGTATAGATCACGTTGGCCATGCTTCACTGTCAATTTTTCGTAAATTTGAAAAAATGTCGTCGAACGAAAAAGAGCGTCGTGAATTAATCCTGCGCACTCATTTCGAGAATCCGGAGTTGTCACATCGGGACATCGGTAAGATGCTGGGAATCGTCCAATCCACGGTCAGCAGAGTACTAAAACGATACTTCGAGAACCTAACCATCGACCGGAAGTGAAGAACGGCAAAAATGGATGCTCCGTCAGTGAAAAAGATCACAAGCGCGTAGTTAAGCAGTTTAGACGTGATCCGAGAAGTTCGGTCCGGGATGTCGCCAATAAGCTGAATTTGTCAAGTTCATTCGTCCAGCGGACCAAGCAGCGGGAGGGCCTGCGTACATACAAGGTTCAGAAGGCTCCTAACCGCGACGAAAGGCAAAACATGGTGGGGAAGACGCGAGCCCGGAAGCTGTACACCGAAATGCTGTCGAAGCCGCATTGCCTGGTAATGGACGACGAAACCTACGTCAAAGCGGACTTTCGTCAGCTGCCGGGCCTGTTGTTCTTCTCCGCAGAGGACAAATTCAGCATTCCGGAGGAGATTCGCAAGCAGAAACTATCCAAGTTTGCCAAAAAGTACATGGTGTGGCAAGCGATCTGCTCTTGCGGAAAGCGGAGCGCCCCCTTCGTGATGACGGGGACGGTAAACGGGCAGGTTTACCTTAAGGAGTGCCTACAGAAGCGCTTACTACCACTATTGAAGCAGCACGAGGGCCCGACCATCTTCTGGCCGGATCTCGCTTCGTGCCACTATTCAAAGGACGCGTTGGAGTGGTACGAAGCCAACGGGGTCACCTTCGCGCCAAAGGAAATGAACCCGCCCAACGCGCCTGAGCTTCGCCCAATAGAGAAATTTTGGGCGATTATGAAGCAGGCCCTCCGGAAGAACCCAAAAGTTGTCAAATCGGAGGCGGACTTCAAGAGAAAATGGATTTCTGTTCAAAAAAACTACAACCTAACGTTGTACAGAACCTTATGGACGGGGTAAAGAGGAAGGTGCGAGCATACGGGCTTGGGCTCGAAGTATGAATAAAAAGAAAATGCCAAAAGTTGTTTAATAGTTTTTATTTTACTGTCTAAAATTTTCAAAAGGATCGGTCTACTGGGCGAATTTCTACAGCGTTTTTTCCGTGATGCAATTTGATGTGACACACCCTTTATTAAGGGAACTTTCTTACGTAACCTATTCCGCCGCTTCCATGTTCAGTAAAGTTTTATTTTCGCTCATAAATAGGAGTTTCTGTTCTCTTACAAGACACGACCTGATTGGTTGACGTAGAACAACGACATTATTTTTTGACGTAGAACTACGTCTTTCATAAAGGGTGCCAAATCAGAAAACAGGTCATGTTTTTATGAAATAAAGTTAACGTTAATAATTATTTTTGCCGCGAACGGATTTTGGCGATTTACATACCAAACGAATCGGAAATTCCCTAAGATTTGTTTGATATGCTATACATTACAATCCCATGGTGTGTAAATGGCTAAAATTCATGAAAACTATAAGCGTTTCCGTTTTTCCATACATTTGTTCTGTCTATTTGTATGCTTTCCCGAACAGAGCTGTCAATATCGGGCAACTCATGGACGAGCAACGAAGGGGAAATCGTAAGACTTAAAGTCTTCGTGAACAAGAAAAAAAGAAAAAGGGGAAGGGGAATATTTGCCTAGGGTATAAACAGTGGATCTCGCTTAGGCAACCTGTCATTCTTCGTGAGGACACCAACTGAACAACATCGTTGCTGGGCGAGATGGACGGTGAGGAATGGAGGAGTAATACGAGGAAAAAGTAAAGTTTTCCAAGGGCCTTTTCGAAAGTTAGAGACGAATGAACTGAAGAAGTTTAAGTTCTCACATGTCTAGGTTTCGGATTGAGCTGTGGACGCGACTAAATTACTGACTCGCTGATGTCTCTAGCGTTGCAATAATTGCATCAAACTGACGCCATTGCATTGAGGTTCTGAGCTACACAATTGTGTGGGGAATCATCAAGCTAGGCTATCGTCAACTCACCAAGAAAATAAATGTTCTGGAATTTAGTCTGTGATTTGGTTTCGCATGAAGGTAGCAAAACTCTCTCCACAAACGGAGATAAGTGTGTGCATATTTAAATGCTTCAAGCCATCGATATATGGATATTTGTGTGTGTACGTGCGTGCGTTTTAACGTATTTAGCGTTGCGGGTGAACATGTCGATCCGAACGTGGCGACAAATAATATAGGTAGGGAAATATTTGCGCTAGGGTCTTAGTAATGAAGTTCTGCTGAGGCAAATATTCAGCCTTTTTTCTAAACAGTTGATAAACAATATCAATATCATTTTCCGTCATCATAAAGGCTTCGTTGGTGCCTTTGTCATTGCATCAATGCATTGAACTGACGCTATGGCGAAGCAGGTGTTAAGGTTGTGCACCAAAAAATTATTTGGCAATATCAAATTATTCAATAAGTTATTAATTTATTTGGGTTCGCGTGCCAGTTGCAAAACTCCCTTCAACTAGGATCGCATTTGCGCTAATCTTGATCATAATGAAGCAATGCTACTCTTTTCGAGGTTGTTGAGATCAACAGAAAGAGTTTATTTCGTTTGTTTAGTCACCAAGAAAGTAAATGTCGTTCTGGAATTATGTATGTGATTTGGTTTCGTTTGCCAGTAGCAAAACTTTCTCCACTAAGGATGATAACTGCGCTTATCTCGAGTATGTATTTTCCTGCGAGGACAAGAATGAATCATCGAACAATAATCGTCAAATGATTCTACAAGAAAAAAAATTCAGGGTAAAATGGTTATTTCTAAAATTTCGTAGCGTTATAAAATGATATTCGCAGTTATAAACAAACAACTTGAATTAAACTATAGCGTAGTTCTACGTCAACAATGCGGTCGTGTCTTGGACACAACCTCCTATATTTTTTGTATATCATTTTTGTACACCAGACTATGGGATTTGTAATAGCACATCGTTAAAATCCGTTCGCAGCTTGTGACAAGTCACCTGTTGGGTTTTCGTTGTTGGTTTGAGATTCACTCCACCCACGGTATTTATTAGATTTATTGTTAAAACAAAAAAAGAGAAAACACTACAGCAAAATTTAAAAACAGCTAGATAGGGTCCTTCGCATAAAATTTAAAAAATATATCTTTATTATTCCAATAAATAAAAACCTAATAAAAATAAAATGACAGATTAAAAAAAAATTATATATAGATATCTAGGGTTAAAAGGACGGCACATAGTCATACACAACACGAATCAAGGTTTGTAAACAGCACAATCAACATTATACGACACATTAAAAACATCGCACAGGTTGGCACGACTGAAGACGGTAAAAGGAACCCGAGCGAGTAGATTTTGGCGGGTCGAGAGAATTCCGGTGGGATCGATTCGTGACTTACGAGAGCGACCGCACAAAGACCAGACGCATTCTAGAGAAATCCAAATCCAAAAGTTATTTTATGGAACAAAATTCCCCACGATCAAGTCCCTTCACAAATTGGGAGTCGCAAGCCGTCCAACTAATCAACACCAAGTTGTGTGGCGGTTTCGTGCTGAGATTCATCGAAATCATCAGATGTTTGTTCCTGGTGAGACGTGGTGGATCATCGATCGAGCCGAGAACCAGAGCTGAGATCCCGAGGAAGAGAACGCCTGAAGACAACGCAGTGACGAACCGGATCTAAATCTCCGCCGGAGAGACGAGTCAACGCGAGCAACCAAGTAAGGATCAACGGCGGGTCCTGACACTGACACACGACACTTGTGAGTACCCTGTAAAGAGTGAGGAGCTAGGGAAATAGGGCAGGAGAGAATTTTTAATAAAAAGTCCGTCTTGTTAGGAAACCTAAGAACGTGGTGTTTTCCCTTATCATAACCTGGCGAGACCATAGACGACCCTGGGAGGTTATAAGAGAGTCCATGCGGACAGCTAGGGCCAAACAGGCCTAAGTTACAAGCTAAAAAAGTTATTAACGTTAACTTTATTTCATAAAATCGTGATCTGTTTTCTGAAGGGTGTCATTAATGGAAGACGTAGTCCTACGTCAAAAATGTGTTCCGTATAAACTTAAAGAGAAGTCGAATACAGCTTTTTCTCTTGCGAATAAAAAAATCGGTAAGTTTTGGCAAATCGAATTATGACGGAGAACAAGAATCCATTACGACAACCCAAAATACAAAGAATCGATCGTGATCCATATACTAATTTCAACACTCCATCCAACATAGTCATGGCAAGAGGTCTAATCTGAGCTACCATGAATCACCAACAACTAACGAAAACTTCAATTTGGAACGATAACAACAGCAATTGAAGCAATTGAACCGAGCATTGAAATGTAAACATTCCCAATATTCCAAAAGACATCAATGGATCTTTCTGCAGGATACCTGTCTTATTCACCAGATATTGCTGCTTCCGACTATAGCCTGTTTCGTTTGATGACGCACTTTACTTCTTACTTAGAAGCCAAAAATTAGGTCGAATTTGTATTGAGAGTCGACAGCAGAATCCGTATGCTGTCTGAAAGATGGGGATAAGTTTCTGCTAACAATGGGTAATAGTTTGAAACAAAAACTTTGTACCATTATGAACGTCACAAAAATATGTTCATCTTGTGTAGTTTTTGATGTTCGATTGTTTCGAACGCTCTACTAGAATCCATCCTGACTGTATGTGTATGGATAGAATCACTACGAAAAATGTTAAACACTGCACAATTTGAATCTAAATACGCGCTGGGTAGTGATTCACTCTCTTTCACGTTAAATCGTGACGATATCGATTGCACTAAACGAGCGTTCTGGCTTCCGATTTGAAACAAGCAACAGCAACAGAAATTGGGGATAGATGAGCTGTTGTTTGGATACCACGTACATACCATCGTACATCGAGTGGTTCATGATAAACTTTCAACAGAGCCGAAACCGCCCCTTTGGACAAATATACTATGTCATGCGTTGCGTTATCGCAGAAAACCTTCTGTTTGCCTACCGGATCTGATTACAACAGCAGTAGTAGAAGCAGCATGTGTCTATAAATCATTTTGGCGAGATAGTTCTCTTTAAAAACTCATTGCTCTTAATTACTGCGGGGTTGTATCGTAATAATGTGTTCCCCGACTAATTTAATCAATTTTTATTTGATGAACTTTCAACCTTTCAACCGACGCCGACGATTAGGGAAGGGCCTGTTACTAACATTGAAGCATTGGATGTTGCTGATGGGTGGTGGGTGGTACTCTTTGTTTTCCACTTTGCGTTGGACTCTGGTGCGTGTCGGTTTCCGTCAATTACACCGAATGTCGCTAATTTACATATTTATCGTGCCCAATCTCTCTAATGGCGGTGGTGGTGGAGCTAGCTGTGTATATAGTTTGGTTCGACAACATGGCCACCCTATTGGTATTGTTCTGTACCTTGTTTTATTACCTCTAGACATGAAACAGTAGCGCGAAGCTGTCCGAACACATTCGGTACACAAATCGATAAAACCCTTTGATAGGTTTTTTTTGCTTCGCGTGAAAAACATATTTTTTTTGCGAAGTTATAGGGAAAGCGAAGAGAAACGCGCCAACTGTTCGAACGTATCCAATTCATTCTGCCATAGTGTTTACAGCTTGGGCCGGAGAACAGAAAGCTGAAGAAAACAGCGCAGACAAAATAAACGACGACAAAAACGGTTATATTCGAAAAGGAAGAACAAAACGACAGCTGGCTGTTTGGCCTCGTATGAAAGTATTCTGTGTGTTTGATCGTTGACTTCTTTCTTCCTGTGAGTCGTTGTTGTTGTTTACACAACGGTGACTGTGCCGTGCAATAATTCCAGGGTGCGTTCGGCAATTGTCGGCAATGTGGCGAAACGGCAGGTTGAGATTTTGAACAACGGTTTCGAGCGGAAGCTGTGGAAGAGCAGATTGATGCAGATGGATGAGTATATGGTACACATTTTGGAAGTGCTTTAGTGTGAAACTTTGGCTCTTTGGTGTTATGGCTTTATTACACGCTCATTTACTCCGTTTAATTGTTCAGCGTGCGATGTGGTGTTCGTGATACTCAGATATAGATGACATTTTCAAAATGAAGTATAATTTTTTAATGAATGATCAGCTCAATATATGCATTATTCTTTTTTGTTTGCCGAATCTTCAATAGACCATGAAACCGTATGAAGGAGTATTGATGGAATAAGGGGATTCCAAAACAATTGAAGGTCCTCGCTGATATGACATAATTCATGTTTAGGAAGCATTGATTAATTTGTGTTTCTACGTAACTAACTGAGCTCATGAGTTAATGGCTCACTCGCAAACAAAACAGACGCATTATTTCGCTTTACTCTCGTATTTTTTCTTCTAATCCATTCATTGCGTCGCTTTACGCGTATGCCGGTCAATGAGTTGACTAGTGAGTTATAGAAATTTTTAAAACAATGATTGAAAATATTAATTTTTTGGGTCATTCAAAAAACATCCGCATGATCTGTACAGTACAGTGCCAATGAAAATGATCATCTCGATTTTTAGAACGGGACATCCTGCAAAATGTTGCTTCCCGCGAAAAATACCCTATGCAAAAATTTCAGCTCAATTGAAATTTATTTTCTAGTGTTACATGGGTTGGTATTTTTTGAAAACCCTAAAATAACCCTACTACAAGAAATCGGGGTTTAACACTAGATTTACGGAAGTTTCTTATATACCTACCTCTACGAACACGCGTCAATTTGTCGCGTAGCCGAATACATAAAACAATAATTGAAGTAATCATATAGTAAGCATATAGTAATCATATAGTAAAAATTAAAATATGAGCTATATATTTATGGAAAGTTTATATTATTCAATAATTTTATTTTACATAATTTCATTTATTTCGCGCACCTCCTTCCTCCTTCCACACACACTTTTTTATACACTTCTCCCAAGCAACCTGTTCACATATTTTACAGGTGTTATTGCTTCTGTTACATTTGCAAAGGCCAATTTGGCAAATCTTGCGTTCTTCCGAAGTACTAGAAGACGATTCAACAAGTTCTTGGGCCAACTGAAATAGAAAATCGTTTCTGGATAATTTTGACCCGGTACACTCTGATCCATGCGTTTATTGCCGCTAAATGTAAAATGTTGAAAAACAAAAAAAAAATGCTGGTTTGGTGGTATATTTGCGAGCCATTTGGTCTACTAAGTCGACCCCAAACTTTGTTTCATTGTAATATGTTATTGTTTCTTGGGTATGTTTTGCATTGTCCTTCGTGGTATGCTCCTTTCAAAATAAAATGTGTTTCTTTTTCAGTACAACTCTTTATATGTTCTATCATGTTTTTTATATCATTGATTTTGGTTACAATCGAATCAATGAGGTAGGTTAAATGATCTTGGTTTGTCCAATTTAGTGTGTTTTTACGCAACTAGTAAATGCAAATCGATTTTCCTTCATAAAAATCACATATAATCGATACGAGTTTGGGTTTGCTGAAAAGACCCAAGTATCTAGTTGCTATTACCACCATAAGGCGTTGGGATTATTCAAATTTTTATGTTTTCAAACAATTTTCCTCAAAGAAATTATGATCATCAGGGTGGCCAGCGAACCGGGAAAACCTGGAAAACCGGGAAAAACCGGGAATTTGGAAATGACCCGGGAAAACCGGGAATTTCATAAGTAAACCGGGAATTTTATAATGTTGGAATCAAACACTCGCGTCTATATTTAAAATCAGTATTGTACTGTGTTTTTCGTTTGCTCTGTACATGGAATCAGTTGTATTAGTTCAAGGCGTTATACGCTTTCTCTCATCTCACAAATACTTGAAGCGACGGAGCAGATAATGGTGTCAACTCATTGAAATGAATGGATGTTTTGTTTTTCTCTCATTTGACCTTTCCATTCATTCGCATCGCGCTACGCAGCTGATTCATTGTGAGCGCCAATCTAACGTCAAAACATTCATACCAACTCACTTCACAAGGTTGGCATTTGATGTAATCTTGTCTGTGTGCGTTTTATAGTTATGTACTGGATTGGCGTTATATACTGATGCACTGACTAGCATCGATTTGTGGCCATTTTGATTTTCCATTCATTTCAAGAGGTTCGTTCAGTGATTCAGTTGTGTTAAGTTTGCTCGAGATAATTTTTGGAAATTTTTGAGAAATGTCAACCAAATTTTCTACACGCTATAACGAACAGTTTCCGTGGTCCGCAGCGGATCCGAAAGACCCGAAATGTGCTCGTTGCACATGGTGCAATAAATCTTTCAAAATTGATTTTATGGGCCGTGGTGCATTGCTCAGCCATGAGAAGTCGAAAACCCACCAGCAGCAGATTGTGATTCGCAGAACTAATTTGCCTATTAATTTTTCTGGCAAAAAAGGTATAATTAATGTATAATCAATAAATATTTATGTTTAATAATTAAATGAAATTTATTTCTAGATAACAAACGGAAAGAATCTATTGAAAAAGACGGACGTGCCATACTTCATCCTGCGCCTAGCAATTCCTCCAGTGCGCCGGCTCCGATTGCTGAGCAGTCATCCCGGACTACTGAAGCCGTTATGTCTAAACTCTTAGTCTCGGAACAAGTAACGTCAGCTGAGATACTGTGGACTATGGCATGCGTTTACAAGCACATTTCATTACGCGGTGCCGGAGAATGCGCTGCGCTATTCAAATTAATGTTTCCGGACAGCGTTATTGCGGAAAAGGTAACCCTCGGAAGAACCAAGGTAGGCTATCTAGTAAACTACGGATTGGCACCATATTTCACCAAGAAGTTGCTGAAAACTCTACTAGATGTCGAAGAAATAGTACTCGGGTTTGATGAAACGTTGAATAAAGTCTCACAGAAGCAGCAGATGGACATTTGTGTTCGGTTTTGGAACAAGGAATCCAATCAGGTGGACACGCGATACGTTGGTTCAGCTTTCTTGTCTTCTACAAGAGCGGTGGATCTCCTCAGTGCACTGAAAAGTTGTTTCAAAACTGAGCCATCCATACTGCTGAAAACAACCCAAATGTCCATGGACGGCCCACATGTTAATTGGAAGTTGTTCCATGATCTTTCAGCTGATATTCAGCAGCAAAATTCTAAGCAAATTTTGAATCTTGGAATTTGTGGCTTGCACGTAGTGCACAACTCGTTCAAGGCCGGAATGAAAGATACTAAGTGGAACATTCAGGGCTTTCTGATATCACTCTACTGTGTTCTGAAGGACATTCCGTTCAGATTTTGCAGCGGTAGCAAAGACAAGCATCCTACCCCTAAAATACTGCGGTGTGCGGTGGGTGGAAAACCGGAGTGTGGCTGAACGTGCCTTGAAAATGCTGCCCGGCTTACGTAGATACATTAAAGCTGTGAAAACTCAGCAGGAAAAACGTATGAAAGAATCG
Organism: Toxorhynchites rutilus septentrionalis; assembly: GCF_029784135.1. Lineage (NCBI taxonomy): Eukaryota > Metazoa > Arthropoda > Insecta > Diptera > Culicidae > Toxorhynchites > Toxorhynchites rutilus. Next base: position 292,347,262 of record NC_073746.1, read on the forward strand.
AATCCGAACTACAAACGAAGCTTTCCAGCTGTTTACGAGTCTAATCATTTTTTCTGTATTGACAATCGATCGTTTGTTTGAAACTAAGCTGAGCTTTTTCATTCAAGCAGCATCAGCTATTGAACCCTTCTCAACCGCTTTCCAATCGGACAAACCAATGGCACCGCTTTTGTTCGAAGAACTCATTTGTTTGATTAAACCTGTCATGCAAAAATGTCTAAAAGCGGAATGCCTCAACGTAAAAACTAACTCGCTGATTGAAGTTCCACTGACTGAAGACAACTTGTTACCTGCGGCAAAAATGGATCTAGGATTTGCTGCCAAGGCTGCTATTAAGAACGAGTTTGCGAAAGGAAAAATTCCTGACAAGGATCTTCTGTTTTTGCGCATGGAATGTCGTTCTTACTACGTTGGATTTCTCAAGAAGATGTTCAATCGTTCACCATTATCGTACCCACTGACCAGATATGTTTCGTGCCTCAGTCCCAGTGTTGTATTGAGTTCAATGGATGTTTCCAAAAAGCGACTAGAATATTGCCTTGATGCCTTCGTCCAGAAAAACCATTTGACTGGATTTACTGCTGAGAAGATAAAAAATGAGTTTGATGTCCTCTCCGAAACAAAATCTTTTAAGCCGTTGCTATCTGCATGGCGGGTAGATGACCGACTAGATAACTTTTGGTGGCATGTGATTTCAAGCTGCGGCAAAGATTTACCAAATCTGGAAACTTTCATCAAAAAAGTTTTAATTTTGTCACATGGGAATGCGGCACTCGAAAGAGGCTTCTCTATTAATAAAGAATGCCTATGGGAAAACTTATTAGATGAAAGCTTAGTAGCACAGAAGACCGTGTATGATGCAGTCAGCGTGGCTGGCGGTGTAACCATAGTATGCATCGACAAAAGCCTTATTTTGAGTGCCCGTAACGCCTATGCACGATACAAAGACGCGTTGGAAGCGAAGCGTCGGGAAGGAGCAGAGAAGACACGAAAAAGGCGAAGAAGCGAGAAATGGATGACCGAGTTAAAGAGCTAACTGCGAAAAAAGCAAGGTTGCTGGCCGATACTGAAAAGGAGGCAGCGATTATTGACGAACAGATTAAAGATTTGACAGAATAAGTTAATAAGGTAAAGTTTTATATATCTCAGTTCATTTACATTACATTTTTTTTTTACTATTTTGCATTTTATTTTTGTAATACCCTGCATTTTGTTTCAGGTCCGGTTCTCATTTAATGATTCTACATTTGTGCAGAGGAAAAATCATGGAAAGTTTTCATACCATTGGCATACAGACAAAACCACAACAAAAATGTATTTTTTTTTAGTAAATAAACAATGTTGAACTTATTTATCACTGCGATTTTTAAAACCGGGAATATCATCAATTTTTAACCGGGAAAACCGGGAATTTGATTTAAGAAATTCGCTGGCCACCCTGGATCATGGTATGACCACCTCTGATCATGGATTGTCCAAAAAATGATCATGGTTTGTCCAGTTTGTCCACCATTTTTGAATGAAAAATACGAACTTTCAGTAGATATTGCAGTTATTATTGCTTGAGTTTACTGTCATCATATTGATCCATTCATAATTTAAGCTTTTTTCAGAATATTGCCTTTTCTTGGGCATTTGAAAAGTGTTCACCTCAACACACTAAACACAGAGAGATTATATTTTTGCCACACAATAAACAAACTGCAGCGCGCCAAGCGGTTGCCATAGAAATCATGTGGACAAAACAACATCAATTAATTGGACAACTCATGATCAGAATTGAGGTCATCGAAATGCGTTAATTTAACGGCTTAGCTTGAAAATTTTATTCAAATGGTGTGCAAGCATGATGTTTACAATATTTGTGAGTGTTATAATCTAGAAAAGTTCTGAATGCGTGCCAAATAATCATCTGGATATTGATTAAAACTAAGCTCAACTGAGGGGCCCATTGACATCAATAGAAAATGTATTTTATCATGTGAATCCGTAAAAATATACTATAAAAGTACTGTCAATCATGGAAAAGACTATTTTATTTATATGTTTTGGAACATTCGAATATCTGATTTGACAAAGGTGTGCTGAATTAGAGCATTCAAAACAGTGGACATACCATGATCATATCTTCGACTGGACAAACCAAAATCATTTATCTTACATATGATGTAGAGCAGTAGGCAGAGTATATTTGGATTGGTAAACAAAATATGGTGTCGTTATTTGCCTTCAATATGGAATGTATATAAAAGAAACAAAACAATGTTTGAATAACTCACAATTTGCTGATGTTATGAGCCAAAATGAAATCTTGTAACTGATTGTTTTTTTTAATAGATAATAATTGTATTGTGATTTACTTCCATAATTCAAGGAGCAAAAACGCCCAGAGAACAGTCGTATTCTTAGTCCTCGGAAATAGCAGAATTTTCAATAAAATGTTGCTTAATTGATATTTTTCGCAAATCTCATACACCGGTACTGGGAGCCTTCAAAATATATCATCGCGAAAATAACGAATTTTTTTTTGTTTCTATGAAGGTGAGAGGGTGAAAATTACACACAAAAATATGACTTACTCATCTTATCCGACATAATTTCACAAATATCCACTGCTCACTGTCACATTATACGCATATTCTTTGGGAACTCCACGAAAAGATTTGTTTTTAATTGATAAGAAACTTCCCAAAAAAAAAGCGTTTTCACATGGAAGGCAATTGAATATAAACACAAATATTGACGTCACAAATAATGCATCCTAATTTTTGAACGATTCCGTAATACCTTTTGAATCACCTTATTTTCATCTCCTTCAGAGCCCAAATGCTAATACGCATAAATGCTAACTATATTTTGCAAAATTATATTTTGTCTTCTAGACGTATTCAGATAATAAAGAAGAGCTTTTGTCGAAATAGTATGAATAAAAATTTTGTCGAAGTATTGTCGGTACATTCCTATTTATCATTGATGTGATGTCTGCATGTTTGCTCAAAATCTTGTCTACAATACGATCGGGTCAAATTGACGCATATTTGTAGAGATAGGTATACCACATAGAGAATTTTAATATTTCAACACTTTTGAAGAAAATAGACTTCAATACCTTGATCAATGGATAAAAGTCATTACAAGAGATAACATAAAAATACAAACGGTTTTTGTAATTTTTTATTTTTTTTTAATAGTGCCAAATGTCTTAAAATTGCATGAAACGTCAAGATTTACTTTTATCTCGGAGATTATTTTTTTCAAAAATTTCACATTTTCGAGATAAAAGTAAACGACGTTTCATGCAGTTTTAAAACATTAAGCATCAAATTTTATTATGTGAATCCCAATTTCTTGTACTCTATGTGTGATTTTTTGGTTTTCAAAAAACTCAAACTATGACGTCTTGGCGAAACTAGTAAATGAAGTTCGATTGGGCTGAATTTTTGCATAGGTCATTTTATCGTGCGAATCAACATTTTGTAGGATGTTCCGTGTGAAAAATCGAGATGACCATGTTCATTGGCACTCTGTTCTATACGTTCTGCTTACTGTTCGGAGAAAACAACAAAATCCTAGAGAGTCGATTTTTGATGATTTTTTTTCGAGACAGCACTACTGTCGTTCTACGCATAGTTGTCCCATGTTACTTTTAGTTGTCCCATATTACTTTTTAACTTTGTCCCGCCCAAAATTTGTTTTTGTTATCAATACCTTCAACATTCACGTTTTTTCACTAAGCGCAAGTTCATGACTCCAATCGCAGAATTGTTCATTGATTAATCTTTTAATCGACCCCGTTGAATTTACCTTTTACTAAAAAAATGCTAGTACTTCTACCAAAACTCATCATTATTTTCAGACATAATTCTCGTTCCACTTGCAGAATTTTTCAACCGCTTGCAAATAACATGTTTCTCCGTTACATGGAATAATCTCAATATACCTAATTTGGTTTCATTTACTGGATTAGTTCTCGAGTAATATGAACATTCGTGTTCCATTTGCATGGCAGTCCCCCCCATAAGAGAGGGGGAAGAAGTATCCGTAAAACAATTTTGTTGCACCCTAAAACCTTCAGATATCTAATTTGGTTTCAATGCCTGATTAATTCTCGAGTAATGCAGAAATTTGTGTTTCATTTGTATGGCACCTACCCGCCACGGCGCCGGTACACCGGCGCCGAGGCCCTACAGATTTCGACGAAAAGAACGCGGGCACAAGAAGCCATGCAGTAGCGAGCTAGCAGTAAGAACGTGGAATGCATCTCTACAATATCAATTTTTATTCAGGACGAGAGAATAATTGGAACCGTCGCATTCATTGTTCATAGTTTTTTGAAATTCTAAAAGACGAGAGATGAATTTCTCGGGGACTCGGAGGTTCGATCAATTACAGGCGAGATCGTCACGTACTCATTTTCCGGGAAGCTGAGTAGGTCTAGTGGCTAGCACTAGTCGCAACATGTCTATGGAACGTGCCAGAAACCGGAGCTTTTCCGAACGCGGACAAAAAATCAATACGCTTCATTGCAGTAGTGGCATGAGTCGATAGTGACCTATTTTACCTTTCTCAACTCTGCTCGGTAGATTATACCCGGTTCCAGCATGGAATGAAGAATGGAAAACACGTAAGAACGACTGCGCTGACTGTGGTGTGGTGCATCCTGCACTCGATAAGTCAAGTTGTACATTCATAGGCGAGTGAACGAACGAAAGATGTGTTTACGATGTATGAAATTGATTGTAGTAAAATAATAATTTCGGAGAATAGAATACAGCTCTGTGCATGTGCGCGTTGCCGCCACTACTAGAGATGTCGGTTAATCGTTCGACTAATTCAAATGATCGAATATGTGCAATTATAATGGAGTGATTTTGTATCGAATAATGCAAAATCAAAATGGAATTACATCGATAACTAGAGACGATTACTGCAATTAATAAAGCAAGAAACCATTTCTTAAGTTAAAAATTAGGCTATACATTTTTCTATCCAACAGCGACCAAACAGAAATTTTCAAACAAATCTGCTAATCCAAGAACATTTGACGCACAGGAAATTTTGAATAGAAAAAAAATCGTACGTTTTTTAAAAAGGAATGATGTGTATCATTTTCGCGATGTGCTCATTTTTCCATCGCCAGAAAAATACATGAATTGTTAAATTTTTCAACAAACTGAAATAAGAATTGATTCAAAAACTATTATTCTGCACTTCGATTTTTTAAATTATATTTGATGTGTCTTTCAAAATTATAACATCATAACACTTTTTACTATCGATGTATGTTCAACAAATATTCGATCGATCAATCGGATTCTAAAAGACGATTATTTTAAAATGCCCTAACGAATAATCCATAATCTATAGACCGAAAAAATTAGACATCTCTAGCCACTACTGCGAAGAAAACAGAATCGTTTCATTTGTTCTACATTGCTTGTCGTCTGACAAGGGATGTTTGGATATGGCAAGATACGACTGCATTGAAATGAGAAACAAATCTAATTGAGTTCACTCATTCACATTTGTTCTCTCTTGTCTTATCTTGTGGAAATCCTTTGATAGTTTAGTCTTGCTCTACAAGAGCGGATTTAAGTCCGAATAGTCTACCATAGACATTGGGATAACCTTCTGACGTGCGTTTGTGTGTAATCACAGCACACTGATACGCGAGTTTGACTTATCGCTTAATTGGGTGGGGATTTCTATTTGTCGTGGGAATTTAGGAAGTGTGTACAGGGCCCTTCGTCGTGGCATCTTGATGTGCGAAAAATAATCAATGTTTGTGTTGTAATTAGTTTTTTAAGTTGTCGATGACTGCAATGAGTCTTATCGTTCCTCCCAATAGAAGTTTTTTCTATGTAGCACAACTCAATTACTCTACTTTGAGCAGCGGAACGATATATTTTTTGAAGAAGAAAAATCCCCCTGTTCTGCTGGGAGTTGAATGCAGACTCGGCGACTGAACTAATCTTCTAGTCTGATGAGCAACGTTATTCATCCAAGTGAAATATATATACCTACATTTAGAACTGACATCCGTCTGCACAACACATCGCACTCTGCTCTTTTGCGAAGCATGTGCGCTCAATTCCATTGGTGTGGCATTTTCTATGAATTGCAATTTGCATACAGTTATTCTGTCCCTTTGATAACGATATAGAAAATGAAATAACTTGCTGATGGTCCCGCTATCTCTCTGATGGAATCTGTATAGAACTCACATTAAATAAATCAGAATTTCACATTTGCAGTAGTTCACAAACTCAAATCAGTTAGTGTGTTTGTGGGTGGAGATTAGCTGGGTAGTGAGCATTGATTTTTCCTCCATTTACTGTGTAAAGATATGCTTATTATTACACATTATTTGAATTTTAGAGTGGTCTGCGTAGCCAACAGTTTGCATCCCCGCTTTCAAAGCGAATCGATCTAAATCGATTCACAGCCGATGTTAGTTGACTGCAAATGCACATAGGGGAAGTAGGGGTAATACGGACAGTCCAAGAAGAACTACGATTGCACCTGTGGAAATTTATGTTTTCCAAAACTTAGAGGTGTTTTTTTTGCATTTTTATCCGAATAAATCCGTCAAATGTTTCATAAAATAGTGCTTTCCGATGTATTTCACTGAAAAAAATCAAACCGGGAAGTGGAAGTTTATCTCTCGCGAGAGGAATAATTCCATTCATCAGGGTATGAAATCATTTCTAGTCAAATGTTCAAAATCATTGCAATGTTGAAAAACTGAGTTAATCCACCTAGAAATGACATCGTGTATTTCTCATACTATAGAAATGAGATAAACTCATATCTCCGATCAAAAACTGTTCACTGGCAGCTGACTATTGCACACCAACTGTACAATCATTTCAGTCATTTTAATTTCGCACTCTTGAATGAATTTACCTGTTCAGTGTATGACTGGCATCCAGCGGCTGAATAAGAAATGTGGCCTCCGTCAGCTAAAACCCATTGTGGTATTGAGACCTTAGGCCAATAACCTATTGTACCTGAAGTAACACTTTTACAGAGACTTAAAAAAGAAGATCCCGAACTGAATGTTTGACCTTAACATGGAAAAATGGCCACGAATTTGAACCGGCTCAACTAGCTAGGGAAGTAAGCAACTAGCTAGGGAAGCATGGCTTTTCGGGCCTAGCTGGGGCTCCTTTCCGAGGCGCGTGTCCCCCTCGCAGTGGTCAAGGCTTCTACAGAAGAAATTAATGAAGTCAGTCGCCTAAAACTCAACATCCTGGAACTGAATAGATTTTGGATTAGGTTTAAGTCCCGAGTAACCGCGGGTAAACGGTATTAATCTTAAGTTAGTTTTAAGTGTTTTGGGTTTTGGAAGTTTTCATAATATCTGTAAAAATTACAAAAATGAAGACAAGAAAAGACAAGATAATACAAAATGAGTGAAACGCAATAATTATGTGAAAATGTGTAGGCGGATTGTATGAATGGAAAAATGATTGGAATTGTAAATGGAATTTGAGTGGATTAGGTTTAAGTCCGAATAACCGCGGGTAAACGGTATTAATCTAAGGTCTGTTAAAAATACAAAAATGAAGACAAGAAATGACATAACTCTGTAAAAATGAAGAAAAAAAGAAGATGTCAAAACCAAAAGAAAATGTTATAATACAAAATGCGTGAAACGCAATAATTATGTAAATATGTGTGGGTGGATTGTATGAATGGGAAAATGAGTGGAAGTGTGAATGGGAATTTGAATGGATTAGGTTAAGTCCCGAGTAACCGCGGGTACACGGTATAAATTTTAAGTTAGTTTTAGTCAGTCAAGCGCACGGAAAATGGTTGAAAATGTTGTTAAATTGTTAATGTAATAATATAAAAAAAAATATGCATTGGACACAGAAAAAAAAATACAAGACAAGTCCTGCTATAAATTGGTTTTCGAGGGGGAAACGAACCTCGGAAAGAATTGGATCCCAGCTGTATACAGTCCTTATAAGGTGGGAACCATCTCGAGATGACCCTGTGCTACGCGACTACCGATGCCTCCGAACTATTTACAGTCAGTCGAACAGCGTGGTAGAGAACATCCACTCCAACCACTCATTGAGCGTCCCACGGGACGCCATGATCTTGGAAAGGTGAGCGAAAGCGGAGAGCTGTAAAGTTTTGTGGAAAAAACGACATGATGATTGGTGGATCGCTCTTTCCCCATCGACCAGTGCATAATGTCACTTGGGTTTCCGGGGATGGCCGATCAGAAAACCAAATTAACCACATCTGCATCAACCGTAAGTGAAGGAAGAGCATTTTCGAAGTTCACAATAAGCGCAGTGCCGAGATTGCATCTGATCGCCATAGCGTTATCGGTGAGGTACGTGAAAGATGGCTGGATGGCTGCCTGAAAGATGGCTGGATGAAAGAGCCTGGAAAAACTTCTTAGCTGAGGAAGGAGATAGAGCTGCCGCCAATAGAGATATCCGTTTGTTGTACAATTTTTCACGGCTATTTAGTAGTGACAGGACGAATGCAAGAATGTCGCTAAAAGACCGAGCAGATCAGCATTATTATATCATAAATCAATCATAAAAATATCTGGGCCGCACTTAGGCGTAGAGGGGTCCTAAAGAAGCTCGTTCATCTCATCGAAGTCCAATTCGAGACATTCTCGTGTAGAGTTCTGTACGACAATGTCTTGTTGGATCCCATACGGGTTCCTGTTGGAGTGAGAAAACGATTTATATCATCACCATTACTCTTTCTTATCGTGATGGATGAGCTCTTAGCTGGAGTCGTTGACACCGAACCGAGGATTATCATGGAATCATTGAACCATGGATCAACTAAACGATTTTGACCGACGATGTTATCTTGATCGCTTACCTAGGAGCTGATATGCAGAGCAAGCTTGATGATCACTCCGTAAGCTCCAAGGCAGCAGGTCTCACAGTCAATGTAGCAAGGACCGAGTCGATGGAAATAAATACGAACAATCCCTTCAGTTTCACGGTATTGGGGCAACAGATTGGGAAGGTAAAAACCTTCCAATATCTTGGAAGCCAGATTACGCCAGGCTCGGTGTTCTTTAGCAGGTCTCCAAACATTTTTGGCGCTCATGCCAGATATCACTATGTACGAAACCCCGAAGGTTTAATTCAAACGTCAAATCTTCACTATTGTATGGTTGTGAAACGTAGATACAGGTGGTCGTTAATCGTTGCCTGCAGGGTTTGATGGCCAGACAATTCTAACACGGACCTCTACGGTCGGTGCTGAAAGGTCACAAAAAAGTTGATTGGAATTAAAATATGGAAGCGTACGTGGAAGAGGATCGAACACGCTCTTATAGAGGGCGCAACTGAAATGTTTAAGAAAACACCCGGTTGTAACCCACGGACCACAGTTCACGGAGCTCGAAGAATAGGCAGACCCATATGATCCTGGAGATGAAGTTAATTGCGTATAAACTGTTGGTCTATCTTGGCGACAAGTTAAGGCGATTGCGGGCAATTTCAGCTTTTCCATACTATCACAATTTTCACTAATATTATCACTGATGGCAGCATAGGAGAATGGACGAATAGGCTGAGAATATGGGAATATGCGTATGAATGTCTCAACATAACAACGTTAGACCGCATATTGCAAATGTCGCGAATAAAAATCGACCAGGCTGGGAAGAGTAACGCCACCCGTCATTTTCGCAAGACATAGTTCACCGGATCTATTCCTGACGATAAGTCTCCCGGAAGAACGAATTACTTACAAAAGGATCGACATTTGATTTGACAATTGGCTTGAGAAACAGAACTTCTTGAACCATTTGACACCTTTCTTGTTATATGCCAAAACTGCGGAGAGATTTTGCCTTTCAGGAAACATATTGGGGGTACAAATTGAAAAAATATAGATTCTATCGCTTATTGCTCATTTATTTCTCGATGGATTTAAGAGAATTTTGGACCAATCCACCAGTCTTTTTTTAATCTTTCTATGTTTGCCTAATCATTTTTCCAATTGAAGGAAGCACACTGTACTCTTTTTTGATATCTTTTTTTATATATTTTCACTTATGAAATTCTGGAGAAATAAAAAAAGGTTTATTTAAAGAACGAAAAAAGAGACAAAAAAGTTCCCACTCCATCTTGGCTTCGGAAAAAATGAAGTAAAAGAAAAGCATTTTAATTTTAATGTCTCCTCCTTTGGCCTTCAGAACCTGCTGCAAGTATTTCGGCATGCTCTCTATCTAGTTTTTTAAGTGTTGTGGATCCAGCTCTTCCAAGGTGTGGTCCTCGGCTTCAAAATAGTTATTTTCATTGATAACACTAGTTTTGGCAACCCTGGCATCGAGAATCGCCCACAAATACTGGATGTGGTTAAGGTCCGGACCGGTCCGGGTTAAGATCCGGTGGACACCATTACAGCGGTTTGATCCTACAAGATAGGAAGAAAGACTGGGTTTTCTTGGTAATAAGCCTTGGGTTGTTGTTCTGCTGAAATACTAAGTTCGCAAGACTTTCTCGCAGGATGTTGACTTTCCCGCACGATGTTGATATAGGAATCTGCCGTCATTATCCCATCGATTTTTACGATGCTTCTCATTCCACGAAAAACACCCTCAGACTTGGATGTGGTACTCCTGAAACTCCCATCTGATACGCGCCACAAGCGAATCCGCCGCTTTCGATCAAACAGCCAGAGGACAGAACTCTTAAGCTGAATTCATTCAGAATCCGGAAATTGTATCTCGGGGTTGGTTAAATGTACAAAAAATGTTTTTATATCAAAACGCAGATAATTTATTTTTCTTTTCAGAAAAAAAAGAGAAAATATTTTTGATTAAAGTTTTGATGAATTTTCGTACTTTTCTTCGGATACCCTACATCAAAGTTTGAACTCTCTGTTGGTCAACTTCAGCGGCCTCTGATCCATCCGAAAAACAGTTGTACGTTCGCGGAAACGTTTCAGCACATTATACACGATCGATTCAGTCACCTTCAGCGATTTCGCTATTTTAGTAACTGACCGCGCCAGATTTTTAATGTGGGTGTCCAAAATCAAATTTCTTCTATCAGCTTCCATACTGAGAACGTGAACTTTTTACCGCCGAAGAATATAGGTTTTCCGAAAAATTATTTCAGATACGCCTACTACGACAGCTGCTATAAAATGAACAGTCATTCCGCTCTAACTGAATCAAACCATAGGGTTTTATAGCATGCTTTCGGGCAACTTGCTATTCAACCTCTGTGCTACGGCGACGAGTGGTTCTACTGGAATCTACTGGAAGAGTTTCCTGGACCTCGCGGACAGTTACCTTCGGGTTCTCCATGGCTTCGCTCATTTTTTTTAACCCAACAGTTTATTTTATTAGGCTCATTTTAGCAATTTAGCTGTAACAGAGCCGAATTCATTCGTGTACATTTTTTATCTTAAGATAACTTTTGTTGTATATTAACACTGTTACCATTTTGAGGCGTAAGAGTATCGCTATCTGTCGATAAACATTTGTTTTATCTATAACACAGTAGCCGTTTAGGCACAAGAGAATTCCTATTCTATCGATGCATAACACATGTCGTCTTTTTCCGGCGTAAGAATATTGCTATTGTTCGAATATTCACAGTTGGGCTGTTCACAGCGGGAATGTTGATATGAGGCTTCCTTTGTTGCGTTATTAATAGTGCCAATTACCGATGCAGTAGACCGAAAATGTGAGCGGTAAGGGACTGGGATTACCGACACATGATGATTGTTGCGTGGACATAGTAGCTAGAATCACACACTAAGATGGTCAGATGAGGGGCCCTGAGTTATGAGCTCATGATCGTTCGCTTAGTAGCGGACACACAACCAATTAGGCTACGAAGACCCTTCGCTCATGATCTTAGTGTTCGTTCTCGCATCCGTTTTGCGCTTCCAGCCTCTGCCAGGACGATTCGTCATTAATCTGAACATTTTCAGTTTCCGAAGAATTTTCCTAACCGCTGCCTTGCTGATACTGTACTTTGTAGCGATAGCCCGGTGCGATTCACCGTTTTGCACATCACGAACTACCAATTTTGAATATTTGCGTTCTACATTTTTTTAACTGAAGCAAATGCGATCACGTGTTCAAATGCCCTCAAGTCGTTTGCTTCAAAACATGTCAAAATATGAACACTCGAGGGGTCTTCCGATGAAAATTTATCGAAGATATATCGATTTTCAAAATGGGCTCTTTTTTCCAATACAAATAGTTTTTTTGTTGCTTTAAACCATTTTCTTCAGCATTCCGTAAGTAAAACCTCAATACAATAAAAATATAATAAATAAGATATCATAAATGATGAGGTGGACACTTTGTTTTGCTTATTAGTGTATTTCTATGATACGATGAATTCCCCTTTTCTCACAATTCATAACATCCGTAACACAAAATCAATATGTTTGTCATTTTCGAATGAGGTTTTTTATATTTTCGATCGTGTCCTAATTATTTAGTTTTTATTTTGCACCCAGCGGAATTGTTCTCAGCTTCAAACTACACTTTAACTCATTTCCTTCCTCACGTCTGAATCGCTGAATCTTTCTGAAGGTATTAGAGCTCTAAAACTAACTCAATAAGAATATTTTCTACTTCTACCAAGCATCTCTCTATAAAACATTTTGCAATTTCGCCAATTAATAACGGTGCGCGACCATTTCATGCCGAATCAACATCAAAGAAAGGAGTTTTCAACGCTAAACATCAAAATACCAAAACATCGCTAATAACCACGGACCGTGAGCGATGACATCATCATCATCGCTAGGTTCCGTAGTCAAAACAACAACCAACTGCAAGCATGCGCGCGGTTTTGTACAATCGCTAACAATTAATGTTTTTTTTTTCTTTTCGTTGCTCCCTTACAGATCGTTGAATGCTGCCAACTGCCCCAGTGAGAACAGTTGCAGCTCGAGTCAGCATAATCGGGCGGAAAAATGACTTCCCGGTATGTATAGCATGGTGGATCTCTGATCATCTCCTCTTTTGAACGTATTCCCTGTTTTTTTACATATCCCCAGTTTGGACCGGTTGTTCATTCTGCTGGAGTCGGGATCGGCGGCAATCACCAGGAAGGCCGCCGCGAAACAGATTGGTGAGGTGCAGAAGCTGCATCCGCATGAGTTGCATAATTTGTTGGGCCGCCTGCAGACCTATCTGCACAGCAGCAACTGGGAAACGAGAATTGCCGCGTCCCAAGCGGTGCAGGCCATCCTCGAACACGTACCGCAGTGGAATCCCAAGGGAATCAATGGCGTCAAGGAGGAGGAGGAGGATCAAACGGCGGACAGTAGTCAGTGCGAGACCGGCTCGACGAGGTTGTCGTTCGCGAAGTTTGATCTGAATGTGGTTCTGCACAAGGGAGCCCGCTTGATGGGGTCCGAAGGGTCGGAATTCGATGCGATAGATGATAACGATGGGGGAGATCCAAGGGAGAAGTGGGCCCGCCAACGAGCGCTCCTGAACGAGAAACTGGGTCTGAGTACCGGGGTTAACCTGGATGATATTGTATCACTGGACGATATGCAAAATAGAAGCGGTCAGGTTCAGGGCCGCAACGAGGGAGAAGTACTGATGCCAGTTCAAGAGATTTTGAGGATGGACCACAGTGCGACTAACGCTTCTAGTCAGGCGTTGAGCTGCCGAGAGAAAAATCGTGCTCGGAGGAAAGCGAGGGAACAGCAGAAAGCATTTCCCAACCCGATCAATGCTGTTGTGTGTACAAACGCAAACACAGGGAACAATGGTTTTGGTATGGATGGCGAACCAGATCGTAAACGAAAGAAAGCCGATCCTAAAAGCGATACGGCAGGATTTGGTGAACCAGTTCCTGATCTGACTGGTACGTGGGTGGATGCGACAGACTGGCCCCTGGAGTCATTTTGCTCGAAGCTATTCATGGATCTGTTCAGTCCCCGGTGGGAAACTCGGCATGGATCAGCAACCGCGCTGCGGGAATTGCTGAAAAGCCACTCAGAAGGCGCTGGGAAGAGTATTTATATGACGCAACAGCAAATGCAAGTACAGCATCAGCTGTGGCTGGAAGATGCCGCACTAAGATTGCTGTGCGTGCTGGCACTGGATCGATTCGGGGATTTTGTATCGGATCAAGTTGTAGCGCCTGTACGGGAAACGTGTGCTCAGGTCTTGGGAACGATATTGAAACAGCTTCCACTGAGTAAGGTCCATGAAACGGTAAACACGCTGCTTACATTCATCAAACAAAAGGATTGGGAAGTTCGCCACGGAGGTTTGCTGGGAATCAAATATATGCTGGTGGTTCGAGAAGATTTAGTACAAACGTTTTTGCCGCTGATCATCAACGATGTTTTGACTGGCCTTTTCGATTCGGTGGACGATGTCGGTGCTGTGGCAGCATCTACGTTGATACCGATTGCTTCTTGGCTACCAAAACTATTAACCAAAGCACAGGTTTCGCACATCGTGAAACTCTTGTGGGATTTGCTCCTGGACCAGGATGAGCTCGCTTCCGCTTGCAATAGCTTCATGGGACTACTGGCATCGATTCTGAGCCTTCCTAATGCGTCGAGTTGGATACAAATGGAACCAATGTCCGTACTGATTCCACGATTGTGGCCATTCCTCAGCCACTGTACATCATCTGTTCGACGATCGACACTTCAAACGTTGAAGACGCTTACCAACGGCAATCATGTGGCGAAAAATGACCCGACCGCCGCAACTTCTGGAAGCAATGGGTTGAATGGAAATGCTACTTCTGTGATTGTAAGCACGGCGGAAGCTCTGGCGAAAGCTGCCACCGAAACCAATACAATTCTGCAAGTTGATTCGACGGAAAATTTGCTGTTAAATTTTGGTGTTCAAGATTGGCCTCCTGCTCTGTTACAGGAAGCACTGCGCCACATTTTTCAACGAGTACTGGTCGAGCATGTAGAAGATATCCAAACGCTAGCGGAGGTCGTGTGGAACAATATGGTAACCAATGCGGAACTGTCTGCATTGCTTCATGCTTCCTGTCCGTTCGTGGCCAGCTGGCTCTGTCTAGCAATGCAACCTGTACGACTAGCGTTTGATCCCGCTTCGCTGATCTACGCTAGGCCTACCCAACCTTCCACCACGAGAGAGCGTCGTCGTCAGTTTGATTCGTTCGAGTCCAACGGTAGCGTGCCGTCGCGACAGAAAGCTTTCCTTGGTGGGATGGAAACTATCCCTATCGAAGTGCGCGAGAGGAACGTGATCCGGGCTCGTATCAAAGCTGCTAAAATGATCGGAATACTATCGCGCTATCTTGTTCTACCCGCGCCCGGTGTCGAGTATACACCGGAGATCGAAAGTCCTATCGATTGTTATACCAAAGTGTTACTGGGGTACTTGCAGTCTCGTTCGGCACTCCAGCGGCTGATTGCCAGTTTGGTGGTAGGTTTCTGGGCTACATGTGACGACAGCATACAACCGGGACCTCAGCCTTTGCAGGATCGGCTGAAAGCCTGCTTGAACGAATATGTTTACTATGACGAAGTGGCCATACAATTTACCAGACTCCTGCAGGAGAGCCGAGACTATTTGGCTACTCTGAAGCAGCACAAGATTCAGCTGGTGGAATTCGAAAATCTGAAGGTGCTAAGTTTGGATCAGATTTATCAGCTGTCTACAGTTATGTCGGAGAACCTTAAAACCAAATATGGGTTGAAAACTAAAGTTGCGGAAATGCTGGAGGAAAGACGAAAAGGGCTACTCGGGTCCCACACCAGTACCTCTGTGGAGCAGAACAATCTCCACGTTAGCACACAAGCATCGATTGCTGGAGCAGTTGTGAGTCTACACTGTCTTCCAGATAAACTAAATCCGGTGGTGAAACCATTAATGGAATCGATGAAGCGAGAGGAATGTGAACTTCTGCAGAAACTATCCGCCCGATATTTGGCGGAGCTACTGGACCAAGCAACCGTGCGTAGCCCCTGTCCCAATAATAAAATTGTTTCCAATCTGTGTACGCTACTGAAGAGTGACACGGAGTATACACCAAAGTTAATAATACCGGAACGAGAGATGCGGCACTATGATCCGGCTAACACGGGCGATTCGAATCCCTACCACGGCATAATCACTCTGATGAATCAACAAAAAACCAAGGAGAATCCAAATAGCAACAACAGCAATGGTTCGAGTTCACGAGGACCAGGAAGGCCGTCGTCGGTTTCCACCGAAGCGGCCGTTGTGGAAGATGTTTTGAATGAAAGTGAAGAAACTAGTCGCAAACATGCAAAAACGCAGCGAATCGGTGCTACCTATGCCATTGCTACGCTTTGTTCCTACTTTAAGGAAACTTTGCCACAAAAGTTGCCGGTAATATGGCAGCTGATGATGGAAACCATTGTATCTAAGGTTGATGAGCTGTACGTCGACAGGCTAAGTCGAGAGGTGATTAGTGGTGAGGATACGAACGAGTTCATGACCTCCCTCCAGTTGATTGAAATCGCTGCCCGACATATCGATGCCGCGCTTCACGATCAGCTGTTTCAGCTGCTGTCCAAGCTTTGTCTGCTGTTGAGACATCCACTCAAATCAATCCGTCATATGGTTGGACGATGTTTGGCCACGTTGGCGTTGGTGAATTCCCAAGTCGTCATGACCATGGTTATCAACGATATTATTCCGATGTTGTCATCAATAGAAAATGTAATCAAACGGCAGGGTGCAGCGGAAGCGATTGCCTGTATTGTCAGTCAGCTGCAGCTGGAGATTGTTCCGTACGTAGTGCTACTTGTGGTTCCACTGCTCGGCCGTATGAGTGATCCAGATCAATCAGTTCGCCTTGTATCGACGCACTGTTTTGCAACACTGATTCAACTGATGCCGCTGGATGGAATAACGCCCGATGTTCGCATACTATCGGAAGACCTGAAAAGCCGTAAGTTGAAAGACAAGGAGTTCCTCGAGTACCTCTTTACGCCGAAGACGATTCCTGATTTCAAAATACCTGTTGAAATAAATGCCGAACTACGAAGCTATCAGCAATCGGGCGTGAATTGGTTGTGGTTTTTGAACAAGTACAAATTACACGGAATTCTCTGCGATGATATGGGTCTTGGAAAGACGTTGCAGGCGATTTGCATCTTGGCTGGTGATCACCATCAACGTAGCTTGGATCCAAAGTGTGCTAAACTACCGAGCCTCGTTATTTGTCCTCCAACCCTCACCGGACATTGGGTGTACGAGGTGGAGAAGTTCCTCCCAACGCGTTTCCTTCGACCTTTGCATTATGTTGGTTTGCCAGTGGATCGTGAACGTCTGCGACATAAACTGGGCACGCATAATCTCATTGTGGCGTCGTACGAAATCGTACGAAAAGATATTGAATTCTTCAGCTCAGTGCATTGGAACTATTGCGTTCTAGACGAAGGACACATCATCAAAAATGGACGAACTAAAAGTTCCAAAGCCATCAAACAATTGGTGGCAAACCACCGCCTGATTCTCTCGGGTACACCGATTCAAAACAACGTCCTGGAACTGTGGTCCTTGTTCGACTTTCTGATGCCTGGTTTCTTGGGTACGGAAAAGCAGTTCAGCATGCGGTTCTCTCGTCCAATTTTGGCAAGTCGAGATCCAAAGAGTTCGGCCAAAGAACAGGAAGCGGGAGCGTTGGCCATGGAGGCGCTCCATCGTCAAGTCCTTCCATTTTTGCTGCGGCGTGTCAAGGAAGATGTGCTGACCGACCTACCGCCCAAGATAACCCAGGATTTGCTGTGCGAACTAAGTCCCCTGCAGGAGCGGTTGTACGAGGATTTCAGTCGCACCCATCTCAACTCTGACATCAGGGAGTGCCTGGAGAATATTGACGGGCAGAACATGGTGAGCAAAAAGACTCACGTGTTCCAGGCCCTCAGGTGAGTTTCAAACAAAGCTTGAAACAATTAGAATCCGGAATCATAAAAAAACAGTTGTATCTCGGGTTTGATTGAATGCACAAAAAACGTTTTTATATCAAAATGCTGATTTTTTCAGGATAAATATGGAAAACATATTCCGTTACCGTTTTGATGTATTTTCGAACTACAGGAAAACCTGTTTTTGTACGGTTTTTTGTGCGATTTGTTTTGTGCAGTTTTCTGTTCTTGTGCATTTTTTGTGCAGTATATAAAAAGAAGCATATTTGACGAAGTTATCGTTCATTTAGTTTTTTTCGATGGTTTATATGCATTTTAGTGCGAAAAAAACATACTTGCGTCTAAATTATCCACTTCTCAAATCATTCCCATCCTTCCGTCAAATGCTCTAAGTTTCGCATAACATAAGTTTTAATAACAACAAGTTTCGACATGCAACTAAAAGCACAACACAGCCACGCGCAACCGAAAAGGCAAACTTTCCCATCGCAAGACAGAGAGGCAAAAGGAAATCGAACGGTGAACTACGTGGTTTTGAGTTATTTTCTTGAAGGAAACTTTTTTTATGCGGACCCTATCTACCTCAAAAAAATTTTTTTTTTCAAATTGTGTACCGGACATGATTTTTTAAAGCTACTGGGGAAGTTTTGCACGATTTTTTTTTGTGCAGTCCCTATCCCCCGCACAAAAAAGGTTTGCCTGTATTCTTCGGATACTCTCCATCAAAATTTGAACTCACTGTTGATCAACCATGTCTTCAGGTCTGCAACACCCCGAGTCACTTTGGCACCCTTCTCCAGTTTCCGTTCGATAATTGCCCAAGCGGAATTGAGAGGAACTGGGAGGATTGAGGTCTTCTCAGTATTCGAATCTATTCGGCGGCTGACCACGGGTGAATGTGATGACCTTGTTTTTGGCTGTGTTTACTTGCATCTGACACCACGTTATTACCCGAACAATATCAGTTTAAAGCATAGCAATCGAGAAGTCTTTGTACACGACATCTAGTTGCTGACGCTTCTCGATGCTTCCAATAACTGTGCTGGTTAAGTTCGTTAGATGTTGTCGTGCACTTTTTCATGAATCTATGTTGAGAATCCGAGATCACTGGCCGAACAGCTTAATTCAACTTGTCATGCAAAAGTCTTCCAAGCACCTTGACCGATAATTTTCCACATTATGCATATTACTAGCCTTAGAGATCGGTGTGATTGATGCAAGCTTCCAAACATCCAGGAAATGCCATCAAAGAGGGAGTGATTGAATATATGCATGATGCATCCACCGAACGAAGAGCTTAACCCATTCATTACATATCGTAGTATGTATATTGCGTTGGTATGATCGATGTGCAGTATCACCCTGATGTCGTTTACAGACGACGCTCGTACATACAGATCATCGCGCGGATGTCGTTTATAGACGACGCTCGTACACACAAAGCATCGAGGGTTAAAAGGCTGCTGCATGCGAATATTATTGCTTGGAAGTTGATCAATATACAGCTGCGACGGAGGAATCTCAGTATGCTCGAAAACACTACAGAGGAATTTAGAAAAGATATTCGTAGAATTGTCGCTAGTGATGGAGTTTTGGCTGCCATAAGCTACGTCTAGCGCAGTGGTACTCAACCTTTTTTCAGAGGGGCCACAAACACGTGTTAGTCATGTCGTCGTGGGTCGTTAAAAAATAATTAAAAAAATTTGGTTTCCAAGTCACGACCGCATTGTTAACGTAGGGCTACGAAATTATGAAAAAACAAACAAACAGGAACTGAAGAATGAAACTCTATTATACAAACATTTGGTAGCACTGACAATAATCGATGAATGAATGGTTTCACTAAATGAGGAACGTGAATGTTTCGAGAAGCAATGAAACGTCAATTCGAACAGATTTTCAAATAAACTCCTAGATTTAAAATTTACCGTTTATTGCTCGCTACTCAGAGCGCCACTGTTACACTGAGCTTACTGAATATCTAAGTAGCTTTTCAGTACCTTCCAAAGCACAGAACGGCAACAGAAAAACCGGATCGATTCGGGTGTGTGGTGAAGTGACGGCGTCGGCATCGACCATACTTGAACTCTGAGTTTCCCACCGAAAAACGCAGCTATCACCGCTGAAAAATACCTTCTTCGTCCTTCGTCCGGCTTGAAATGCGCTGTATTTTGACGCCACTTTCAAGCCGGAAACGAGCGATCACATGCCAGAGGCAACTAGGCTTTCCAAATGGTCTTTCTTAAGGCCGAGTGTTTAGTTTAGTTTTTCGAATCGACCTTTTTTGTGACTATAGACGAATGAACTGCGAAAGTGTGGGAGTCTGAGAAAGCCTCTATAATTCGAAACATCACCATCATTATTATCATTACACCAATTACAAAACGAAACACAGGATAAGCTTCGTGGTATTGATTCAGCAGCTGGACAACAGGACGGAAAAAATGCACTGGACGATGCAGAACAGTTGAGCATCAAGGAAAAACATGAACGACGATTGC
The DNA here is from genome assembly GCF_029784135.1 of Toxorhynchites rutilus septentrionalis. NCBI lineage: Eukaryota > Metazoa > Arthropoda > Insecta > Diptera > Culicidae > Toxorhynchites > Toxorhynchites rutilus. The sequence goes on from NC_073746.1 coordinate 292,367,637, forward strand.
TCAAAAGTATCAACTTCCAGCCCAAGCTCAACGTCCATGAACGGATTGATGAAAACCCTCAGACGAGAGTTTTCGTACAGAGGGCTTCAGAGGCGAATACATGATAATGGTATTCGATGCTCTCCGTACAGTACACCCAACACGGACTCTGAACATGCGTTTTCCTTCTTCTAGAAATTTTGGTAATGAGTTTCGATCTAGATTACTGTCGTTCTACGCATAGATGTCCCATGTTCCAAAACCAGCAACTGAGGAAAACGCAATCAAAGTTTTCTGCCACATTTTTCTACCAGAAGCTTTAAGCATTCCAGTTTAGCAAAACAGCCGTTTCTTTTAGAAAATGGTAAATTTTTTTTTACCGGCAATTCACCGGTTTTACCGGTAACGAAATTATTATCATCGAATAACCGGTTCTTGAATTTTAGGACGGTAATACAATTCCTAATGAGAACTGACGCGGTATGTTCTTTTTAATATTTTACTTCTGCCTTGATTCTGGACGTTAGTGCAAGGTCTGTACTATGCTTACTGTGTGCATATTCTGAGTCGAAAAACGTTTGTTCAACACGAAAACAAAGTAGAAACTTAGTTCGTCCAGGGCGAGCACAATATTTATAGTGCTTTAGCAGTCATCCGACGACATGCTTCAACCACTAACCTATCATAACTGATGAACCTTCATGGATCTTAATAGTTTTTTTGTGATTTCACCAATATTTATAGATATTTGTGATTTCAATAATTTGTTTCAAAAGCAGTTTTTGAGCTATGAAAAAAAGTTGTTGTTTAATAAGTAACATCACATCACAGCTTTCATCTTTCGAAAGTGATTGTCAAGCCACTTCTTTCAGCGGGTGAAGAGGTATTAACGCCAAAATCCTTGCGCCCCAAACATATCTTTCGTAACTCGTTTTTAAATTTCAAACATATTCCCTAGTAGAGAAACAGAGAGTGGTGCAAAACAACACTCTCCACCAGACGGCATCAATATCGACGGGATGTTTCCACCGAACAAAATTGCACTACTGTGTGCGATATCTTTCTTTCATTCTACCCTTGTATCGAACAAAACAGTTGTGTCTGACATCAGCACTGATGAACACTGTTGCAAATTTGGAATATTAAACTAACCAGTCGACATAGGGAAAGGCCATTTGGAAAACCACATTACCGTCTGGTCGCCAGCAGGAATACTGATAAATTGTGGTTTCCGTGAAATTGAAAATAGCTTGTTTGAGTTCAATAAATTGAAAACGGGCGAGCTTATTCTACAATATTTTCTCTATCTACATTGTCCGTAGGAAAAACTCTGCATTTGTCTTTTCTATTTCATAAGAACATGTTCTGTTTCCTGATTTGGCACTATTACTGAAAGATTAGCCCTGTGTCAAATAGGTTCCTAATACCTAATAGGTTCGCAGGCACCCGTTTGTGTATAGCTACACTCTATCCAACTTCTATAAGACCAGGGTATAATTTTGCTGATTTGTGTCATCATAAACAAACACTGCTACAATTTATATTCTAGTTTGTAGGTATTGGTGACTACCATACATTTTCATATTTGTGTGTGCAAGCGCTGAGCGTAAACCAAAGGTTTTGTATTTTCAAGTGTCAAGTTTCTATAAGACCAGTTACATTTTCCGTTGTTTTAGATCTTTTGATCAATAAATCTGGAAAATGCCAAAGGGAAAAAGGCTCTCGGAGAGAGATGAAAGACAAATCGATGCATTTCACCAAGAAAAAGAAAGAAATTTCTCGTCGGATTGAACGATCCCATCAAGTAGTGCACAATTATTTGACGAATCCTCAATGATACGGTAAGAAGGAGAGAGCTCCACGTAAATCGAAGTTCTCTGATCGGAATAAGCGGGAAATAGTTAGAACAGCTTCGGATACCTCAAAATCGCTTATGCAAATAAAGCAATATTTCAATTTAAATGTTACTCGGGTGATAATTCGTCGAGTTTTGCTAAAAAATTCTCAAATAAAAAGGGTTTAAAAGGTTAAAGCTCCTCATTTTACATCATCTCACATCGGAAGACGTCTGAGTTTTGCCAAAGTTCACATGAACCGACAGTGGGGCATGGTATATTGTGACAAAGAATGTTTCCAGAAGAATACATTTTGCTATATACCATAACGAAAAGTTCTTCAATGTATAGGTTATCTTCACTAACGAAAAAAAGTTCAATTAGGATGATCCTGATGGTTTCAACGGGTACTGGCGTGATTTACGGAAGAAGGAACAGTATTTTTAAACCAGGAGTTTTGGTGGAGGCTCGTGCATGGTTTGGCCGGGATTCTGTGCAACCGGAAAGCTCAAAATAGCTTTCACATCATTCAAGAATTACATACATGTTCTGGAATACTCTCTCCTACCGTTTTTGCGTGGATATCGTCACAAAAAATTCACATATCATATCATATTCATATCAGCAAGGAAACTAAGCAATGGATTAAGAACCAAAAACTTTTTTTTTTTGGATAGGCCGGCTCGCTCTCCATACTTGAATCCTGTTGAAAGTCTTAGGGGGGGATCTTGTACGCAGAATCTACACTGAGGGAAAACGGTACACCACGATTGAAGAGCTCAAGGTCGTAATTTCGGAAACATGGAAAAAAAATATCGAGAATATCGTTCAGCAGCATTTAGTAAATAGTATTTCAACACGGATTTTTCCATGTTTTTAGTCGAAATGGCAAGGTTGCCAATTATTGACATGTAAATTAGCCGATCGCTTTGAGTTTTTCATTGATAATATCTATGAATTTTGAAATGGTCTTATATAAACTGGACAGCTGAAATTATCATATTTAAGCACAATAAAAAAATAAACAAATTTTTTGGATGAAATTGACGTTAAATATACTTTATTCTAAGCATTCAACAATGTATGAATGTATCTTGTTGAAATTCCAACTGTTTCTGTTGCAACGAAATAGAATCAAGGTGGTTTTATAGAAGTTAGACAGAGTGTAGTCTAGTAGAGTCCAGGTAATTTTTTTCTAGCGTTCCCAAATGACCATAAAGATTATGGATTTTCTCTAATGCCAGTCTGAGGCCGATCAATGTACTTCCTAAACTGCCGTAATCTCGCAAAATGACGCAATAACAATTTTGGACAGCATCGTTTTTTTCCAATCCAAAATGCGATTGAAAACAAAAAAATTTAAAAATTCCGTCCGAAATTATCTGATGTAAAACAGATACAGTTTACGCGAGGATGTTTTGAGTTTTGTTATAAGATGTGTTTCGATGAAGAATTTAGAAGAGTGCAGCTGTTCACCAAATCCGACAGTTACCCTTCAATCAACACTCAGCTTCAATTCATCCGAAAGCTTTGTTCCTTGATTCCTGAAGATAGAAGACACTATTGGGTAAACCTTGTATTCAACAATTAAATTGATGAGTTTTAACTATATAGTCACAATCGTTATGCGCAATATGTGATAACAGCAATACACTTCAATCTAGGATATTTTTTTTTCTTTTAAGATGAGTTTAAATTTATGAATTTAAATATTTGACGGGACTTTTAAACAGAGCTTCTAAGTACATGATTTGTAGTAAAATTGCTATAATAAATGTAGCACTGCATGAGGATCGACTGTCTTTGATTTAAATATTTGGCATGACGAGCTTTTCGGAAAAATGTTTTTTTTACAAGAAATAAGGTAGGTGACTCTCATTATGCTAAACGTCCGTTACGAAAGATGTTACTTGAAGTTTGCTGTCCCTGCTCGTTCATTCTATGTTAGCAGAACAGATAAAAAATCACATCGTATTACAACCAAATTACGTCACAATCATAAGGGAAATGGCACTTGCGCCACATCACAGTGAAAATGGCGCTTACGCCACTCCGTTTTCAAGCTTTTACGGGATCATTTTTTCACATTTCTGTAAAACTTCGCAGTCGTTTGAACGGATTTGGTATTATTTTTCGATCTACAACATAAAAAAGTAAAATGTCAATTTTGGCGCTTGCGTCACTTTGTGAGATTACGATAGTAAAGCGAAATCCATGCAGACTGCTGTTCTCGGCTTCGACAAACTGCACATCATACTTCTTTTCTGCAGTCCTAGAAAGAAAGCAACTTTGCGTCTCTTACGCAGACGGTTTCGCAGGTTATGTAATTGCGGATTCTACCATTGTTGGAAGTTCATAGAAGCCTTACGATTCTTTACTAAAACCATATCATGGATTATTTTATAAATATTGTCATCAAAAACAGATAAGACAACGTCATGGCAGGAAGGTTCAGTAATCGTTCCCCATCCAATGCCACTATTCTCGAGTTAGTAGCTTCAAAATCACACCGTGCAAAGTCATACTCACGACATGTATGATGACCACTTTCAGTACGAAGGGTTTATGGAGACGATCCCCTCTCAGAATAGCAAAAGGCGGCTCGAACAGCTGACTGGAGTGCGGATCACTGACGAGCATCAGGTCAAGAAGCAATTCACGTTGGCAATATCGTTGCTTTGTCCGAGTCCTGTAGACAGCATAAACTTGACCAGAGCAACTTCTAAATGGGCATTGAGCGGCAAAAATTCTTGTACATCTTCATTGAAATTCCATGCCAAATTGGGTAAATTATAATCACTCAAGGCAATAGTCGTGTCTGAAGGGCTGGTCATCTCGTGTAACAGTAGGACGGGTTGGCATGTTTCTACAATGTTGAGTCCATTGTCATGTTGGTGACGAGATCCTTGGTTTTCCGTCCACAACTGCCCTTGCCAAATCAAAATCTTCCTGACAAATTTATCAGCGAAAACGAACGAAAATTTGCTGGGGACATTTTCTATGGCATGGCATTGACCTTCTAGGCCCGGAAGCAGTCCAAAATTAATCTACACGTACGTTTTGTCATCCATTAGCATGCATCCTTTGTACATCATCAACACTTTGCAATTCGAGCGCGTCTTTTAGTCACCAGATTTTGCCTCAGTGTACTGTTTGCTTGCTTATAGGCACGGAAATTATGATAACCTTCTCACATACGAATTCTCCGGATGGTACTTTGGTTAGAGTTGCGGCTTCCATCCTGCACAAATTTTTCAAAACAAAATGAATCAATGTGATAAAGCTTTCCAAACAATTTGCTTCCAGAAGATTCCAGATACGCCTACTACGACCACTGTTATAAAATGAACAGTGATTCCGGATTCTGAATGTTTCAAGCCTTGAGCTTAAAAAATGTACAATATCAGGATGTATAATTTTCCATAAATGATTCCAGATACCTCCAAAACGTCTGCAACCATCCGAAGCTAGTGCTCCAGCCATCCCATCCAGAGTATCAAACCATCGTGTCAGAATTCACGCGCAATGGGACCTCACTGAACGATATCGAGCATTCGGCAAAACTACCTGCGTTGAAGTAAGAGCGTTCGTATCCACTGTTTTATACTATCAGCCTTATATCCCCCTTTTTTCAACAGACAATTGCTGCTGGATTGCGGCATCGGTACAAACTGTGACATGTCGGTGAATCAACATCGGGCGTTGATCTTCTGCCAGTTGAAGGCAATGTTGGATATTATCGAAAATGATTTGCTGAAAAAGCATCTACCAGCTGTGTCCTATCTTAGGCTGGATGGAAGTGTTCCGCCCAGTTCTCGCCATCAAATCGTAACCAAATTCAACGGTGATCCTAGCATTGATGTTTTGCTGCTAACCACCCAGGTAATATTTTTATCTCCAAGATCGCAATTTCCAACATTACAATGATTCTTCTCCCAATCAGGTCGGTGGACTAGGTTTGAACTTGACCGGAGCGGATACAGTTATATTTGTGGAGCACGACTGGAACCCAATGAAGGATCTGCAGGCGATGGATCGAGCTCACAGGATAGGCCAGAAGAAGGTGGTAAACGTGTATCGTTTGATAACACGAAAATCTTTGGAGGAGAAAATTATGGGACTACAAAAGTTCAAACTTCTCACGGCTAATACCGTGGTGAGCGATGAAAATGCCTCAATGGAAACGATGGGAACGGATCAGCTGCTGGATCTGTTCGCACTAAATGACGGCATTAAGAGAGCCGAGAAGGGAGCTGGCCCTAGTTCTGCCGCCACGGAGGGACATTCGAATGGTGCCAACGGGGCTTCAGGTACGATGAAGAATGTGTTGGAAAATTTGCCGGAACTGTGGGACGATACACAGTACCACGAAGAGTACGATCTGTCTCAATTTTTGGCAGGGCTGAAGAAAAACTAGTCCGATTGTCCGGTTTGTTTTTAGGCGCTAGGCAAATGGAATTGGAGCGTTGAAGCTCTGTTTTTACTGAAGATAGTATTAAGTAGCGCTGTACCATACCTGATTAATCTTGTCCCAATCGTAGACGATTTTTTTCTTTATGCTTTCCTTTTTCATTTTTCAGCTCTGATGAATAGAAATCTTTTTATTTCGGTTTAATATAAATTATTTTGTAACTGTATACGCGATACACCTGAATTACGTAATGATCATCAAAATATAGTTTAGAGATCATTTTTCCAGACAAATCGCAGATGTTTTTTTTCTTTAGATGACATCGTCCATACTACACAATGTTTTTTCCAGAGTTCTCGCAGCTATATTGTGACTCATGATTTATGTAGATGGCCCGTATTCTGCTACCTCATCAATAATAACAGCAATGTAGCAAAGAAGTGAAACGATTAAAATTCGGCCAACTTAAATTTAGCATATTTCTTTTGAGCAGCGCAGACAAAAGTCATCGTCACGGCAATCAAAACTACAGTAACGTCGCCACAGTTAGTCGTCGCTTAGTATAACATCTATAACTTCCAACACAAACTTCTTCTTCTTCTTTGTTTTTAAGATGCTTTTAACTTTGCAGTTCATTCGCCTCTAAACAACACAAACAAACTACGTTCCGTCCAAAATTTTTTTTTCGTTATCAATCCCTTCAAACATTCACGTTTTCTTGTTAAGCGAACATTCATTGGTCCAATCGCAGAACTTTTGATTGATTGACCTTCTAATTGACCCTTTTCAATTTCCTTTTACTATAAATTACCTAGCAGTTCTACCAAAACTCGTCATTGTAATATCAACTTATTTTCAGACACAATTCTCGTTCAAGATTTTTCAATCACTTGCAAATAACATGTTTCGCTCTTACATGGAATATCTATTTGATACAGAGAATATAATAAAATTTTGACATCTCATATATGACGATTGCTTCCTCGATGTTTGTGCTTACCTCTTTGCTTTATTAGTTCTCGGAATATGCAGAAATTTGTGTTTCATTTGTATGACAGTCTCCTCTTAAAGAGAGGGGAGGAGTGTCGTACCACAATAAGAACATTTCTTGTCCGCTAAAACCTCCGAGTCCATAAAAATTAGAAAGACAGACAGAGGGCCTGATCACGAACGTCACTTCACGGTGAAAACGAAGAGAATTGTGTACAACGTTATTACGGCTGCCACCGTTTGTGTAGAATCCGGGAGAGTTCATCCGCCGTGACAACTTTAATGAAGTCGGTGTTATTATGAATATCACGATACTGTCACGTCACGGGGAAAAACAAGTATATTTGTCACTTGTGTTTTAGATGGTGAAAGCTAGTCACGCGGAATGGAGCAAGTTTAATTTCGGATTTATTTAGCTTTTTTTCTACCATTTTGAATCTTGTCTTGCTTTTTATGAAAGGAAAGATAAACAAACAGCAATTTACCCGCTTGGTGGCATTTTTAGAACAAAAATCCTGACGTATCCAGAGGACGTAAATTTGTTTATTTGGATTCGATAAATGCGCTATGGGATGTAATTGAGGACTAGAAATGTAGCTCCCGCAGATCGATTGAAACATAACGAAAGGTCTAATTTCGATTGTTCTAAATGAATAGAAATTTTTTGTTTCTATTTTAAGGATTAGACTAACATAAAGTGACCAGATGGTCAGAGGTCTAACGCGGGACACAAAAAACAAAACGTTGTGTATATACGTTATGTGAACATAAACTATAGTTTAGCGAGTCTAAACTGATCAGTATTATTTCTTTCTGAGAATCGGTACTCAGTTGTGATTTTTCGGTGGTTTAGATTTTGTTTACGCCCGAAAATCACTCGCTCAATCAGAGCATTTACGCCTGGCAAGCACGATCCAAATTTTACAATTTTCTTCAAATTACCGAATGGAATGCTCGAAAATTCCAATTCATTTTTCATCGATTTTAGTGTTAACGTATGCATTTAAAAAATGGACTAATTTCGGATGGCGATGAAAGATAATTTATAGGAACAAATTTTCTTTAAATCTTACGTTTATTAAGTCTACAAAAAAAAATGATTCAAGGCTGTTGATTCACAGCTGCAGCTCTGTCAAGCAACTTGATGATTTTTCCATATCGTAAGCTCCACCTCACAGCGAAGGAGTTGGACATTATGAGGCACTTTGTGTCCGCCAGATATAGCCGATCTGGTATTTACAATATCATCTCTTAGCCGCTCCTTAAGCAGGGAGAACGAAGCAATCGGCCAAACGGTGGAAAATAATCTGGCCTAATGGACATCTTTATGCGGAAGCGTCAGACGAGACCGGCCGTATCTGAGCAGCAGGCAATCACCCAGAAGGAGTAGCTTGAGGTGCCGGCGAAAGAATTGAAAAACTTCTTTTTGTACTCATAATGAAAGACGAGACGTACTTGATGCTAGAATTCAACGAATGGCAGGGGACCGGGTACTTTACGTTCCCCAGGTAAGCGATGACGTCGAATATATCATTCACATCAACTTCTCGAAGAAGGTCCTTCTCTGACAGACGTGAAGGGAATGTCCAAGCCGCTCTTCTTTCGAGTCATATGGTGAACGGGGAGATATATAGTACGAAGTGCTTGCCGAAGTTCGTGCTCCCGTGGCCGAGTGGTTAGCGTCATAACTAACATGCCGGGTGTTCGGGTTCGATTCCCGTTCTGGTAGGGGGAATTTTTCGTCAAAGAAATTTCCTCCGACTTGCACTGTGATCACGCGTATTCTAGAGCTTGCCACTCAGAATGCATTCAAGGCGTGTTATTTGGCATAGAAATCTCAACTAAGTACTAATAAAAATGACGCAAGTAATACTACGTTGAGACGGCGAAGTTCCTCTAGGAACGTTAGTGCCATTGAAGAAGAAGAAGCTTGCCGAAGTTGGGAAGGTGATGTGATCTTTATGCCGAACCTTGGATCAGCCCATTTTGCAAAAGATCACTGGAGGATGAATCGGCTGGAGATAAACATTGCCGCGAAGACCGCCAACCTTCCCGACATTTTCCAGCTGCGCCCGATAGAAAACTTTTGGGCGAATGGCCAAAATAGAGAGACAGACGACCGCCAAAGCCACGAAAAGGTAAAATAACACGCCGATATACATCTTTTCATCGGCCATGGTTCAGGTTCCGGCCAACTTCCGTAAGACCGCCCAGCGCTTCATTTACGATACTTCACCAAACAACTCTGCCTCTTCCTGTCGTGTATACACTAGTTCTTCCGGCTTATTTAGAACGTTAAGCCCTGACCGAGCTAGGAGACCAAAGATGAACTTTTCGTCTGACGCACGTTGGTCCCTGCGGATCAATAGGATACTTTTATAAAAATCATTTTCCAATTTTGTTGCTGTCGCTTCCAGTTGATAATCTCTAAACAAAAAGCCCAATGTCGGTGCGATGAAACCAGCTCAACGTATTAATCATTGGATGCATTCGAAGCGCTCTTGCACAGTCTGCCAAATAAAAGTTTTTTTTGAGGTTCATCCATTTAAGAAAATCAACATGATCAAATTGTGATATTGGAATATACTGATATCGCGGGACATTTTCGTTTCTTTTGCCAAATGCGGGACGTTTCGCGGGACATTTTGTTGAAATGCGGGACTGTCCCGCGTAACGCGGGGCGTCTGGTCAGTTTAGACTAACAGAGAGTGCCATTTTACAGGGCAATGGAGGCCAATGGCCCAAAACGATCATTATGATTGATTATGTATAATATTGATTTGTTGATATTTTGAATATAAAATAACTGTAATGTTTTCCCAACATTGTAGAGCTGGTTCTTGTAATTCTAACATTCGCAATTGGTGGACAAGACCCGAATCAGAACGATAGTTACCTCGAATAAGGCCATTGATCTTTTGTTTTTACGTAATGGATATTTTCAACGATATTGTTTTCAAGACATACTTTGAATGAAAGAATATTTAAGTTTCAAATAAGGAAAAAATGAATCTATCATTGCAAAGCTTTTAAATTAATAATTTTCAAATGATTCTCTAGTTCTTTTTCCATAATTTTGATATCCGTCTATAGAAAATCTGAATCATTTTCTGCTTTTGGCGAATTCCTTGAAACTCATCAGGTGTTTATGCTTCTGACCGACGCTACTGATCAGTTCACGTTTAAATAATTATATCAAACCTCACGTCCCGTATATCAAATTAAACGAGATTGGGAAGGATAAGAGGATTAAACTTCAGAATCCCATATGGGAGAAGCTCAGATTATACTGATCATGAGATGGATAAATTCGGGTTTATTTTGAGATATAGAAGATATTATTATTCATTAAAATAGTAGAAACGGTTCTTAAAAAATTATTTTAACATTGACCTAAACTGAATACTTCTCACTATTCAAACGTGTGAGACAGAGCTGAGTACAAGAGTATGCGGGATATCGATTGTTAATATAGTCATGATAGTCATGCTTTATCTCTAGAGTAATTTATAGAAAGAGAAAATTAAATTATATTCCCATAAGTTCAACAACTACATCATTCAAGAGCAACCAAGTATTCTTCCTCATCTTTGAACCAGCGTTTGAATCAGCAAACTAACGCACCAAGCAAATGATTCATGGAATGAGTCCGAATAGTTGGCATTGAAATACCGAACCATCGAGGTATACTCGCAAACTTGTCATTCTAAAACATACGTTCAATTAAATGGAATATTATCTCATACACTTATTAATTTTACCTACATAACGTTCAAACATCCGAAATTATGCAACAGACATAACGTTCAAACGCCCGGAATTATGCAACTGACATGTCTCTTGTAAACGGGAATGAACTCTTTCACTTCACGGAGTTTATTTTTACACGCAACTGTCCGTGACAATGATTCGACATTTCAAATTAAAGCCAATGAGCTATTCTTGTTTAGAAAAATATTACACATGAGAAAAAATAGAATTTTGTTTTCGTAATTATTGGTTTTATTTTTTTACATAGTTCACATGGTTTCGGGACCAAGGAAACCATGTTTTTTTATATTTTTTCTTGAAAGCTGAGTTTTTTTTCACATAACATATCTGAATATCAGAGAGGTATCTTTTATCGTTTTTGAGTTATGATTTTCCAAAGTTAACATGTTTTCAGTTTTCGTTCAATATTCCTATGTGACTATGCTACATCTATGCAACTAGAAGAAAGTCATTTTTGAAAAAGGGAAAAATGATTTTTTGTACCATCGGTTAACTTTGAAAAATCATGACTTACGAACAAAAAATAACGCCTTCCTGAATTTTGGGTATATTATGTAAAAAATCCTCAGCTTTCAAGCCATTGGTCCCCATACCATCAAAACTATAAAAAACAAATATAATCAATAAAGGTAAAATCAAAACCTGAATTTTTTGCAAGTGTAACATTTTTCAAAGAAAGACTAACTAATTAGTTTTGATTTGATATATCGACCATGTAAATCGGTTCTGTAGATCAAAAGATATGAATTTTTGAAAAAAGGCATTTTTGGAAAACAAGGGAAGTAGTCGATTTCGGACTACCCTAAAATGGAAATGGGCACCCTATTGAAAAAATAAGAAAATACGAGGTTTTTTTCATATAACACATACGTTTTGCCTCGTATTCTGAAACAATGACAGAAAAATCCCAGAGAGTTGAAAATTTTTTTTTTGAAAACCCCGATTTTATGTTTGATTTTTCGGTTTTCAAAAAACTCAAACTTTTTCGTGGGCAAGTGGTTAGCGTCTCACATTATCACGCCGGGTGTTCGGGTTCGATTCCCGTTCTGGCCGGGGGATTTTTCGTCAAAGAAATTCCTTCGACCTGCACTGTGGTCACGCGTATTCTAGAGCTTACCCCTCGGAATACATTCAAGGCGTGTTATTTGGCTTAAGAAATCTCAACTAAGTATTAATAAATGACGCTAGTTAATGTATACGTTGAGACGGCAAAAGTTCCACAGGGAACGTTAACGTCATTCAAGAAGAAGAAGACTTTTTCGTGGGAATCAACATTTAAAAAAAAGTCCCGTTTGAAAATTCGAAGATCACTTTTTTCCAATACATCCATTGGCACTCTAGGGTGCATGTATTGGCAATTTGGTTTTCATCGATGGTGTATTGGAATGTTTACTTGAACATCCAGTAGGAAAATATGAAGCAAAGTGTCAACAAAATTTAATTGAATGGAGTATTCAAGTTTTACCAACACAATTACCCAACGAACAAGGCAAATCTTATTCTTTTTTTTGGCTTAAAGAGGCTTTGAAATTTTCAGTTCATTCGCTTCAAACAAGGCACACAAAGTTCACATATAGCTACATTATAATTGCTCAAAAGTTATCGATACTCCACAACAATCTCCCGACATCAATCCCATTGAAAAACTATGGAAGTATCTGGGCAGAAAAGCTTGAAACCATCGTTGTATATGTCTCGAAAACCACTTGATGGATGAATGCAGGGTGTCGACTACCTTGAAAAACCTTGAAAATCAGAGATTATCAGCGAATTCAAACAATGTCAGGGAAAATCAGGGAATTTGGACGCCAATCTGGAAAAAATGAATTTCCACCAATCAGAATTTTGATTATTGCCGTAATTAAGAAGTTAATGGTACAAAAAAATATATTTGACTATTTTGACTCTCTGTAGGTTTTTCTGTATATGTTGTTTGCTTTTGTAGGTGAACTTAGTTCTTCTGAAGGGCAAACAGCGCAACAGTAAACGACTTTTACATGTGCGCTGTTTTTACTGGCATTTGGTAGCTGTATCTGCAGTTCAGCTTCAACCAATTCCTTTTTCTTCTTCGAAAACTATCGATTAATTCATGCTCAAAAAACCATACTATCAATGCTGCTGATATCCTGTGGTGTCCTGAAACAGTTATATGTCACAAACAACTCTGTACTGTTGAATAAGACATGGTTTTATTTAGATGAATGTTTCATGACACCCAAGAGGGTCTAGCTAGGTCGTGATAAAATGAGCTTTATGATGATATTTGGCTTTGCCCCTAATTCTAAATCTGAGCTCGATGAAACTTTGTAAGTTATGCATTGTCGTTGGTTTCGACTAGTCTTTGAACGAGATTACAAAGAGGCCGCAGATGGATCTGAATGTCAGCTTTTGGGATGAAGAAGAGAAGGTTAAATCGTTACATGACGTCAATGTTCTTGGGACGTTCTCAAGCATCAGAGATCAACTTGCAGCTTTGAAAGAAGACCTGAGAATCATATATTGAACAAACTGCTCCTTGTCTCGATGAACGGTATCAACGTGAATTGGTAATTGCAACTGGTCTTTCAAAATGGAGAAGAAAAACTCTTAAATTTGGGTAGCTTCGGATTGCATATTTTACATGGTTCATCAAAGGATTGATTGATTCATAAAAACTCGCCAAAATTCACTACTGAAATAATTCTTGAAATTTCGTCTGGGATGCGAAGCACTGGTTTTAAAGCTTACGAAGGGTTGATGTATCCTTGATCTTTCCGTCATTGATTCCAATAAAAAAATGGCTGGAAAGCAATTTGAGAAGCTTTTTACATGGACTATTTTGAAATTTGACGGTTTTTGGTTGTATCGGTGGAGCTCTAGCAGACTTATCACTAAAACGATATTGCTAACAACAAAAATATGTTTTCTCACTATGATCCGAAAAAACGTTGAGAGGGCTTTTCCATTAATAGCGAATGTTTCTATGAAAACATGTGGGAGGAAACGGTTGAGCTATTCGACAAGTTTATGATGCTATACTTCAGATTGGAAGGATAGCATTAAATTTTGAGCATAAAAATGTTGAGCTAGTTAGTTCAATTAGTTCGAAATCCTCGAAATTCTTCGATATTATCGTAAAATTGTGAAATTGATCCTTTTCAAAATGAAAATGTGTTTTTAAGATAACATTTCAAGATAATTTTGAGCTGTATTAGTAAATCCATGTTTTTAAATCACATACGGTACTTCTCAGTCTTAGTCAATTATGTTAAAATTAAAAATCACAAATAATTTATTTATTGGTTTAGAATCTTCTGGGTGAGGAATTTATGTGATTAATCGGTGGTGTGTGAATAATTACGGCGTTTCCGCACGTGAAGTTTATTTATTGGAACTTCCTGATACAAAGGTTGGTTACTTATTAACTGCTTTGTGCACTCGTGTTATGATTGCGCTGTTCGGCGCTCTCGTTCATTCGCTCTCTTCAGTTCGTTCCATCAATTCTCTCGGGATTGTGTGATCGGGGACACTGGGGATAGATGGCTTACTCTACAATTGGAAGATATCGACAGACGTGCTTAAATTCATTCATTAGGCTAACTAAATGTTTCAGGAACTACAGCTAAAGTACTAGTAGGGAATTTAATTACTAGTCCACATCTGGATTTTTTTCTGAAAAATTACTGGAAAACCAGGTAATATCAGGGATTTTGTTACGGATTTTGAGTCGACACCCTGGAATGGATAAATATTTTTCCTGAATATACCAAAAATCTCTTAGATAGCCTTTTGGAAAGGCTGAAGGCAGGTATGGGCAAATTCGCATCGAAATTCGTTCAACAACACTCATTCACAGATGAAACTCACCCTTCTATTCTCCGTTTATGCTTCACTTTATTTGAGACAGAAAACATTTACCTATCATCTTCGCAAAGTTCATTCTCGATTAGAACGGAAAAATGCTGTCTCGATTCCGCTCATCTATTCTCAGAGAATTTTGCATTCCCTCGTTTGCCTCTTGGAATGACGTTAGATGATGATAGAATCAAATTGGAAACTTTTGCTTGTGCCAGCGAGTGTATCTGTAAAATCATTCGTTTCTCACTCAAACAGCAATCATTGAGCCTCGATCACGGCAGTAAAATATAGGTAGATAGTTGAAATCGTTGTTTCCTGTGCACTATTGCAATGATATTTTTTTGTTTCTAGTGTGAAACGATCTAAGCCAACGAAAAAGACCATATTAACGCAAGTTATTGGTGAGCGGGAAGGTGGATTTATGTGCACTTGATTGCTGACAAGGAAAAGAGTACAAGGGAAAATAAAATCATACATACAAGCAGATTCAGTCTATTTTCTTTACTCACTCGTTATTTTGTTTCGTGTGATCCTTCCAAAGGAGTATTCATTCATTGAATGTTGTTTTCCACTCTTTGTTTTGTTATGTTCACTCTCAGTCCCGATGGAAGATGATCGGGGAGTGAAAAATGATTAATCGTGCAATGTCATGATTGTTTGCTGAATTCTTTTCGCCATGATTATTCCAAGCAGATACAAGAGTGATTTATAATCAGGTGTGGAGAAATGAGCGAATGAACTTTTCCATACTTGGCTGAAGGCAGTTGCAATGAAGAAGGGTTACCCTACAAAACATTGATCCATAAAACTGATCCACACTTTCGGCTTCAAGATCATACTCTGTGTTTGGCGAAACCATCTCGGTGTTTTGTAGTATGATCTGTTGAAATCAACTGAAACTTCCCTGTGAGTGCTTCAGTGGAATTTGTTGCGTTTGTATCGAGCACTGACAGGTAAATGGCAGCTATATTACTAGAGATACGATAAAATAACGTCGCAGCATGAGAACGCTCGACCGGATACTGCGAAAGATGTGAAAACATACATGAGCAGTCCTTACACTCTCATGAATGACATTACTTCATTAGAATTTCCCTAATTATGTTCGTGTAAAATTGCAATGACGGACAATAGTGATGCGAACTGGATTTTGTAATATCGGTACATCACTACTCAAATTTTTTTTTTTAATCCGAAATATATATTTTTATTAAGGCTCATATGGCGTCAGCCTGACGGGGCCGGGAGTTCAATATTTCGACAATTTTTGCCTTATAACTATGTTAGTAATATGAAACCGATTGCTCGCGGTTGGCTCGAGGTTAGTATTACAAGTGTTTTCATAGTTGTGATGTTGCTGTCTCCAATGCTCTGTACGTGTACCCGACACGGGATACTTCCTATTGGGATGCAGCTGACCATTAATCAGCAACGCCCCCCTAGTCTGTACCCCATATCTAGCGTGGTGCGTCTTCTCGACTCGAGGAATCCAGGATAGAATGGTCACTAGCCGGCACAAACATTAGCTCGTGTAGAGTTGCCATGAGCGGTACAACCTTTGGTTCTTGTTGAATGATCAGTGGACTGCACAACCTTTGGCCCGTGTATCAGTAAAGAGTGTGTGTATGTATTGCCGCGACTAAGTAAAAGTTTATAGGTCGGATAGGAGGGATATGAAACAGGGACACAACGAAGAAAGCATCATAAAACGTTGACATCGGCGTTTCTGAGGAACAGGTATAGATAAAGCAGAAGATCAGGATCACGGCTACCTAAGATATCCCGGACGGGGATATCCGATTGTTTGCCTTTTGTTCTCAGTGCTCTAGAGAGCAACAGTTTTCTTATACTTGTTAGGAAATAAGAGGAGCGTTTATCAACCTTCATTGAGTGGATTGCCTCTATTGGGCTGATACTGTCTGAAAAAATAAAATAATGGTCGATGGGCAGTGTTTCAATGATCCCTAGAGCATAGTATATCGCACCCATTTCAGCGACATACACGGAACAAGGATCTTTGAGTTTGAAACAGGCACTGGAATTCCGTCAGTAAAGAACATTTTATCAGATCTTACTTTCCCATATTCTGCCGAAAATATCGGCGGAATAGAATCGGAGCGTAGTTGATCTGGGATTCCATGGGATTATCTCAAATTATGTGATTATTGATTTCTCCTGTTACTGATCAGTCTACTAATCAGGTAATGTTATTAATCGTGTCAATGTGGCTTTAGATATAGTAGAACCCCGATTATCCGCGAAATAGTCTGGCAAAGTCACAAATCTACACCTAGGCGGCGCTGCGGTTAGAGTGATGATGGTTTTAAATTTTGTAATGTGAGTTTGTTGTTCTTTCCATAAATTACAATGTTGTAGTCATGTAATTATTTGATTGCGATGAGTTTGGAAGAAATCTAATTCTGCGCAATTTCATATACAACATGTTTATTTCTTCTTTAAGTTGTGGAAATTGTATAAGTACTGTCAATGGTTGAATAAAAAAGCAAATTCGAAAGCACAATCAAAAACAAGTTGAAAAATACATGGTTCCTGCATGTGAGAAATGCATTGGAAAGCCCGGAGGTAGAATATACGTGATTTAGTTTTTGAGCTTTTCCTTACATTTACATATTATATTATTTGTCAAAAAAGTAAATTCGAAAGCACTATCAAAAACAAGTTGAAAAATACATGGTTCCTTTAAACAAATTTTATACCAAAAAAACAAAACATCATTATTTCACTCGCTGCGTCATCTGGTTGTAAATTTAACGTAAATTCGTTAATAGCCGCTCCTTCATTATAGACGCTTGCCATGCTGTTCTTCGAGATTTACTTTTGTTGGATAAACGATTGAATCAGTGACCAACTTCCAATTGACACCCGACGATTTGACGTTATTTTTCAGATAGCTCCCTGGTCAACCATTTTATCTAGCCACGTCTCGTGCCCCGGTAGATCTGAGTTTGCGTTCATAGATGAAATTATTAGGATGTTCATGTCTTAGCAAAAATATTTGCATCCTTGTAGCGAAAACCAAGGATTTTGTCATAAACAAGCCGATGGAATCGGAACAGCACAAAGAAGGATGCCTCTGGAAACACGTGCTGTGCTTTGATAAATGCCCAGAATGGGCTTGACCTGAAATAATTTGGCGGGTTGCTACTACATCCGGGTCGTTGTTTAGTTGGCAACGGGTCGGTTGTTGTCGAATCATTCTGTCAACTCATTTTAAACTATTCTATTAGTTATTTACCCATGGAACTAAACGAATTTCCATTCAATTGAATTTTTGTCATATGAGATAACAAACACTTATTTTTGGCTCAATAAGTTACAGTGAAGGTATTATTCAAATATTTATTTCGTGATAAAAATAGATAAAACTTAAGGTACATGTTATTTCACTCACTCACGCCTTTATACAGTGTTCATATAAATGCGATTCCAAGACGCTATTCATCCAGCGTATTTTCTTCCTCGGGGATATTATCGTAGATCAAATCCTGTGTTCGCGGGGCTACCGAACAGTATTCATATGAGCGAGTCAGTCGAACATCGTTCGGTTCGTAGATGGCTATGTCGGAGCAGCTGCGGAAGTTCTCCTGTGGACCGCAGCCTAGCTTGCCCGTGCCATCCCCGCAGAAGCCCCAACTGTTACCTGAAAAGGAGTTGCAAATTAGTCAATCGATTGGTTGTTCCTTGTCTCGAGTTTCTATCAACATGACACGCTTCATGGACGCTAAGTTCGAAACCAGTTCAACTCTTGGGTTTTAAGTAAGTGGAATTGTATCGATGACTGATTTCTGACCGCCGCTAAGGCAAAGGGTTGATGATCTAACCTTACACCAATTCAATTGTCATTCTGAGAATGACTCCACCCACTGACTGACTACATCACTTAAACCTGTGTTATCGAATCGCCCATATTCTATGATACATTTTACCCGAAAAGAGTGTTAACATAACAACCATTCACTAAATTCCTCGAACAACTCTGTAAACATATCCACAAGGAATATCCACATTGAATCACCTAGATACAAACAAGAACACACGACGCCATGCAAGCTAGTCCGTTAGTGAAGAACCGATTACTCACCTGTCACATATGTCCATTGCAGAATGCAATGCGCGCTTACCAGATTCTTGGGTAATGGCAATTTCACGTAGTACAACCCGGAAGAAGTCGAGTTGAGATAGTGCTTCCGGTTTCCGTCAGAATCGTTTAATGGATACTTATCGAAGCAAGCTTCAGATTCCGTTGTTTTATTATCCAGACAGCACAAATTAAACAGGAAATATCCCTTGTGGTTCGCTGTTATTCGCACAGTCACCGGGATTACTGCTCCCTTGGTGAAGTTTCGCACGATCTCGCCCTGGCCGAAGCCTCCACCCAGCTCGTTCGTCCTTGGTTTAGAAGCAGAATAACTGTCACCACAAAGGCCACACTTGCCCTTATTCACATCCCACTGGACGGAATATCCACCGCAGTTCAACCCGTTATCGTCGTAATTGACTGGCGCCTTACGGCTACAGCGCCAGCGGGAAGCACGCCCAACAGGATCCAAAACCATTCCATGACCTGCTACCAGCGGGATCAGCCCAGCAATGATTGCGATAAGCGCTATCGAAATTCGTTTCATTTTGTTCTGATGATTTTTCGAGCAGGTTCGTTTGGGGCCACGGTCACGTTTTCTCGAGGACAGTGTAAAATTGGTACTAATAACCTCGCCAGTGATAGCGGGATGGTTTTATACGATTATTTGGGTGTTTGTTCCTATGATATGTGTTTTTCCACTGTGATTTTTTTCGCAATACGTGAGACGATTGCACTGAGGATGAGCCCCTATTATCTAGGGGTTATAATTTTTTCTTACTCTATTTGCTATATCATAATCTTAACAGATTCATATATGGTGCTTGTTCCGTTTCACTTTTTTTATTGCATGCGAAAAATCGTCGTTATGACGATTTTGGCGGAAGGGCCTATTTTATTGCGGAAATGTTTTACACTGAATTAGACGAGTGTTTCTGTGTTACCGCGGAATTAGGTCGAGGACTTGTGCAAATATCACTATCATGGTAATGGCAATTTTAAAGTGTGGCTCTAGTGACTAATAACAGAATAGCGCTGTGGAAGCTATTCATATGAGTGGTGGGAGTATCCAGGTTCAGTTGGAGAACGAAACGGAATTATTGTGGTTGTTATCTTCCTTTTTTGGACAATAATTTAACTGGCAGATTTGGTAGTTAAACAAAAGGCTGAATAATCCGTTGCTATTTATGAAGTACTGGCCGAGACAGTGCGCCACTTAATTTTGTTGGATATGGTAAGCACTTGGAATATAGGGTCGGGGAAAAATAAATCCACGTATGCTTCAAGACATCATTTGATATATTCCGGATTATCAATTGACACCAGTTCCGGATTACAAGGCTAACTAACATGCTGATCAACTTCGATCGAACTTGGAATTTCCGTGATTTTATCGATATTTGTGATGATTTTTTTTTGTCTAAATTACTAGTTTTTTTTTGGAATATTCTTTATCATATTAGGTTGGGGAACAAAATTATCCATTATTTTCTCGGTAGCTTTAGTGATCAATATCTCGATATTCCGCGACATATCATACAATTTCAAATTTAGGCTCGCTGGAAAAGTGACATTTCACACTATTGCTGTTTTTTGTTCATTCCGTTCAGTTGGGAGTTACAGAGTGTTAACAATGGAGATCAACAAAGAGAAAATTCGATACATTTTACACCTTTTATAAAGGCGTAAATGCAAGCCAGACCGCTGAAATTGTGAATGGTGTTTATGGTGCCGATACTGCAACAGTAGAATACGTGCAATTTAATTTATTTTTAACAGACTTATCTCACTTCTTAACTAGGCGAACCTAGCCAGAATTTTCACCTGCCCCCGGGCTTCTGAATGCCAAAGGGGAACTAGGCTCTGCGGAATGCACGTATCTGCATGCTCGTGCTGTTTTAGTCCTGACCGAGGAATTGTCGGAATTGGAATTGAATTGAGGAATTGATGACCGACTTTTGGATGCCGGCCAATTCCTTCTCGATGTTCAACACCTTTAGCGCTTCCAGAAGTGTCTTCGGGATAATTCCAGTTCCAGAGAGAACGACTGGAACAATTCTTGGGACCTCCCTTAGCCCCCACAGTTCCTTGAGCTCCACGGCCAATGGTCGGTACTTGCAGATTTTGCGACCGTGGGTCTCCTCCAGATTCTGGTTCAGTGGAATAGCGACATCGATGATGGTGACTTTGCGGTCGCTCTTGTCGTAAACCATTATATCTGGGCGGTTGTGGTGGATCGAGAGGTCGGTCAGAACAGTGCGATCCCAGTACAGCTTGAAACGGTCATTTTCCAGGACAGGTGCAGGCAAGTACCGGTAGTTTGGTACGTTGTCTTCCAGTAGAGCACATTGGAGCGCCAGTTGTCGATGAACAATACGGGCCACGTTGTTGTGGCGCTCGGTGTAGGCTGCGTTGGCCAAAACGGGACAGCCTCCCATGATGTGCTCTATGTTTTCACCTGGTTGATGACACATCCGGCAAATGTCATCAACGTCTTGATGCCAGACGTACCGCCTGCAGTTTCTCGTCGGCATTATCCTGTCCTGGATGGCTATCATGTCGGCTTCTACTACTGAAGAGAGTTCACCACGCGTTAGCCACAGATTAGATGCGGCCTTGTCGACGTGTGGCCGGTCCAGTTGATGGGGGTGGGCACCATGCACTGCCTTCTGCTTCCAAGCTGCAATCTTCTCCTCCTCTGTCTGCAGATTGCAGTTGAGTTGGTACCGTTTGCGCCAAGTGCAGAGCGCTGTATCCTCTGTCGGCGGCGCAGACAGCCCGGTATAGCGCGTTTTGGTTGGCGCGTTCTGCGAAGTACTCGCGCAGTTGTTGTACCTGGGCTACACACAGTGCAGATATGTCGACTATTCCAAGTCCCCCTTCTTTGCGTGGCAGTGAAACTCTCTCCAGTGCCGATTGAGGATGGTGCATTCCGGCCTCTTTGAATGCTTTCCTCATCCTCCTCTCAAGGTCCTCTAGGTCAGTTTTGCTCCATTTGACTACACCAAAACTGAAGGTCAGCAGGGGAACCGCGAATGTGTTGATCGCACGTACCTTGTTCCTCGCGTTGAGGAAAGTCCTCAGGACACAGTTCACTCGACTCAAGAACTTGTCTCGCAGCTCCGTCTTGATGTCGGAGTGGCGAATCCCGGTGAGCTGTCGGAATCCAAGATATTTATAGGATTCGCCACGAACCATGTCTCTTATAAACTCGCCGTCATAGACCTCGTAGCCTCCGGATTCGGTAAGCTGCCCTTTCAGCAGATGGACACAGCGGCACTTGTCGAGGCCGAACTCCATACAGATGTCCCTGCTTATTTCTTCGACAACCCGGATAGCTACACCTAGACGCTGACGTGAATCAGCGTAGACCTTGAGATCGTCCATGTAAAAGGTATGGGTCACTTCTTCGTTGGCGCCGTCGCCATACCTTAACTTATAGCCATGACCGTTCCTATTGAGCGTCCTACTGAGGGGGTTCAGTGCCAGACAAAACCAAAGCGGGCTGAAAGAGTCGCCTTGGAATATCCCCCTCTTTATCTGCAGCGTTCTAGACTGCAACACATTTTTCCCATCACTGAGGTGCAGAGACGTACTCCACTGCCTCATCGCATGCTGCAGGAACCTAACGACGACGGGATCAATTTTGTAGAGCTACAATACCCGGACGAGAAACGAGTGAGGTATGGAGTCATAAGCCTTCCTGTAATCGATGTAGGCCATACTTAGGTTCCGCTGGTTATATACTGAATTACATTTATGAATTACATTAAACGTCCAGAATTGGCCAACAGAAGAGTCGTTGTGTTCCATCAGGACAACGCAAGGCCACACAATTCCGAGAACTTGATTGGGATGTTTTAATGCATCCACCGGACCTAGTACCAAGCGATTACCACTCACATTGCAAAATTTCTAGAGGGTAATAGTAACAGAATGTTAACAAATCTTACAACAAAACGGTACATATTTGACCCAAATGGGAAAATCCGAAGCATATTAAAAATAGTTTTGAATTTCACCCAAAAATAATGGATAACTTTTTCCCCAACCTTGTTTTGCACACTTTGTTAACCATTTTTTTCAGCATATCTCCTCTTCTGCTGCATCCCGAATCATCCCGTCATTTTTCATAAGCTTTTGTTTAATAGTTGTCTGGTTTTCTCGATTTGGTGAAATTGGGGACAATTGGGTGGGGGTGCACCGAAACCACTCTGATGTATGAGTATTCCAACAGTATAACGTATTAGTCCATGAAAATCGGACGACCACGACATGGTCTTTTGAGCTGGGGTTTCAGATTCTGAACTACCCTGCTTATTCACCAGTTCGAAACGCAGTCGAGAACTTATGAACGGAGAATAGATGCAGATTAGGATAGATTTAATTAGCCTTAACGAGCAGCTACCTCTGCGTGGAGCGAGATTCAAATTTCCACATGCCGTAGCTTGATCAAAAGCAAGCAGGATCGGATGTTTTAATTGAGAACTAAGGATGACATATGAACTATAAACTGGCTATAATCCATACGAAATTTATTGTTAACTTTGTAAATGAGTGATAGTTTCTATCGGGTTCTACAGTTATGAAACACTGGCATTTTCGTTTTTTTTTAATGTTCCGCATCTAAACAAAATAATAAAAATCAAATTGCCAGTCTCGTAAACGAAGATAGTTAAAGAAAATAGTACAGTGTCGGATAAAAATTAAGACCACTGCTCAAGCAAAAAATAGCAATTGGCAAAACTTTGAGAAAAAATAATCCAGTACACTACTTTAATCCTTTTATAATAATTTATTTGCATTGTTCGAAGAAATTTATAACATCTGTAGTTAAAACAATAGTCTTTTATAAAAAAAAGCGTTTTAAGCATACTTAACAACTAGAATGACACGACAAAAAATTAGGACCGGTTTTAAAATTCATGTTTAAAAAATAAAAACAGGAAAATTCATACCGTGGAAAGCTTCTACGGTTAGTACTTGGTCGTACTATCACTTCACACACACGGTTCGGCATGAACTCCACCAGCTTCTGGCACGTGATGACCGGGATGGCGTACCAACAAGCTTGGATCATATCCCACAGTTGCTGCTTATTCTTCGACTTCTCCGTGTATATCGACCTTTTCACGATCTCCCATAGGTTCTCTATAGGCTACTGCAGGACGTCGACTTTGTTAACTTTGAACCACTTTTCGACGGTCTTGGCGGAGTGCTTCGGATCGTTATCCTGCACGAACTGTCATTTCATGGGCATCTCCTACTCGGCGTGTGGCAGTATAACATCCCCTAGGGTTTGGGCGTAAATGTACTGATCCATGTCTTATGCACCCAGTATAGGAAGTCAATCCCGTATCAGGAGAAGCACCCCCATATCATAATGTTCCCTCCTACATGCTTGAATGTCTCCGTGGTGTACAGTGGTATGTAAGCGCAGCCTATTGGACGACCTTCTTTCTCTTCTGACCACAGTATATTTCGCCACTGCTTTTCCTTATCCGGACCGATCCAATCGGAGTGGTCTTTCGCGAACAGTCGTGCCTTCAGATACTTCGGAGTCGGCATCGGGACCTTCCGGGGGCTTTGACCGCCTAGTCCCTGCTCCATCAGCCGCCGCTGAACTATCCAGGAACTCGCCAAGAACTTTTTCGAGGCCTTAGGGGATCTTTCTTGGAGGCTCGCTTTATGGCAGAGTCATCCTTTGCGGTCGTTTTCCTTGGGCGTCCAGTTGTTTCGGATTTTTTGCATCCCAAGTACTCTGCGATTTCGCGTTGGCTGCTGCCTGCTTTGGACATTATGCGGATGACCATCCGCTGCGCGACCCATTTTTCGTTGACTGCAACTAGAATTCGGTAATTAAAACTTTACATACTTCTTATTTACACGCTAAAAACTTACCAGGATCCGAAAAACACAAAATACTACCGAGAAACAATAAATTTTCTTCAAAAATCGGTCGAAACAATATTCGAAACAGCCGAAACGAGGAACTGGTACCAAATTTTGTAGCGTCATTTAAGTGATTAAGTATGCTTAAGGGAGTATTCTAGTCCAGAATTTATAAAAAAATCTTTTTTTTTTTCTTCATATTTCTGTAGTTTAGGCATTCAAGAATATACCCTAGAAAGGCCTTATCGAAAATCCTATTATTTTCTGAGCTAGAGCCATTTTGGTGATGCGATATCTAACCTACGGCCATAACAATGAACTTCAAACGTGTTTTTCTCGAAACTAGTTTTTTTTTAAACTGGCGTACACGATATCTAAAGTTCTTCTGAACCGATTCGTGTCGAATTTATATGGATACAATCTGCAGGCATCTCTCTATCGCATGAACCTCTAAAAAATAATATTTTTAAAATTTTACTATTTTCAAAATTCGAGAAGCGTAAGAAAAAACGTTTTACACCGCATTTTGTTTTTAAACCGCCATTTTGTCAAAAAAAATGTTTTTGACTTGTCCGAGGTTCATGCGATAGCGGCATCTTTACTGATTTAGAATCTGTTCGATTTTTTTGTTTCAGATAATCAGAAGGGCACAACTTTTTTTTAACCCTCTCGCTTCACCAGCGCATAACCATTCTCGTTATGTGTATGTTTTCTCCGCGCAATTTTTGTTTTCTTTTTGTCAAAAGACAGATGAATAAATAATGACATAACGGATAGTAACAATATTCTTTGTTTTATTTTTACGAAGCTTGGAGAAACGTCCAAAATTCGTGCCTGTACACTAGAATGTCCCCTTAAAACGCATTTTTTAATGAATGACTATTTTTTTAATTAAAGAGGTTCTTAATTTATTTCCACTTTATTTTTTTGCTTGTCCGACAATGAACATCATGCTACTCAATTGACTTGTAACGCTTTGCGGTCGTATGCCTGTTCTCAGCCACCGCAGCATGGAATCATACTAAATACTTTATTCAGCTATGTAATGGTTTACTTTGTTTCTCACCGAATTTCAATGTCTGGAGAACATGTTCACGAATTCATACGGAGCTTCTATGAATAATAGAGAAAAAAAATAGTGAATAAATAAGTGAAAAAATGAGAGGATATTTTTCAAGGGAAAGTTATTCCGGCCAGTACGACACCCATATTATCATTTAATACGACCGCAAAGTTTGGTAAATAAAAAGTCTGCAGTCTGTGGGGGCTTTAAGAGATATGTAAAATGATGAGCTGAAGTTTTTTGTCTTTATTTAAGAGACTTTCAGCCGTAGGCTGGATTGTCTCTACAGAATGGAGTTTATTTCTCAGATTCTCAGATATCAATAGGCCTTTAATATGAACACATTAAAAACTCTCTGAACCTAAATGAGAGACAAATATTGCAATCTCGTGTACAGCTTAAATTTTTTCCACAAACCTATTTCTTACGTGCGGAACAATTGTCTTTTATTTTCTTAGAATTATGACAGGTTTTTCATCTTTGAGAATTTATCGTTGAACTAGCTGGCCCGGCAAACTTCGTCTCCCCTAAAATTTGTTTTTTGTTATCAATACCTTCAAACATTCACGTTTTCTTACTATGAGCAAGTTCATGGGTCCTATCGTAGAACTATTCATTGATTGATCTTCTATTCGACCCCGTTCAATTTATCTTTTACTATAAAATTCCTAGTATTTCTAACAAAACTCATCATTATAATATCAGATTATTTTCAGACACAATTCTAGTTCAAGATTTTTCAACCACTTGCAAACAACATGTTTCTCCGTTACATGAAATAAATGTTTTATACAGAATATATGATAGAATAAAGACAGTCCTAAACCGGACAATTCCTTCTTCGAGTTCTGCTCTTATCAACACATCCGGCGATCCTTTTTTTGGTATAGATAGAAGAAGATATAGGAGTGCGTTTCATCATTTCTCATACCCAAAAACCCTCATATCCCAAATTGCGCTTGATTAGTTCTCGAGTTATGCAGAAGTTTGTGTTTTGTTTATATGGCAGCCCCTCTTAGAGAGGGGGAAGGAGTGTATTCACCATAGAAACGTTTCGTGCTCCGTAAAACCTTCACATGCCAAATATTACTCCATTTGCTTGATTAGTTTTCGAGTTATGCAGAAATTTGTGTTTCAGTTGTATGACAGTCCACCCTTAGAAAGCGGGGGAGTGTCTAACCACCATACAAATATTTATTGCATCCTAAAACCTCCACATGCCAAATTTGGTTTCATTTGCTTGATTAATTCTAGAGTAATTCAGAAATTTGTGTTTCATTTGTATGGCAGCCCCCCTTAGAGAAGAGGGAGGACTATCTAACTACCGTAAAAATATTTATTGCACCCTAAAACCTTCACATGCCAAATTTGGTTTCATTTGCTCGAATGATTCTCGAGTAATGCAGAAATTTGTGTTTCATTTGTATGGCAGCCCCCTCTTAGAGAGGAGGGTGGAGAGTCTATCAATCATAGAAACATTTATTGCACCCTAAAACCTCAATATGCCCAATTTGGTTTCATTTGCTTGAATAATTCTCGAGTAATGCAGAAATTTGTGTTTCATTTGTATGGCACCCCCTCTTAGAGAGGAGGATGGAGAGTCTATCAATCATAGGAACATTTATTGCACCCTAAAACCTCAATATGCCAAATTTGGTTTCATTTGCTCGATTGATTCTCGAGTAATGCAGAAATTTGTGTTTCATTTGTATGGCAGCCCCCTCTTAGAGAGGAGGGTGGAGAGTCTATCAATCATAGGAACATTTATTGCACCCTAAAACCTCAATATGCCAAATTTAGTTTCATTTGCTCGATTGATTCTCGAGTAATGCAGAAATTTGTGTTTCATTTGTATGGCAGCCCCCTCTTAGAGAGGAGGGTGGAGAGTCTATCAATCATAGAAACATTTATTGCACCCTAAAACCTCAATATGCCAAATTTGGTTTCATTTGCTCGATTGATTCTCGAGTAATGCAGAAATTTGTGTTTCATTTGTATGGCAGCCCCCTCTTAGAGAGGAGGGTGGAGAGTCTATCAATCATAGAAACATTTATTGCACCCTAAAACCTCAATATGCCCAATTTGGTTTCATTTG
This sequence comes from Toxorhynchites rutilus septentrionalis, assembly GCF_029784135.1. Taxonomy (NCBI): domain Eukaryota; kingdom Metazoa; phylum Arthropoda; class Insecta; order Diptera; family Culicidae; genus Toxorhynchites; species Toxorhynchites rutilus. The sequence goes on from NC_073746.1 coordinate 292,395,609, forward strand.
CTTGAATAATTCTCGAGTAATGCAGAAATTTGTGTTTCATTTGTATGGCACCCCCTCTTAGAGAGGAGGATGGAGAGTCTATCAATCATAGGAACATTTATTGCACCCTAAAACCTCAATATGCCAAATTTGGTTTCATTTGCTCGATTGATTCTCGAGTAATGCAGAAATTTGTGTTTCATTTGTATGGCAGCCCCCTCTTAGAGAGGAGGGTGGAGAGTCTATCAATCATAGGAACATTTATTGCACCCTAAAACCTCAATATGCCAAATTTAGTTTCATTTGCTCGATTGATTCTCGAGTAATGCAGAAATTTGTGTTTCATTTGTATGGCAGCCCCCTCTTAGAGAGGAGGGTGGAGAGTTTATCAATCATAGAAACATTTATTGCACCCTAAAACCTCAATATGCCCAATTTGGTTTCATTTGCTTGAATAATTCTCGAGTAATGCAGAAATTTGTGTTTCATTTGTATGGCACCCCCTCTTAGAGAGGAGGATGGAGAGTCTATCAATCATAGGAACATTTATTGCACCCTAAAAGCTCAATATGCCAAATTTGGTTTCATTTGCTCGATTGATTCTCGAGTAATGCAGAAATTTGTGTTTCATTTGTATGGCAGCCCCCTCTTAGAGAGGAGGGTGGAGAGTCTATCAATCATAGGAACATTTATTGCACCCTAAAACCTCAATATGCCAAATTTAGTTTCATTTGCTCGATTGATTCTCGAGTAATGCAGAAATTTGTGTTTCATTTGTATGGCAGCCCCCTCTTAGAGAGGAGGGTGGAGAGTCTATCAATCATAGAAACATTTATTGCACCCTAAAACCTCAATATGCCAAATTTGGTTTCATTTGCTCGATTGATTCTCTAGTAATGTAGAAATTTGTGTTTCATTTGTATGGCAGCCCCCTCTTAGAGAGGAGGGTGGAGAGTTTATCAATCATAGAAACATTTATTGCACCCTAAAACCTCAATATGCCCAATTTGGTTTCATTTGCTTGAATAATTCTCTAGTAATGTAGAAATTTGTGTTTCATTTGTATGGCAGCCCCCTCTTAGAGAGGAGGGTGGAGAGTCTATCAATCATAGAAACATTTATTGCACCCTAAAACCTCAATATGCCCAATTTGGTTTCATTTGCTTGAATAATTCTCGAGTAATGCAGAAATTTATGTTTCATTTGCATGGCACCCCCCCTTAGAGAGAGGGGTGGAGAGTCTAACCATCATAGAAACATTCATTGCACCCTAAAACCTGCACATGAAAAATTTGTTTTCATTTGCTGGATTAATTCTCGAGTAATGCAGAAATTGGTGTTTCATTTGTATGGCATGTTGATATTCCTCTAAGAACGGAACCAGAATCTTCTCCATGCACTCCTCCTGGTACACCTTGGATAGCACATAACTGGTTGATGCCAAGTACGCTCGGCTTGTTAAACCAGGGCTTTGAAATCCTTTTGTCGGAGATTGCAATATACAGCATAACTTTCTTCTTAAAGGGTGTGTCACATCAAATTGCATCACGGAAAAAACGCTGTAGAAATTCGCCCAGTAGACCGATCCTTTTGAAAATTTTAGACAGTAAAATATAAACTATTAAACAATTTTTGGCATTTTCTTTTTATTCATACTTCGAGCCCAAGCCCGTATGCTTGCACCTTCCTCTTTACCCCGTCCATAAGGTTCTGTACAACGTCAGGTTGTAGTTTTTTTTTAACAGAAATCCATTTTCTCTTGAAGTCCGCCTCCGATTTGACAACTTTTGGGTTCTTCCGGAGGGCCTGCTTCATAATCGCCCAATATTTCTCTATTGGTCGAAGCTCCGGCGCGTTGGGCGGGTTCATTTCCTTTGGCAGGAAGGTGACCCCGTTGGCTTCGTACCACTCCTACACGTCCTTTGAATAGTGGTACGAAGCGAGATCCGGCCAGAAGATGGTCGGGCCCTCGTGCTGCTTCAATAGTGGTAGTAAGCGCTTCTGTAGGCACTCCTTAAGGTAAACCTGCCCGTTTACCGTGCCGGTCATCACGAAGGGGGCGCTCCGCTTTCCGCAAGAGCAGATCGCTTGCCACACCATGTACTTTTTGGCAAACTTGGATAGTTTCTGCTTGCGAATCTCCTCCGGAACGCTGAATTTGTCCTCTGCGGAGAAGAACAACAGGCCCGGCAGCTGACGAAAGTCCGCTTTGACGTAGGTTTCGTCGTCCATTACCAGGCAATGCGGCTTCGTCAGCATTTCGGTGTACAGCTTCCGGGCTCGCGTCTTCCCCACCATGTTTTGCCTTTCGTCACGGTTAGGAGCCTTCTGAACCTTGTATGTACGCAGGCCCTCCCGCTGCTTGGTCCGCTGGACGAATGAACTTGACAAATTCAGCTTATTGACGACATCCCGGACCGAACATCTCGGATCACGTCTAAACTGCTTAACTACGCGCTTGTGATCTTTTTCACTGACGGAGCATCCATTTTTGCCGTTCTTCACCTTCCGGTCGATGGTTAGGTTCTCGAAGTATCGTTTTAGTACTCTGCTGACAGTGGATTGGACTATTCCCAGCATCTTACCGATGTCCCGATGTGACAACTCCGGATTCTCGAAATGAGTGCACAGGATTAATTCACAACGCTCTTTTTCGTTCGACGACATTTTTCCAAATTTACGAAAAATTTACAGTGAAGCATGGCCAACGTGATCTATACACTCTTATCTGATTATAAGCGAAAGCTGAAGATATAATTCCTAAAAATTCAATTTCTACAGCGTTTTTTCCGTGATGCAATTTGATCTGACACACCCTTTAAACTTATGTTTGTATTTGTACTTCACTCCGGGGGATGTGGACACCTAAATTATTAGTAAATCAATATGATGAGAATAAACTCAAGCAATGAGAAATGTTACATCTACTTGAAAATACAATTTTTTCATTTAAAAGTGGTGGTTTATAAAACCGGACAAACCATGATCATGTTTCGGACAAGCATGAGCATAAGAAAAACGTTAAAAACATAACAAATTGAACAATGTGAACGCCTTATGGTATTATTAGTAACTGAAGACTTTTCAACAAACCCAAACTCGTCTTGATTACATGTGATTTTCATGAAGAAAAATCGATTTCATTCACTAGTTGCGTGAAAACACTCAAAATCGGACACACCAAGATCGTTTATCTTATACTGTGTTGACAAATTCTTATGCTGACCGATGCGAACTTTTGCCCCGTGTGCACCCTTGCCCCCTCACTACTCCACCTATATATTTTGGTTCATAATCTGTGTTTTTACACAATGCAAACAAGGTTTTATATATTTTTCTCAATATCGCAAGATCTCAGAGTATTGGAAGACTGCGATTACATCTGAAATAAATCAGAATATTTTAGTTCTCAGTTATTTTAAATCGTAGTTCCGCAATTTTATAATAATAACCATTGTTCTGAGCCCACAATATTTTCATTTTATTAAAGTTGATATAGTTGATATCTTGAGATATAGTTGATTTTGGCTTTTGTTCCGTGATATTTTAAAAACACTCTTACGATCGAATGCGTATAATAATGCAAATACGAATTCTTTCAATAATAGAACGTCAATAAAATACTTTAAAATTCAATGTTCTATCGGTGCAATTTAATGTAATCATTTGGTACTGGGGTTTTGGACTCACTTGTGTGGACCTTTTCCTTCAAAAAACAAATTGCAAGATCTGTCGAGAATAGATTCTAATTTACAAACTACCGAGTGGCTCCTCTGTTTGTGGAATTATGATGTCACGGAATCTTTTATGGCAGTTTCCGATTTTTCTAACTCATGTCTACGATATATTTAGAAATCTCGACTATCCATAGTATTGATTTCTTTTTTCACTCCGGATATTCGAATCCTTCGAATAATCGAATCATTGAAAAAAACAAACATTGAAAAAAACAAACGATTGATCTGAGATTTGGAACACATCTTTATCTCTGATGTCATTATAAAACTGCGTATTCCATGATCTTAAAAATGGCGCTACAAAAAGGCGGATTACATATTTTCTCAGAACCGCTTCAATGTGAGTATCAAATAAAAGGGCTTGACTAGTAGACAGTTATTTATGAAAAAAGCAAATCCAAGATGGCGGCCGCTACAAAATGGCGGATTACATAGTTTCTCAGAACCCCATCAATATGGAGATCAAATGGAAGGGATTGACTAGTAGAATACAGTTATTTATGAAAAATGCAAATCCAAAATGGCTGTCATCACAAAATTGCGCCATATGTATTTTTTTTCAAAACCTCATCAATATGAGTATGAAATGAAAGTTCTCGACTAGTAGAACATAGCAGATAATGAAAAATCCAAATCCAAGATGGCCGCAGTCCCCAAACAACTAATTACTTTTTAAATTGTTTCATTCAGCTTCACCTGTTTGTACGTATGTTTGAATGTTTGTAAGTGGGACTACCACATTAATAGAAAATTGACCCCGCTTCTGTTGACTGATTGGTCTGAAATTTAGAAGACACCTTTAATTCTACTGTCTGATAGACTTGACTTGGAGAACACGAAACATAATAAACAACATAAATACAAAAAGGTCGCCGCCACTAAATGGTCGACTGTGTATTTTTTGCAATCCCCTCAATATCGGTATCAAATGAAATGATTTGACTAATAGAATACATCGAACACACTCTTTACAGATACACGGGCCAAAGGTTGTGCAGTCCACTGATCATTCAACAAGAGCCAAAGGTTGTACCGCTCATGGCAACTCTACACGAACTGATGATTGCGCCGGCTAGTGACCATTCTATCCTGGATTCCTCGAGTCGAGAAAGACGCACCACGCTAGATATGAGGTACAGACTAGGGGGGCGTTGCTGAATAATGGTCAGCTGCATCCCAATAGGAAGTATCCCGTGTCGGGTACACGTACAGAGCATTGGAGACAGCAACATCCCAATTACGAAAACACTTGTAATACTAACCTCGAGCCAACCGCGAGTAATCGGTTACATATTACTAACATAGATAATAAGAAAAATTGTATTGAACTCCCGGCCCCGTGAGGCTAACGCCATATGAGCCTTTATAAAAATATATATTTTGGAAAAAAAAATAAGTAAGAAAATTAGGTAAAAAATAAACGTTGGATTTCCATTATCCACAGTTAGTTGTTTCATCATATACCCCATGATTTTATTGCTCATAATTGCCGTATATTAATGAAGGAACGGATGTGATAACTACTAATTGATACTTGCCTTATTATTTTGTAGCTCTTAGTACATTAAACCGTTTAACGTAAATTTTTTTTACTTATTTTATTTTCTAGTTTTTAGTAAATTATCTGTTTATATTATCTGTAAATTATCATTAGTATACTTCTCTACAATAAAACCATTCAAGTTTTTTTTTTATTTTTATTTCTTTATCGGGATATTTTGATGATGTACAGTATTCTATTAGTCAAATCATTTCATTTGATACCACTATTGAGGGGATTGCAAAAAAATACATGATCGACTATTTTGTGGCGGCGACCTTTTCGAATTTATGTTGCTCATAGTGTAGTGTATTCTCCAAGTCGGAGGCGGTCTGGCGTAGTGGTAACATCCATGCCTCTCACGCTAAAGGTCACGAGTTCAATTCTCACTCCCGACATTCTTCCAAAATGGAAGTAAAAGTGACGAACCAGCCAAATGAGTTGAAAGTCACTATAATACAGATACAAAAAAAAAATATTCTCCAAGTCAAGCCACTCAGCTATTTTTTAGCGGCGGCCAAATTGAATTTTTCAAGATCATGGAATACGCAGATTTATAATGACAGTAGAATTAAAGATATGTTCCAAATTTCAGATCAATCAGTGATGAGGAACGGACTCAAATTTCAATAAATGTGGGATAACCCTACAAACACTGCAATATACATACAAACAGAGCAAGCTGAATGAAACCATTGAAAAGTAATTGTTTATTCGGGAACTGCGGCCATCTTGTTCTACTAGTCAATCCCTTTCATTTGATATCCATATTGATGGGGCTCTGAGAAAATATGTCATCCACCATTTTGTAGTGGCCGCCATCTTGGATTTACGTTTTGCATAAATAACTGTGTTCTCCTAGTCAAGCCCTTCCATTTGATACCTATATTGAAAGGATTCTGAGAAAATATGTAATCCGCCATTTTGTAGCGGCCGCCATCTTGGATTTTCATTTTTTCTAAATAACTGTGTAGTCCTTCATTTGATACCCATATTGATGTAGTTAACATATCGTGTTTTGCATTAAAAAAGGTAAACAGCCATTCCCGATTATGCCTTGCCTTATTATTTTGTAGCTCTTAGTACATTAAACCGTTTAACGTAAATTTTTTTTACTTATTTTATTTTCTAGTTTTTAGTAAATTATCTGTTTATATTATCTGTACATTATCATTAGTATACTTCTCTACAATAAAACCATTCAAGTTTTTTTTTTATTTTTATTTCTTTATCGGGATATTTTGATGATGTACAGTATTCTATTAGTCAAATCATTTCATTTGATACCACTATTGAGGGGATTGCAAAAAAATACATGATCGACTATTTTGTGGCGGCGACCTTTTCGAATTTATGTTGCTCATAGTGTAGTGTATTCTCCAAGTCGGAGGCGGTCTGGCGTAGTGGTAACATCCATGCCTCTCACGCTAAAGGTCACGAGTTCAATTCTCACTCCCGACATTCTTCCAAAATGGAAGTAAAAGTGACGAACCAGCCAAATGAGTTGAAAGTCACTATAATACAGATACAAAAAAAAAATATTCTCCAAGTCAAGCCACTCAGCTATTTTTTAGCGGCGGCCAAATTGAATTTTTCAAGATCATGGAATACGCAGATTTATAATGACAGTAGAATTAAAGATATGTTCCAAATTTCAGATCAATCAGTGATGAGGAACGGACTCAAATTTCAATAAATGTGGGATAACCCTACAAACACTGCAATATACATACAAACAGAGCAAGCTGAATGAAACCATTGAAAAGTAATTGTTTATTCGGGAACTGCGGCCATCTTGTTCTACTAGTCAATCCCTTTCATTTGATATCCATATTGATGGTGCTCTGAGAAAATATGTCATCCACCATTTTGTAGTGGCCGCCATCTTGGATTTACGTTTTGCATAAATAACTGTGTTCTCCTAGTCAAGCCCTTCCATTTGATACCTATATTGAAAGGATTCTGAGAAAATATGTAATCCGCCATTTTGTAGCGGCCGCCATCTTGGATTTTCATTTTTTCTAAATAACTGTGTAGTCCTTCATTTGATACCCATATTGATGTAGTTAACATATCGTGTTTTGCATTAAAAAAGGTAAACAGCCATTCCCGATTCAGATGATCGACATATCAAATTAATATAAATTAACTAATCTTTTTTGAAAAAATATTACGTTCACCAAAAATTTGAATTTTGTGTTCGTAATTATTGATTGTATTTATTTTTCGTTGTTTTCGCGGCTTTGGAGGGCGGAGGGCGTTATATATTTTTATATTTTTTCCCGGAAGCTAAGACATAACATGTCCAAAAATTAGAGATGTGATTTTTGTCGTTTTTAAGTTATGATTTTCAAAGTCAACCGATGGTCCGAAAAATCTTTTCTTCCGAAAATGACTTTTTTAATATTTCATAACTTTTGAACCACTGAACCGATAATCAACATATAAAATTGCCAATGAACTAGTCTTTTTTGAAAAAAAAAAAAAATATTACACTTGCGAAAAAATTGGATTCTAGTCGCATGGATATAGTCGAGTTGCATAGGAATATTGACCAAACATTGAAAACAAGATAAATTTGAAAAATCATAACTCAAAAACGAAAAAAGACACATCTTTGATATGGATATATTTGATATTTTGGATATGTTATGTAAAAAGTCCTCAGCTTTCAAGAAAAGTCTAAAGCCATGAAAACATCAAAAAACAAATGCAATCAATAATAACAAAAACAAAATTAAAATTTTCGGCGAACGTAATATTTTTCAAAAAAAAAACTAAGTAATTGGCTTTAATTTGATATATTGATCATCTAAATCGGACCAGTAGTTCGAAAGTTACGGAAAGTTATGGAAAGACATTTTTGGGAAAAGGGTGAAAAAAAACTCTAAACTCTACTCTAAAATAGAAATATGCACCCTAATGAAAAAATAAAAAAATACGGGTCAAATATTTTGCGATAAAGAACGAATCTACCACTTTTCACGATAATCTGAGAACCACTATATCGCTTTGACATGGTTATTCAACAGCCACAAAGCATGGAAAACTTTTGCTAGGAATTACAGTGACCCTGCTCTGTTTTACCTTATCTTTTTGTTCCAGAGAGGCTTCAAACTTTTTTTTTTCTTATTCCGTGGTCTGTTCGAAACACCATCTGCATGTTTCTGCATCAGATTGTTAAAGATTCTTCAAGAGAGATTATATTAGTGTCGAAGATAAGGAACATTTTGACACATTGGAGTTTTAAAATCCATTCAAGCTGAACGATAAATTTATTTGTAAAAGCGGGCGGTTCTAACTGATGCTATTGAGCCAAACATTGAAAAACAAACCGCCCTCATATGAGCAAAGACATGGAAAATTGATTATTCAACATGGCTACGCTCAGTCACATGTTGCAAAACTAATGAACATTAATTGAAAATTACGCTAGTTTGAGGTCCTATAAAATTCGGTCCTATGCTTTGATCACTGAATTGGTGATCTTGCTGTGCAGCGCTAACATTGTTACATGACTCCTAAAATCATGTCGTACATTTTTAGCAGCCCAAATAAAAAATTGGAGTATTGCGAGGTACCTTTAGAAGTTTTTGGTTAAGAAAAAATTGAAATAATATGCAGTGCAGTAATATAAGTGCAGTGGATTTATTTTTCGTGGGTGGCAATAGACGAATTTACGAAAAGCTTGAGACACTAACCACGTTCATTTACAACCAGATGGCACAGCGAGTAAAATGATGATGTTTTGTTTTTTTTTAGTATGAAATTCGTTTAAATTCGTTAGAAAAATCCAAATTTTCTTTCAAATTTCCAAGTATGCTTTCCACACTAAAAAGGTTAGAACATCATCGTTTTACAATGTGGTATGCATATTATGAAGTATGGTTTGGTATAAGTGTTGAATGAGTAGCGATGAGTAGCATGTGTTACTTTTAAAATACCGCAATTCCTTCTCGTTTCAATGTTTTTCTACATAATCAATGATATCAGCCAACTTAATATGAAATCGAATTCATCGTCAGTATCCACAGTTTTCATAACTTGTATGCATTATCAAGCTCAAAATTTTCGAAGATTGTCTATGACTTTGGTCAAATCGCGTGTTGAAACCATTGTAAATATACAAAAATCTAAATTTCTTACCATATACTGACGACATTTAATGGTTGAAATGAATCTAGATAGAAATAAAATTGATAATCACGACCGAATCTATCTTTTAAGTGCGTAAAATAAATAAAGATCATTACTTTTGTGGTTCTAAGCTCTAATATGAGCTGCATAAGCTGATGAGCTGATGCAGCTTTGCATAAATTCGTCAATTGATCTTTTCAATTCTGTGATTATTGTTTCACTGAAAATCATAATTTGTTCCTGGGTGTATCATTTAGTGTGATTCGTTCTATATTCCCTTTTAAATTGCCATCAGATTTTTCTTCATTACTGGAATAACCGTAAGAGCTCCCTTCCAACATCAAGAAATGTTTCATTCTCAAAGTGAAGAGATAAAAATGATTGATTTATATAACATACGTGCCTTAACACGGCATTGATGAAAGACTCAACGCGAAATCAATGTCGTGTACCACCTGAGCATAGAGACGAAGATAAACACATGTCATAAAATTTAAGCTACGGTTGTATTACAAAATTCATATTCGTTGACATTTGTTCAATAATGTTTGGAACACAGAAATTAGTTTTTTTTGTAGTGCCACTGCTATATCATATTTTTCCCTCTCACTTCTCTATAACCAATCACAATATTTAAATCACGTGAATCATATCTTCTTCGGGGATATCGTCATCGAAGGATCGTGGGTTCACGCAGTACTCGAAGGAATTGGCCAATCGATCATCGCCAGCGTTGAAGATGCCAATGTCGGAACAGGTGCGGAAATGCTCCTGAGGGCCACAGCCAAGTGCTCCGGATCCATCTGGACAGATACCCCAGTTGTTACCTATGGATGCAAAATATTTTAACATTCAGTATTTGCCGGCGGCTTAAACTTTCAAGTAGCGAAAAGAATACAACATTTACCGGCAGTATAAGTCCACTGTAGAACGGCATGTGAGCACACCAGGTTTCGAGGAAGCTGAAGATTGACATTGTACATGCGGGACTCGGTGGAATTCAGGAACCATTGGCGTCTTCCCTGAGAATCCAGCAGAGGATGCTCGTTGAAACATGCGTCGGTTTCTCTGCCGAAGTGGTCCAAACAGCAAAGGTTGAACACAAAGAAGCCCAAATGGTTAACGGTAACCCTCACACCAACATCTATTACCGATCCACTGGTGTAGTTCTTCACGATCTCACCCTGTCCAAACTGGCCACCCAGTTCATGTCGCCGTGGTTCTGGATGAGCCCAGTTGTCTCCACACATGCCGCACCTGCCACCGTTTTGGATCTGCACGAACATGCCGCCACACCACAGTTCAGTATCGTCCCAGTTTGTGGGAGCAGATGATTGGCAGCGCCAGCGGGATCCACGAGCGACCGGATCCATCGTCATTCCATGGCCACTGATTGATGGAATCAGGGCTGCAATGATTGCAACGGCTACGATCGAGGTTCGAATCATTGCCACTGGTTTTTTGGCGCTTTCACTGTTCAAAATTCTTTTACTTTGTTGGTAGGGTAAATTAGATACTGACAATTTTGCTCAGTCCAACAGGACATTTATAGATATATTGGAACGTTATCAGTTTTTGCATGGTACCCTCGCAAAAATGTTATCTTCTTGCTTCGATTAATCTTAGATGTAAGCTGTGCTTGTCCGAATTCTGTATATCGGCTCGATTGAATTTTGTTTTCATGTTTTATCATTGACGAAGGTTTGATAAAACGTACAATCGTTCAAGCAAACGAGATTTACTTTGAGAATACCATAATACGTTTCGATTTATCTGATATTATATTTCGATTTGATTAACCAGTAAATTTGGATGCAACGTTATCATAATAAAAATGCGACAATGGTAATCCGTATGTTAATGATGTCACGTTTTACTGCGTTTCAAGTTTTGGATACCATTTTCCTCGGTTACCAACGAAGAAAAATAGCATCGCAATGTGCTTCCATTGTTTTTCTATGAAGTTCGAAAAACATAGTAAAGTACATAATCACCAATTTCGAATTTCAGGAATACCAGGTTTTTACTCTCACAATACCAAAATCGTGTGATACACTGGTATTAAACATGATGCGTAACAGCTTAGAGAAGGGATATCAATAATTATTATTAGAGTTTTGGAAAAAAACAAATAATGAAGGTGCTCGGGTAGATTGCGACGTGTTTGAAAGATCGAAAGAAGTATCACAGAAAAATCTCTACATTTGTTGGATACATATCCAACACTCATATCACAAGACTATAAACTTTGATTACTTTGTCGTCGTCGGTTACCAATGGGTTCAAAATATCTTATATCTAAACTCTTCCCAGGATCGGTTACATCACAGCCATCACAGATTGAGTTACCTGGTAAGGCCAAAGGGTTTTACGATTTTTTATTGTTGAAGAATCAAATTATTTTTCATGTTGAAGTTCAATGAGTATAAAATCTTAAAAAAATATTCGGTTTATATTCCGGTTCGTCGATTCTGAATTTTGTAAAACGCCTGCCATAAGATTCGGTAACGACCCAATATTTCTGGACTGGGCACAACTTGCATATTGGCATACAACTCCATGACCTTTATTTGTTAGATCCGGCCGAAACAGCATGGAACAATATTACCCAAATATACATGGTTGACGTAAGCGCCATCATGACCAACATCCACTTTTTCTCTGATTCACATGCTTTACTATGTTCTAAATACTCTAAATACAAAGAAAAATGGTATCTTCGCTCCAAAATATTTAAGAATGATAGGGAATATTTCTACGCATCTATCACAATTAATAAAATGTTATTTTTCATTAGATAAATAATTGAATAACTGTAAAATGTTTAGCGTTATCTAAACGCCCAAACTGTCTCGTTTTGATTGGCCCGCTTTACGGTTTCCCCAACACAGACTTCAAAATCAAGCAGCCTTGGGGAAATCGGAATTGCAAATACATGAAAGTAGGGGGACTTTTGTTCTCTCCGAAATATGTTCCCTAACACAGACTTCAAAACCAAGCAGCGTTGGATTTCTCCAACATTGCAAATACATGAAAGGAGGGGGAGCTTTTGTTCCCACCGAAATGTGTGTCCCTAACACAGACTTCAAATCCAAGGAGCTTGGGAAAATTGGCATTGCAAATTCATGTAAGTCGGGGGCATTTTCGTTCCGACTAAAATGTGTTTCCTCAACATAGGCTTCAGAACCAAGGTGTCTAGGGAAATTGGGATTGCAAATTCATGCAGCTCGGGAGTATTCTTGTTCCGACTGAATTTGTTTACATATAAAGACTTATAAACCAAGGTGTCTGGGGGAATCGGCATTGCAAATACATGCAAACCGCGAGTACTTTTGTACTCGCTTGCCTTTGTGCAGACTAGAGTGCGTTTCCCTAACACGGTCTCACAACGCAAATATATTAAATTCAATTGAATTCGGAAATTGTTTCATTCAATCAAAAATTCAATCAATACAAACAAATGATTACTAAGCTAAGGTAGTCCCACGTCAACCTTGCGGTTATATCATAGATATAACCCACCCATTTTTTTTTACAGAATTTGAAGATGCTTGTATGTATGGGAGCAGATCTGTCTTCCTCACAGACTAAAAGTCAGCTTGAAAACAAAAAGTCCAAACGATGTCAAGCACGACTACGCTATCCACATAACTACTGATCTTCTTCTTCTTCTTCTTCAATGGCACTAACGTTCCTAGAGGAACTTCGCCGTCTCAACGTAGTATTACTTGCGTCATTTTTATTTGTACTTAGTTGAGATTTCTATGCCAAATAACACGCCTTGAATGCATTCTGAGTGGCAAGCTCTAGAATACGCGTGATCACAGTGCAAGTCGGAGGAAATTTCTTTGATGAAAAATTCCCCCGACCAGAACGGGAATCGAACCCGAACACCCGGCATGTTAGTTATGACGCTAACCACTCGGCCAAGGGAGCACACATAACTACTGATGCTGTTGTATAAATACGTGAGAATATTACACCACATCATAAAATGAAGTTGGATCTTAAAATGCATGCATGAATAATATTGTGTTCTAAGAGTTAAAAGGAGAGCGATCTTGCCACTTTTTGATACCATTTTGACATAACAGCCTTTTGTACGCAATAGTGACGTCGATACAAACAAATGGCAAATCCTTTGAAAAGGGTCAGATTTAATCATGTTTTCAGCAATATATTAGGTTAGGAAAAATGTAATCGATTATTTTGGAACGAAATCTCTTACTCTTTCGGTTTTTTTCCAAAATAGGCCTCAGTTTCGGTAATCACTTCATCATCGGTCTTAAATTTCTTGCCAGCGAGCTTTCTCATCAGGTCTGCGAACAGAAAATAGTAGCTGGGGGCCAGATCTGGAGAATACGGTGGATGCGGAAGCAATTCGAAGCCCAATTCATACAATTTTACCATCATTTTCATTGATTTGTGATTTTTCCATTTTTTTCACAATAACAAAAGTTGCTTCACTCTCAATGCTGTAACTCACGAACCAATCGACCGATTGCTGCCAAATTTTGACACGTATCTATTGAAAAATGGTGGTTTGTGATAGGCAAGTAGTTTAACCTTATGAACTTTTCAGCCGAACTGTTATACACTGCGTTTCACAACTAAAGAACCACTCATTTTTTTCTGAGTTTCCAGAGATATGCAAAAAGTCGATTGAATTACTACTGGTGTAGGATATAACAATTATCTTCATGTAAAAGACTGGCCATTTGAACTTTATTGTTGTGTACGGGCGCGAAACATTCAAAAAACAAAAATTTCAAAAATTGTTTTATAACTATAGAACTAGATGGAAAAAATCTCACTCCTTTACAAAATTAACGTTAGTTTCACATGAATTACAATAAGTTTCTAGTTCATAGGTCATTTTCAGTTCGCAGTCAGTTCAAATAACCCATTCGGGGTGGTTTTGACCAAGCTGCGCCATGTTGTAGTGTGAATCTCGTTCTACGCAGAGGATAATGCTCGTTTAAGTTCTCCAAAACAATTATACTGCTTGTAAGCTGTATCTTCTATTCGTACGATTACTCCCTATAAGTTCTTGATAGGGTTTTGATCTGGTAGACAAGCTGAACAGTCCAGAATATGAAGCCCCTACCATGCCTTGATTTTTCCGGTTGTTATGAATTGATGCCAAATTACCCAATTATCAATGTATTTTTGGTGCAAAAACAGAAGTAAATGATTCTGAAGTACTTCATTGCACTTCTGACTGTACCATCATAATGACTGGCTGACTGACATCAATATGCTGCCTGCAAAGTTGAAAAATTTCATTACACGTTCCGTAAGTCCTTCCAGTATGAAGAAATTCTATTCAAGTTCATTTTTTCTATTAGAGAAGGTCTCCTGAAATAGTGAAACCCATGGCCATAGCTTCCACAATAGATTTTGGATCTGCAGCTTTGAAGATGAGATTTTTATGGTTTGGGGAGAATTTTCTCAAAAAGGCCTGGTTTAGGTAGCTTACCATCAATACAAATGAACAGTCAGAAGTGCAAGAAGTATTTCAGTATCATTTGCTGCTGTTTTCACATCAAAAACAATGTGATAATTGGGTGATTTGGCTTCAATTCATAAAATCCGGGAAGTTATGGCATGGTTTAATGAATAGGGGCTTCAGATTCTTAACTGGTCAGCTTGCTTACCAAATCAAAAACATTGTTTAGAACTTATGAGGAGTGATCGTACGAATAGTAGATGCAGCTTACAAGCAGTATGAGTGATTTGAAGAGCTTAAACGGTCAGTATCCTCTGCGTAGAACGAGATTCACTCTAAAACATGGCGCAGCTTGGTCGAAACCACCCCGAATGGATCATTTGAACTGATTGAGAACTAAAGATGACCAGTGAATTAGAATCTTATTGTGATTCATGTGAAATTGACGTTAATTCTGTAAAGGAGTGAGAGTTTTTCCATCTGGTTCTATAGTTATGAAACACTGGAATTTTAGTTTTTTAAATGTTTCGCGCCTAGACAAAATAATAAAGTTCAAATGGCCAGTCTTTTAAATGAAGATAGTTCTTATATCCTACACTATATATTTCAATTCAACCGACTTTTTACATATCTCTGGAAACTTAGAAAAATGAGTGGTTCTTTAGTTGTGAAACGCAGTGTATTATACAAATACTACTAGTATGGGATGGCGGCCGTTTTTTTTTCATTTTTAGCTCATTTAGTATTATAAATCAAAATGTCGAAACATGAGCTAAAAAATAATTTTGGGTGTATCGTAACCAGCACGTATCGACACGGACCGACAATTACATGATGTTTCGTACAGCGCAGACGGAACAGAGATACAGTGACGTCTCGATTATATCACGTTCAATAAAATTTTCTCGTGATAAATTGGGAACGTGATATATTGGAAATGTTTTTTTTCCATAAATAACCTGTTTTTTCTTCAATATGTATAATTTAAAGAATATGTTTCGTGTGACAAGCATTTCTTTTATATTAACTGCACCACATCTACTCGTTTTCAAGATTTGTTTATTGTGGTTGATAAAACATGGTGCCAAGACTCTAATAATAAAAAAATGCAAAGTAATAACCTTTCAACGTTCTTCAGCATGATTGTCGTTTCTAATTTTTCTCGGTGGATAGGTATTATATGGTGAATTGTTCCTTGGTACTCAATGGTGCGCAGTGCAGTTATACGGCAAATTAATGAAACGGCTTTAGGTTGTAGTTTGATTATTCGATTTTCCAATTATTATCAATGGTAGTTTAAGAGTATCAGAGAAACAGGAACAAGATATGAAAGTTATTTGTTTTTACCAGTTATTTTTTGCTCCGAATGAGTTAATGTAATGTTTCAATGTTTCGAAAAGTAAACTAGATTCGTCGCATTTATATACCTAGTTGAAACTATCTATTACCCGATAATCGGCTTCCCTTCCCCTGGTGACTGTAAGGACGTGGCCGGCGTCATTATTGACCATTCAAAGCTCGAAAATTGCACAACGAGAATGATTTGCTAGTCCTAAGCGTCATTCTGTGTGTTCTTTGTGGAATTTGGTTGGTTCAGGTCAATCACGGAAAGCAACTACGAATTGTACAGTCTACCCAAGCTCAAGCTCAAAAGGTGTCGCCAGCCCTCGTCCTCGATTGGTCAGCGAAACTGGCTAGCATTGCTCAACTTTTGAGTTATAGCTGAGCGTGGGCGTAGTTGGTGGTATTACAGAAGTGCGTAGGTCTATTGGAGACGTATGAATCCAAAACTGATCCTTTTTGCTGGAGGAACAGCTGCTTGCGACTGACCGGTAGCAGGTTAAACATCCTTGAAGAAACAAAATCTTGAATAGAGAGTTTCACGGTGACGTTGTATGTGTATCGCACTTTACAGTCATTTTAGTGGTGCGGTATCTAATTTAGTACGGCCTTGACAGAAAACTTCAAACGAGTTTTCTCGAAACTAATTTTTTTATGTTTAGGACGACAACAAGGAGGGCTGGAATCATGTACGCCATGGTACAACTTTTTTAGAACCCGATCACTTAAACAGCTTGTAGCTATTCTAATTTTGAGTATTTTCTTCCCGCATAGTTCATATTATATTGTTAAAAGACAAGTAAAGGAATAATGAAATATTGGAAATATTATTTGTTTCATTTGGCCAGAGTTCGAAAAACGTCCTCTACATTAGAATACCCACTTGAATAATGAATAGACAATGTGATAATCTTGTTCCGCAGTTTATTTGCACATGTAACCGTATGAATTCGACATTTTGAAATTGAACCTTTGAAATAAAATCAGTCCAGATGACGATAGTTGATGATTCCTCTGCTGTCCATTTAGTGCACACCCATATATTCCTCAGGAATATTATCCAAGACCCAGTTATCGGCAAAGCGCTCAACTGGCCGATCGCGGCAAAAATCGAATGAATCCTTCAGCCGCTCGTCGTTGGCATGGTAGATACCGATATCGGAACATGTGCGGAAGTGTTCCTGTGGGCCACAGCCAAGATCTCCAGGTCCATCAGGGCATTCTCCCCACCGATTGCCTATGAGTATACACAGTATTATTCATGACACTTGAATCTTTGAGCCTTAAACTCACCTGTAACATAGGTCCACTGTAGAACGGCACGTTCGCACACCAAACCTCTGGGCAGCTGAAGCGGCACATGGTACATTCCGTACATGGTAGAATTGAGATGCCAAATGTGTCTGCCGTCGTTGTCCTCCAAGAGATGCTGATTGAAACATTCCTCCGTTTCCGCTGAGTTATCCAGACAGCATAGTTTGAACTCAAAGTGACCTCGATGGTTGGCGGTGATTAGCACATCTACCGTTATCACGGATCCCGCGGTGTAGTTCGCAACAATTTCACCCTGGCCCCATCTTCCACCCAGTTCGTGGTCGCGGGGCTTGGGATCCGCGTAGTTGTCTCCACAGACACCACATCTACCACCATTCTGTTCCCACTGGGCCATGAATCCTCCGCAAAATACTTCGTTGTCGTTCCAGTTGGGTGGAGCATTGGGGTTGCAGCGCCAGCGGGTGCTCCGCTGTGGTGGGAATCTGACCGTCCCATGGCCTTCGATCATGGGGACTACAGCCGCAATGACAACAGCAAGTACTATGGCAAGACGGTTCATCTTGCGAAATGGTTTGGTACTTCTACGACTACGACACAATCAGATTGATGAGGTCGGCAAACAAGTTCGATACTGACAAGTTTATCGTCTACGACAGAACAGTTTTATATGAACACTCAAGCGATAGAAACGATAACACTATAGATAATACTCGGTCGACGGTGTAATCGGAAGGATTAACATTTTTACGGAGAGATTACACATCGTGTTGTGTTTTTTTGTCGTATTGCGCATTTTTGGCAACATAATTTGCGATTTCCTAAGAACAAAGGGTGTTTCGATAAAGTCCTGCCATTATCGATACTAGATAATTTCGCGACCAACAATGTTCATACTGATAAGATGTATTTATTTGTATATAATTCGAAAAAGAACAAACTTAAGACTCCTTATTGACTATTTTGTCAAATGATAATATGTTATAATCGTTTCCTTTTTCAATGGCACTAACGCTCTTAGAGACACTTCGCCGTGTCGACGTAGTATGCGTCATTTTAATAGTACACTAAAGTCGCTTTTTACGAGCCTTTTACGTTTCATTTGACGCGCCTTTTTTTTGCGGGGTTTTAGGAATTTACGCGGTTTATTTTTACGCGGATTTCGAAATTTACGCAGTCTTTTTAAGGCGGCATGTATCAACCACGTGAAAATTCAATATGTTAATTGATGTGACTTTTCACGAAATAAGTTTGTATTGTATCACTGATTAGTAGCTGAGAAATAAGATGAGATACAGATATCATGATTGTAACATTAAAAAAAAATCAGTTAAACAATTGTTAGAATATGGGTTACTTTTTAAACTAATAATTCACTGTTTGTTGGATTTTTACCCGGAATTTGAAATTCACGCGGTTTACTTTTACGCGGATTTTGGAATTATCGCGGTTTTTGGAATTTACGCGGTTTTTCCAGTGTACTTAGTTGAGATTTTGTGCTAGATAGCCCGCCTTGAATATATGCTGAGTAACAAGCTTGAGAGTAAGTGTGTAACAGAGTGCTTGCAATCATTTTAAATTTGGAATACTAAGGGAAAACTATGTGACAAAAATATATTCAGAAATTATCTGGTAATCATAATAAATTTGAATAAAAAAATTAACGTGGGACTAATGATTTTTTTTAAATCACTTGTTTATCACTTTGGATATTATAGAAAATTATCTTGAAATTTTGAAATTAATTCTATAGTAGTATATGTTCTCTTGAAAAAGGACGATGGTTTGTGTGAGTCCGTAAAAGCTGCAGAAGGTGGTTGACGCATATCGCATCCTTGCCCTCGCAATACACAAGCTGGTTATATGTCGCAATTTGTTTCCTTATATCAATGTCAGTTTTGCACTAAGTATACAACGCGAACGTTTTTTTTTTGTTTTTTTTTGTATTAAATTTAACAATACGCAAGCTGGTTATATGCCGCAATTTGTTTCCTTATATCAATGTCAGCTTTGCACTAAGTATACAACGCGAACGTTTTTTTGTTTTTTTTTGTATTAAATTTAATACACAAGCTGGTTATATGTCGCAATTTGTTTCCTTATATCAATGTCAGCATTGCACTAAGTATACAACGCGAACGTTTTCTTTTTTTTTGTATCAAAGCTTTAGACGGATTTCATGCCAACTCGTCTTAGGAGTTGGCGACATCATCTCAGATAGCAGTGAAATGTTGTGGGTGTAAAGCAATGTCCTGTAAAAAAGGTAATGAAGATGTGAGAGTTTCGAGCGACATAGCATGCGCTGCCATAACAATTCCTCCAATAGTGACGTCACTCATTGTGTTTATCTTTGATTACCCACCGCATACATGTGAAAATGCTATTTTCGGGGAGTAATTTTATCAATTAAAAATGTACATTTTTTAGAGTTCTCGCTGAATATGAGGCTAATGTGATAGCATGCAGTGAATATTTGTGAAATCACGTCGGAAAAGACGGATAAAAGTTATATTTCCATGTGCCATTTTCACTTCCCCACGTCCATAGAAACAAACGAAGTTTCATTATTTTAACGTAATGAAGTTGATGTTTCGAAGGCTCTCAGTGTCGATGTGTATGTTGTGAGAGAATAATCGCCGATTGATAAAAAATTCACCGAAAATGTTACTGCTTTTAAAAATTAAGCATATGACTGCTCTTTGGACCTTTCTACCACATAAACAATGAAAAAAAACACGATGCAATTGTCATCTGTTAAAAAACAAACAGTTGAACGATTTTCAACAGTATTTTCAACATTGTTTTGTTTCTTCTATATACATTCCATATTGAATGCAAATAATTACGACACGATACTTTGCTTGCCAATACACAGAAATTGTAAGGGCTATTGACATATTTTGTTTTGAGATTGCAAAAACGTATTCTAAAAAATCATTTTCAAGTTTTAAAATTCTGATAATGCAAAGTTGTTTAAATGACCAATGTCTTTACACCCACAACGTTTCACTGCAAGCAGAGATGTTGCTGCCAATGGCCGCCCGAGTTGGCATGAAATTCGTTTATGATAGCAATCGTATCGGCCTTTTTCTTAGTTGACACTTACTAAGTCACACGCGATTATTTATTTGTCCTCCAGCCATCATTATTCATTACAGAAAATCATTATAATAACACATTACACATTACTTTTGGTAACGCAAAAAAAAACTACAGGCAAACCTTTTTTTGTGCGGGCGATAGGGACCGCATTGATTGATTGAGACGCAAATATGCTTTTTTCGCACTGAAATGCATATAAACCATCGAAAAAAACTAAATGGACAATAACTTCAAATATGCTTCTTTTCATACACCGCACAAAAAAAATCGCACAAGAACAGAAAATCGCACAAAAAAAAAAATTCGCATAAAAAACCGCACAAAAACAGGTTTTACTGTACTATGTTTGCGTGTGACGCAAATATTCACAAACGTTTTCCACCGTCTATGAAATCCGACACTTTGTACCCTTTCATCGAGTTCCACCTTGGATTTGAAGTTGCGAACGAAATCTAGTTGTTGGTTTATTCTCGGAGTTTATCGTATAATGCGTGAAAACTTAGAGAACATAATCTTCGAATGATCCCTGTTTTCATACACTCATTCAATACACCTAAACTAGCGTTGGCAGAAAACATGTCATCTTTGGCAGAAATGATGCCATTTAGTGTGCTGTTGAGTCAAATGCGCAAATAATGAGCTATTTTGAAGGCTTAAAAATGGTTTGTATGTATGCGTGCAGACATCTCTTCTGTTTTCTTTTCTCATTTCATTTGGGATTGTGCAAAAAAAAGTCCATACAACGTCAATGGGGATCGAACCTAGGCCGGCTGGAATGCAAAGCTAATTTACACGACCACGCTATCCACATGGCTAATGATGCTTAAGAAGTTGTTCAGCAAATACGTGATAATATTGCACCTGATTATAAAATGAAGTTGGGAAGTGTTTTTGGGAAGAGTAAAAAAGGAGCGCATGAAGGAGAACAATATCTATCTCGGTCTGGGCCGTCTATGTGGCAAAGTATGCGGAAAGCTTATTTGTCTTTTGTTTCGCTCGCTCGTATTAATCTTATATTGCTGAATCATGTATATTATACAAATGTTTACCAGTATTTGGGAGTCATGACATTTTCTGTTATGTTATGTCTCATTTAATGCCATAAATTGAGATGACAAAACATGAGCTAAAAATCAATATTGGGTGTAGGTTCTGCTGAAATGCTTCGAATACAACTTACTCGCGCACCATTCGTTCTTCGACTTCAAATCAGCATACGAAACAATCGATTCAATGCTGTGTCAAATTATGAAGGACTATGGTTCCCTGATAAACTTAGCGGTTGGTTAGAGCGATGATGGATCAAGTGATGTATGTTGTTCGAGTATCGGGGATATCCTTTTGAACCGCGAAGGGGCGACAATGTGATACGCTTTCGTGCGTGTTGTCACGTTGAAAGACGTGATAAGAGGAGCGGATACAAACACGAGTAGCACGATCTATAGGAAGTCTGTCAAGCTTTTTGGTTTCGCCGATGACATTGATATCGTAGTACTAAATCCAACCATCGGTGAGACCTCACTTCATCCGCAAAGGTTGTCTTTCAGTGTAAGGAAGTTTCATCGTCGTGGTACTTCATTCCGATTTCTATTGCTTGAGATACTGCTTTACTTGTACTGCAGAGAAAATAATGCAAATCTCCCGCCACGGTTTCAGTTTGGTCTCCGGAAGATGCTCAGATCTTAGAAAGTTCACCATCGCAAGGAGCTAACCTTCTACAAGACACTGATTAGATTTATAGTCCCCTTTGGTAACGAAACCTGAACCATCATGCCATCTACGTTGGAGCGTAGATGCATGATGGGACGTAGAGAAGGCGAATGAACCACAAACTACATCAGCTGCGAAAATAAGAAAATTGCGAATTTCGGACAACAACCGGGTGAAAAAAGTTCTACATAACGAAAGAACAAAGAACGACAAGGAGAGGCGCACAGCCTGCAGGATGGACCGATCAGGTGGAAGGCGAGTTGTGGATCCTCCGCAGGTAACACGGCTGATGAGACCCGACCTAAACGAGTGTTCGTCAGAGTTTATAACGCAATCTGTGGTGCAGGTTTTGCATTCGATATCCACTCATTCCGTAGAGTAAGACTTTCAACTAGCCTTTGTGTACGCGTGAACTTACCACCGTGTAGATGATATTGAAATCCCAGCTGAGCACTTATATGAGAAATGACTCGGGAACGCTTGTGTCATTGAAGAAAATAAAAAAAAAAGCTCAAACAATTTTAGACATTGATAGATGTTTATTCGTTCACTATGGTGCCCTCCGTTGTCCTTCTAATACCCTCCCACAAACTCCTCAGGGAAGTTGCCCGAAATCCAATCGTCAACTGTGCGCTCAACTGGGCGATTAGGGCAGAAATTGAACGACTCCTTCAGCCGTTCATCATTGGCGTGGTAGATACCGATGTCAGAGCATGTGCGGAAGTGTTCCTGTGGGCCACATCCAAGAGCACCCGTTCCATCAGGGCATATTCCCCAATTGTTAGCTGTAAATAGACACAGTGTTCAGATGCAACCTCAATCATTTATGGTCTGATCGGCCTCTGCTCACTCACCTGTAACATAGGTCCACTGTAGAACAGCGTGTTCACACACGAGACCTCTGGGAAGCTGAAGCGGCACATGGTACATGCCGTACATGGTTGAATTGAGATGCCAAATATGTCTGCCTTCGGTGTCCACTAAGAAATGTTCGTCGAAGCATTTTTCCGTTTCCGCTGAGTTATCCAGACAGCAAAGTTTGAACTCAAAGTGACCTCGATGGTTGGCGGTGATTATTACATCTATCGTTATAACGGATCCTTCGGTATAGTTCGCGACTATCTCGCCCTGACCAAATGTTCCACCCAGTTCGTGTGCGCGGGGTGTGGGATGCGCGTAGTTGTCTCCACAGACGCCGCATCTGCCTCCGTTCTGGCCCCATTGGATGCCGATTCCACCGCACCAAATTTCGTTGTCGTTCCAGTTTGGTGGGGCATTAGGGTTACAGCGCCAGCGGGTGCTCCGCTGTGGTGGGAACCTGACCGTTCCGTGTCCTGCTGCGAGTGGAATCAGTGCCACAATTAATGCAGCTAGCACTACGATAAGACGGTTCATTTTGCTGACACAACGAAACTGCTGGGGGTGGTGTAAATTCGATACTGACAGTTTCACCGATTAAGACAAAACAGTTTTATATGTACATTTGAAGCAACGATATCGCTGTGGGCGATAATCGGGTCACGATGGTATCGGCAGGATTAATGGCTTTCCAGATGGATTACATATTGTATTGCATTTTTGTATCCTACAGCGCATTTTTAGCAGCATAATTTGCCGTTTATAAAGTACAAAGGGTATTACGATAAAGCTCTGCCATCCTCAATACTAGATAATCTCTATACAAACAACGCTCGTCTGATAAGAGTTGTTTATTTGAATAATGTTTTGAAAAAGAAGAAAGTTGATACGGCTCGACAAATATTTTTGTAAACCACATCATATTTGTGGCACAATAACGGAAATTTATCTAGTTTTGGGCCTTCAAATCATGCTCGGGTTTGAAGGCTTGGTGTACGAAATCGATCATCGGAATACATTTTTTGACGATAATAACTATCACCTGTCAACTTAAAAGGATTTTATGCCCAAAATTAGTCGTGGCATCAAGGTTGTGCGAATAATCTATATTGAGGTTAAGGTGCACACGCATTTTTGAGGTACCACGCGCCTCCATTGTCTGAGTAACATAAGAAAAAATAATTATGTTCGAAACAGAATCAGATGATCATGTAAGAGACCATTATTTAAGTAAGGGTACTGGGGGCAAAGTGGTCACCTGTTTGTTTGGTAGTATAACTATTGACTATTGACACCGTATCGATAGTCACCTTATGTTTGAAAAATTTCTTGACTTTTGAGTCACGCTGTATTTCATTGCAGCTGTCGCATGTCAAAATATAAATGAAAACAACGCTCGGTAGCCATTCGGCCGTAGTTTTGTGCGTTTCGAATTTAAGGAATTTGTAGTGAAATTTAGTTTATTTGACCTGATATTTTCGACAAATCAACAGTTTGGACGACTGTTTACTTTTTTTTGGAGAGGTGAACAGATATTTTGTTCAATTTTAGTGATTATATTGCATGGAAATTACTTTGTTGTTTGGGGGCAAAGTGTTCAGTGGAGGATTACTACTGACAATGTTCTGTTTGCATAAGTTGATATACCTTATCACCTTCTGCTCTTAAAGGGGTCACTTTTGTGGTTTTGACCTAGGAAAAAATATGCCACCCCAACCAAAACCAAGCCTATTATGAAAAACGTTATGTGTTTCCTACAACGTTTTTGTACGTATGAGAAAGTTTCAATTACGACTCTAGGTGAATAGGTCCAGCTTATTTCATACATGTACCTACTATTTCAAGAATGATTTAAACAAATTTGGATAAGAAAACATGCATAAATCTATCCCTTCTAGCATGATATGAGCGAGTGACCACTTTACCTTCTCACTAAAAAAATGTTCGAGTTTTGAAACTATTTTTCTAATAATAAAAAATGCACTATTTTCAATTTTCCCAATAAAATCCGCTTGCTATCTTGAACAAGAATAAGTTGAGCTATTGGCAAACTGCTTCACGACAACGCCAGGCCCCATGTTGCACAAGTCGTCAAACCGCACCCCAAGAGCTCGAATGGTAGGTTTTTTAGCATCCGCCGTATTCTCCAGACTTGCACCAACCGATTACCATTTTTTCCGCTCCTTGTCAAACCATACGAATGGCGTTACTATCGATAACAAAGAGGTCCTTGAAAACAGGCTCAATAACTTCTTCGACACCAGACCAGGTGATTTTTGGCGTAACGGTATCAACGAATTGGCCGAGGGGTAGGAAGAGATGTAAACAGCAACGAGGAATATATAATTGATTGATATAATTATTGTTTTTTGTTTTGATAAAAGTCTTCGGTAAAAACGCTGCGAACTCATTCCCCAACCCAATAGTTTAGATGCTTGAATTTTTGATGTTTTTTTCTGAACAAGTAAAGCAAATAATATTTTAAATATCCATAATTTCACTTTTTGTATACTACTCTTTTTTTTTATTCTAAATTAAAAAAAGTTTCAGCGGGTTGAAAAAACAGTGCGATTTCGGCTCTTCTGGTTATCCGAGACAAATCCAATAAATTCTTATTTACAAAAGACGCCGCCATGGTATGAACCTCGGACAAGCCAATAAAAAAAGTGACGAATAATTAGGGACATTACTTGATCAAGATTCGTGCCAAACTTAAATATGCTATTTCTAAACCACTCAAAGCCACCGGATACATCCAAGAAAACAAGAAAACTATGTTTCATTCGAATTGAAAGCGAGAGATCTCGAACGGTGATTTTGCATGTCCGAAATATTCGAAGACATTTTTGCATCAAATCGCTACCGGGGACGAAAATGGATCCATTACGACAATCCAAAACGCAAATGATCGTATGTACAGCCCGACTAACCAGGAACATCAACTTATGCTCTGTATTTGGAGGGGTCAAAAGGGTGAACTGCCAAACTTGATCAAATGAGCAGTGGAGACTTCTACAGGCAACACGTTATCCATTTTTGACGTTTTATTGCCGGAAAATATCCAGATTATGCGATCAGACACGAGTCGATAATATTCCATTATGACAACGCTCGGCCTCATGCTGCTGTTCGAACTAAAACAAAAAAAAAGCATTTTTGGCAATTCAGCAAAATTTACACATTTATTTATACAAATTTTATATTAAATAACTATGAATTGGAATTGTCCATACCTACACAATTTCATTTCCGATACTTCCATGTTGTGTTCAGACTGAATGTTTTGAGAGAAACATTTTTCTCGAAAATGTGGGTAGATTATTTTATGATTGGTTTGTATCAAAAGTGTTAGTTAGTTAGCTATTGGCAATACTTTGAATAAAACAGAGTGTCTCATTTTCATAAAATGAATGTGTATTTTCTGTATGAAAATTCCAGTTTTATATTCATATGCTCGTACAGGTAACTAACTATACGGAAAGTTAATTCTAGAAAATGGATTGAAGTATTGGAATGGAAAATTAATGGAAAAGTGTCCATCGCGACCCACCTTGAAGTTACGATGTAAAATGAGAAATTGTAATGGGGAAATCCGAAAAAGACGATGTAGACTTCGCTGTGTCATTTTTAAAAATTAGTGTAGGCACAATTGACATGTCATCTTCTTCTGCTCTCTGTCGTATCGCTCTTTAAGGCCAAGAGATCATTCAGAAATGAGCATGGGTTCTGGAATATTCCAAAAATTAAGCAGGTAACTTTAACATAAAAATTTAAATGAAAACGTAAAATGAATAGATGAGAAAAAAGAGGTACTTACGTATTTACCACCGTAGCCCAGTTTTTATCATAAATTTATTATTTCGTGCTGAAATTGAGATCAATGTAATGGGGGCGAAGACCCCATTTAACGAGGATAAGAAACCGAGGCGGCACCAAGCCGCCGAAGTGATGCAATCAGAGTCGGCCGCCGACCCGCCGTCGGAAGCGGCGGCCTCTCGCAGGCAAATCTGTGTTCTACCGATTGCCCGGTTTGTTTGAAAAATAGGAGACGATCCTTTAGTCAGGTCGTCGGACGGCATATGATTACCTAGTGCATTACGTTTGCCCGGTTAATTATGCATGTCGTGTATTTTGATTGCCTGGTTGCAAACGTATGTCACCCTAACTAGAGGATCGTCTCCTATGTTTCAAACTAAACGGGCAATCGGTGGAACAGGCCGTCTCGGTTCCTTGTCCTCGTTAGATGAGGGCTTCGTCCCCATTACAATGATCTCGGGATTCATTTAATTGCGAAAAAATTAATTCATGATCAAAATTACACTTCAGTGTCATAATACGTATGTACCAAAATTGACAGTTTTCTTTTAAGTACACGGTCTGCGTCATCCATGTGAACTAATAAACTTCATAATACGTTATAAAACTGCATTCTTTCACTTTCCATTATTTTGAAAAGAATTTTATTCAACGCCACTATTTCTCAAATTGCACTACCTACAAAAAATACTTTTTGAACGGAAGTTAACGTACAGGACAAATATGATCTTTATATAACACTGATCAGTAATAAATATACAAATACTTCCTAATAATAAAATTTGCGTATTATTCGAATATATCCTTCTTTCGGGTAAGTGTCGCATTCGGGTAACTGTGACATTCCGGTAAATGCCACATTCGGGTAACTGTTACATTCGGGTAATTTTTGCATTTGGGTAAATGTGGCAGTGTCAGTGTAAGTGTCAGTTCGGGTAGATGTTACATTTATAACATTCGAGTGGATGGAATTCGGGTGAATGACTTTCGGGTAACTGTCTTTCGGGTGAGTGGGTTTCGGATAAATATGACACAATCATACATCAGTTCAACTGAGCTCTTACACATTTCTGGTAACTCAAAAGAAAAAAAAAACGTTATGACACGTAGTGTATGTGCTGTATAGCCGGGAAGTGTTAGTGTTTCTTCACTCCGAAAAGTTGAAGGATTTAATGAAACAGTGGAAAAGATAAATGAGGCAATAGAAAAAGGTTGTAAAAAAATAAAAATACAAAAAAGCAGTTGGAGCTTCAAAGGATCGAAAATTTTAACCAAACGTGAAAATAGGTGTAAACGGGTGAGAATAAATATGATACACTTATTCGAGGTATATAGAACTTGAATAAATTCAGCATATGTAAACGCTTGTGAATTTCTCACTGGTGAGAGATCACTAAAGTTGGATGCAGTTCTACTTCAGGTGAATAAATTCACCGAAAATATGAATATATTCATTATAGAAGTTCACGCTAGTGTAAACGGTTGATGCGATTTCTATAAATCTCATCATATTTCTTCACATGAATATATCACTAGTCTAAATCCACCCTTAGGTTGTAGAATGTTTTCAGCAAGTTTACTGCGAAAATACGGTGAATTGAAACTGATTGCACCCAAGAGATGTTATCAGAAATATGTCACAACCCATCAGGAATCAAACATCTAACGGACAAATGCCCATCACGACAAACACACACATACACACACATCCTTTATGATCACGGGATATTTGGATTGAAATAGAAGCGATGAGCAATGGGCGATGGACGTATTTCATGGATTCAATGAAACTCCATAATTGAAATTGATGGGCACTCCAACCGGACGGAAGTAGCGGGCGATACGTTCTGTGATTCGTGACAAGGAACGAATTCAATTTGCATGGAAAATTCTATGGTAAGGATTTTTTCCCCAAGAGCGATGGCGCTGGTTGCAATTCTTAAATTGATGGAAGCATGCTGATCAAATGATGCAATTATACATGGTATGCTTCTGATTCACATGAAATTTCGATATGTTACTGGATGTAATGGAATAATAGAATTCGTTGTTATATGAATTTCAATTTCGCTTGTGTGATTCATGGCAATTCAATATTATCAGTTATCGTTTTAATGAATATTAAATGTTGTTTCAAATCTAAGTTTTTCATTATCGACCACATTGGAGTCTGGTTGCGAAAAATGGTCATTGTTGAAAAAAAATAGTGAACGTTCGAAGAGGGTCCGTTATCGGATGTTCGGTGAAGCTTCCGTTTGATGTCGGAACAGGAGCGGAGATAGATGTCAACGCGGTCTTCATTTAAGCTCTCCTTTAATCAAACACCAGATGACTATTTGGTACTTATTGATATGGTTCGTTAGCGAAACTGGAACAAAAAAAAACAAATTTAATGAAATGATGAATTGAGAAAAAAAAAAGATAAGAAAAAATCTGTATGTTAAATAAATAAACACTCATACTTACCCACTTACCATCAACTTACCTGTGAAGGCACAACATGCTGCTAAAAGAAAAAATAAACCTCTGTAAAACTAACAAAAGCTCATCAACTGATCGACTAATTTCCGGTCCGAAAAGGAAGAAAAGAAGGAGTGGAAAAATTAAAGAAGGGAAAATAACTGCGAGGAGAGAGACGAATAGAAAAGAGATTTTGATAAGAAGGAGGGAACTAGAAAAGGGAGACGGATGATGATCGACGCCTTCTTGGCTCACGGACCATCGAAGGAATCGGATCGATCTAGAATTAGCGAAAAAATTGGTAGTCGAAGTGACTTGAAAATTGAAAGAGAACGTGCGAGAGATAATAGGAACCGTCCGCGTCGAGTGACATTCGCCCTCCTCGCAGATATCCGACGTCAGAGGTATCTCGAAAAAGTGCCGGTGGGCAGCGAGCCCCAAACGTCATCGTCAGTCCACACGCATTCGGATGAGTCGATCGGAAATTTTGGAGGTAGAGGAGGACGGGGTAAGCATGGAGTACGATCAAACACAATGTATACAAAATTGAAGCATTTCTTCATGTCAGCATCGATCTTTAGGATCTGTACCGCAATCACGTTGGTTTTCAGAAGGATTACTTATGAAAATGGTGCCACTGAAATCATGCCGGGTAAAGTTGGCCACAACTAGGGGTGAGACGGCCACATGAAATAACTCGTGATTCTAGCCGTAGGACATACGTTTCCGGCAAAATTGTACTACAGATTAAGGCCATTGTACTTTAGATCATGTGTGACAAGAGTGGGAGGTGTTATTTTCCCTGAATTACCTATAACGTGCTTAATGCATAATTATCAAAAACAAATTGAATGAGTGGCCATCTTACCCCGGTTGGCCGTCTTCCCCCGCCTTCCCCTAACAGTGCGGTGAAAACCGGACTGAAACCAATGATATCGGCCACCGTCTGCGGGGACCATGCGTGAGTAACACCTGAAACTACAAACCTAACTCTCTTCTCCGTACTCGACAACTTACCTGCGTTCCAGCAGCTCCTGTTCGGCCGCATCGTTGAACTAATCCAACTAACCTGAACCATTAGGGGTGGGACGTGGGACGTTCACGTCACGTCACGTTACGTTACGTCAAACATTCTCCCATTCTCATTGAATCATTCACATACACCGGCAACGTAACTATCCGTCAGCGACTGTTCATCGGATACGACCTGCATGATTTGTAGAAAAGAATAATTGACGGGGACGGAGGGTTCATTGGGTTTTTGTCTGGGCTTTGTGCCTCGGCTTTTGTTTTGATTTTGGTTGAATTTTTATGCCAACATATCTCTTAGTTCCAAATTTCGGAGTCAAAATAATTCGCGATTAGCTGAGAAAAACAGTTTTTATGTTATTATTGTTAAAAAAGGATCAGGACTACGTGCCTTAAGTATTTAAATCATATAATTCAATGATTTTCATAGAATTTTTAAAAATTTAGAACTGATTTAGGCATTCTGGTTCGAAAGAGGGCATTGCAATTTAAAATGACGCGACGGTGCTGCTGCAAGCATAGACGGCATGTGTGAATTGATGCAGATGTTGACGGAACGTGGACGTTCTTTACCGAAACGTTCTATGTGAATCGCACATTACACCTCTCACTTCCACTACAGTCATCTTCGGTGGATGCATTTCAATCTATCAGGATGAAGTGGAAACGAAATATTCTCTACGCATACTGAACCATTGAAAGTTCTGTTTTTTTATTCCTCTTTCGTTCTCTTACAAGTATGAAAGCAGAAGCTTTCACTGCCCATGTTTGTATAGGAGACGTAAACGACAAAATGAACAAAATCGACTTATTCGCTATTTCGCATTCTACACAATGTAATACGTTTGCTCAACATGCAAACAAACATTTTAGGTTCGAAAAAATTTGAGCAATTTTGAAAAAACGTTTCCGAAAAATCAAAAAATTTTGTCCGCATAACAAACGTAGTCACAGCTTTCGTACGAAAATCGAAAATCGAAAATCAACAATTGCTAGTATCATGTGCTATAAGCTAAATCTACATTTGAATCACATTTTTTGTAGAGTCCAAACATGTCATGTTATTACTTAGTGTTTCCTAATAGAATAATATAAGAAACCATTAAAACGCTTCTCATATATTTACTATTTTCTGTACACTGCACTGCGATGACAAAGAGAAGCAGATTTTTAAATGTTATAATTACCTAAATTTCTTCATTTGAATCTTCAAGTAGATCATGAAACAATTAGATCAGTAGTAAAATTAAAATAATATTGGTTCTTGGCATTATAACTCCTCGGATTCAACATTGAATTATTCCAGATCGTGATATCGGTAAATCATGTTGCTAAAATTACCAACATTGCAGATTGACTTTACAAATTCAATGAATTGGAACAAACACGAACCTGCTATTCTTATCATATCCCAGAGTATTCTTCAGGAAAAAAGTACTATCAGAGACTCGCAACAAATCAAGAGCACATTTTCCAGACGTTTTGACTATTATCGGAATTGTAACGCTGCAAACAGAGCAACCTGGTGATTACGTCTAGCTATGCGGACAAAAGTTCATTGAAACGATTGATTGTCTGTATAAATAGACGCAAGCGTTTTCCAAATGGAAAAAAAATATGTTAAATTCCGGAAAAACATCCAGGCCCTCTTTTTGCCGATAATATCCTTCAACTGGACAGATCATTTCATCGGAAATTTGCATGGTTATGCTTGTAGGCCAAACAACAAAAATGCGTTTTCCCAACACTAATGGTGTTGGTGATTACGTCTCCTATGCAATCATGGGCAGTTCAGTGACGATTGAATCTGCTCGAGCGGGTTATATTTATTTTCATTTCGCATGTTAAAGGACGCTTGCTGCTTTCAAATGTAAGTTTCATTTTATCAAAATGGATCGTCGCGGTCCGTGTTCCAAGAAAAATAAACTAAAAAATGCATAGTATCGGAAATAGCTGCCAAGTTTATTAGACGTAGTGACAACGGGCTTTATTACACGCAGATCAAACTGGACATCAACAATTTTTTAGACATTTCTGAACCTTGCATAGTGAAATGACGACGGCTGCGGAGAATCGCATAAGAAAAAAGTAAGGGTTGTCGCAAAACGTCTAGCAGCGATTGAGCAGCAGTGGCTATCGGATATGCATGATCAAACTCTTTGCATACCATAACCTGCTCTTTCTTGTTCCGAATGCGAGGGCATGGAGCAGCTTCTCGAACCCTTAAAACCAAAACCAGCGCATTGCCAATCCGCGTTGACTGCATTGAGCTTCGTATTACGAAATGGGGGAGTAGTCATGACAATATAGGTTTGCAGAAGAAATGAACACATCTTTAAAATCAAATGTAAAAGAAAATCTTTTTTGCTTGCAATTAGGGAAAAAATATCATACAAAAATTGGATCTAAAGATAATTTTATATTATAATGGTAAGTTTTGGTGAGAATATCTAAAAATTCATAGAAAACAGTGAAAATTAGGGTCAGAACAACGTACTTGTAGTCGGTAAATAAGGCCAAGAAAAAAAAATATCATGCCAATTTTAGTAATTTAAAACTGCATTAGGGCCGACTAATTTGATAGAGAAGAGTTGGCCTTATACAAACTAATGTCGTATCCAGATGTCGACACCATTCCGCCGTCAACGCGAACGGACACAAGATTTCTAAAAGGGCGTTTTTGATGGAGCAAAACTTGTGAAAGCGGAAATTGTTGCAGAGGTGGAAGGTAGACTTATCTAATTGAATATTGATTCAGCAAGCCACCATAATAAACACGTGTTAGGAATACTGGCACAATTCGATTCGAACGAGGAAATTAAAATCGAAAAAAAACTACATCCCAGATTTTTCATATGTTGTGTAAAAAACCTCAGCTTTCAAGAAAAATTGTTAAAAAATATAATAAAAAATATAAAAAATAAAAAATAAAATAGGTTCTCAAATGGGGATCAACACTAGGGTAGGAGCCTACCTGTTGGTCTCAAATGTTCCTATCTCACGCCTCCACGAAGATCATATGACGACATTTTTAGATCGGGCGTGAACTGGAAACACACACCTGGTCTTGGCTCCGAGAACGGGTGTCGAAAGTGGCTAAGTGAGGGGGTGCGAGCGAGTCAGAGCGCTATATCTCTCCCGGGGAAGGCCTCCCGGGTCATGGAGGCCTTGCCAACCCGCTGTCTCCCGGGCAAAGGAGATACACCCAGAAAATGGAGCTACGTTCACGAAGAATACTCAGAATGCGATCGCCCGAGGAGGGTCCCCGAACTGGAGCTGGTCCTGGAACGGGCGTAAGAGCGAGCGGCCAGCGGCTGGAGGGCGATGTGCAAGAGCGGGCCACCAGCCGGGTTCAACCCGAAGAGCTACCGCCACACGGAAACAGCAGCCATCGACATCACCAACGAAACGCTGCGCCTACGAGGCGTGTTGCGACTGTCAGACGACAGTCGTCCACACTTGTGGGTACTACTAGGCGACGGATCATGTGGACACATGAAATGAATGAATTCGTGATCCGCGCCTATTACATCTGCACTGCTTTGGAGACGGACATGAGCGGTCGCCCTCGAATACTCGCAATGTTCGAGGAAGCGTATCCAGAGTTCGTCGGGAGGCTTGACCAAAACGCGATGAACGCGAGGCGTAGAGCGATTGTACGCAACAATATGCTCTCCCAAACGCAAGTCGACGAGATCAAGCAGCAGGTGCAGAGAGAACTAAGCTCCAGAACAAGCAGAGCAAGCGATGTGTCGAGACGAAGTACGGCTGAGCAATTCATTCGCGAGTGGGGCACGCGAATCAGCACCAGTGGAGGCCACAGTACAACAACCCCCTGAGCCGGAAGATCCACAGCCAGATCAACAACTACTACGCGATCTGGTCTTCCATTACGACGAGGCGATCTCACAGTTCCGCGACACGGACCCTTTGTCGCGCCCCAGGATCCCGAAGTTGCAGCATTCCCGCAGGCTGACAAGTGCAGTAAAGCTCATGAACGAGCACGTTCTTCCGCTGCACTTGGTTGATGCTGAGAACATGGAGGAGCTGCAACTGAAAGTTTACTGTGCTGCTGTGGCGACCGCCAAAAGTTTAGGATACCGTATTAGGCCAAGAGGCGGACTGCTCCAACATCTCCGTGAAAGGCGTGAGCCTCCATGGCGAAGGAGATTGGAGCAACGGATCCTAAACAAGCGCGCCGCAATTGGAAGACTGATGGCGTACAAAAGAGGCAGCAGATCGGCGAAATTATGTCGCCAAGTTGCTGTGATCGTGCGGCCTACTGAACTTCGCCAGCTGGGAGCTCACCAGCTGACGGAAAAACTCGACACACTGGTACAGCAATTGAGCGTCCTAACTAAACGGCTGAAACGTTACTCTGACTCTGCAAAGCGCCAGGAACAAAATCGGATGTTCAGAGATAACGAAAAAGCGTTCTACGACCACATTAGCGGCGAGAAGCCCGACTACCGCGAAGGTTTGCCAGATATTAGCGATGTGACGAACTTCTGGGCTGGTATTTGGGAGACCCCAGTAGAACATCGCGACGGGCAAATGTGGTTAAGACGGGAGGAGGAGAGTTGTGGTGAAATTGGAGAGATGCCAGCTATCATCGTCGGAGAGAACGATGTCCGCGAAGCCTCGCGGTACCTGAGGAACTGGGCAGCACCGGGCCCCGATGGTGTCCAGAACTTTTGGCACAAGAAGCTGACCGTCGCACATCCAAAGATAGCTGAGTGCTTCAACAAGGTGCTACGTGACCCACACAACCTTCCTGAATTCGCCACCCGTGGCGTCACCTTCCTCCTCCCGAAAGACAGCAACACATTGAACCCATCAAAGTACAGACCGATAACGTGCCTATCGAGTCTGTACAAAATACTGAGCAGCATAATTACCGCCAAAGTTTCTGCTCACTGCGAACAGCATCACATCATCGCAGAAGAGCAGAAAGGATGCAGGAAAAATACGCATGGCTGCAAAGACCAGGCCATCATCGACGCAGCCATAGTCGGCCAGGCGGTATATAACCAGCGGAACCTAAGTATGGCCTACATCGATTACAGGAAGGCTTATGACTCCATACCTCACTCGTTTCTCGTCCGGGTATTGGAGCTCTACAAAATTGATCCCGTCGTCGTTAGGTTCCTGCAGCATGCGATGAGGCAGTGGAGTACGTCTCTGCACCTCAGTGATGGGGAAAATGTGTTGCAGTCTAGAACGCTGCAGATAAAGAGGGGGATATTCCAAGGCGACTCTTTCAGCCCGCTTTGGTTTTGTCTGGCACTGAACCCCCTCAGTAGGACGCTCAATAGAAACGGTCATGGCTATAAAATAAGGTATGGCGACGGCGCCCACGAAGAAGTGACCCATACCTTTTACATGGACGATCTCAAGGTCTACGCTGATTCACGTCAGCGTCTAGGTGTAGCTATCCGGGTTGTCGAAGACATAAGCAGGGACATCTGTATGGAGTTCGGCCTCGACAAGTGTCGCTGTGTCCACCTGCTGAAAGGACAACTTACCGAATCCGGAGGCTACGAGGTCTATGACGGCGAGTTTATAAGAGACATGGTTCGTGGCGAATCCTATAAATATCTTGGATTCCGACAGCTCACCGGGATTCGCCACTCCGACATCAAGACGGAGCTGCGAGACAAGTTCTTGAGTCGAGTGAACTGTGTCCTGAGGACTTTCCTCAACGCGGGGAACAAGGTACGCGCGATCAACACATTCGCGGTTTCCCTGCTGACCTTCAGTTTTGGTGTAGTCAAATGGAGCAAAACTAACCTAGAGGACCTTGAGAGGAGGATGAGGAAAGCATTCAAAGAGGCCGGAATGCACCATCCTCAATCGGCACTGGAGAGAGTTTCACTACCACGCAAAGAAGGGGGACTTGGAATCGTCGACATTTCTGCACTGTGTGTTGCCCAGGTACGACAACTGCGCGAGTACTTCGCAGAACGCGCCAACCAAAACGCGCTATACCGGGCTGTCTGCGCCGCCGACAGAGGATACAGCGCTCTGCACTTGGCGCAAGCGGAGTACCAACTCAACTGCAATCTGCAGACAGTGGAGGAGAAGATTGCAGCTTGGAAGCAGAAGGCAGTGCATGGTGCCCACCCCCATCAACTGGACCGGCCACACGTCGACAAGGCCGCATCTAATCTGTGGCTAACGCGTGGTGAACTCTCTTCAGTAGTAGAAGCCGACATGATAGCCATCCAGGACAGGATAATGCCGACGAGAAACTGCAGGCGGTACGTCTGGCATCAAGACGTTGATGACATTTGCCGGATGTGCCATCAACCAGGTGAAAACATAGAGCACATTATGGGAGGCTGTCCCGTTTTGGCCAACGCAGCCTACACCGAGCGCCACAACAACGTGGCCCGTATTGTTCATCGACAACTGGCGCTCCAATGTGCTCTACTGGAAGACAACGTACCAAACTACCGGTACCTGCCTGCACCTGTCCTGGAAAATGACCGTTTCAAGCTGTACTGGGATCGCACTGTTCTGACCGACCTCTCGATCCACCACAACCGCCCAGATATAATGGTTTACGACAAGAGCGACCGCAAAGTCACCATCATCGATGTCGCTATTCCACTGAACCAGAATCTGGAGGAGACCCACGGTCGCAAAATCTGCAAGTACCGACCATTGGCCGTGGAGCTCAAGGAACTGTGGGGGCTAAGGGAGGTCCCAAGAATTGTTCCAGTCGTTCTCTCTGGAACTGGAATTATCCCGAAGACACTTCTGGAAGCGCTAAAGGTGTTGAACATCGAGAAGGAATTGGCCGGCATCCAAAAGTCGGTCATCCTTAGCACCTGCGCGATTGTCCGACAATTCCTCGGTCAGGACTAAAACAGCACGAGCATGCAGATACGTGCATTCCGCAGAGCCTAGTCCCCCTTTGGCATTCAGAAGCCCGGGGGCAGGTGAAAATTCTGGCTAGGTTCGCCTAGTTAAGAAGTGAGATAAGTCTGCCAATATAAGATATGTAAACGATAAAAACAAATAAATCAATAATTACGAAAACAAAATCCTATTTTTTTGCAAGTGTAAAAGTGTAAAAACACTAGCTAATTTGCCTCAATTTGAATCGAAAATGTCATTTTTGGATAAAAGGGGAAACATTGTTTTTTCGGCCTAATATCATAATAGGCACTAATAAAAAATGAATTATGGTAAGGATAAAACTACCACTCTTCACAAAAAATTGGAGAACCATTATATCGGTTTGGCATTGAATGGATGTGTACACGTTTACATAAAAATATACAAGTGTACACTCACAAGATATACATATGTAAACGTACAACATGCTTATCACTATGGCGTAACAATCTGTTTACGGTGTTCCTTTTGTTACATAATTAAATTGTGGAAACGTGTACTCAATTCCTGCAGCTTCAGGTCTCAGTAGCTGCGACTTCAGAAATACAGCAGCTTTCCAACATAGAGGAAAATGAGAACGATGAGATCCTCACAGAATTGTTAGAATGTGCCACGATAAATCCTTTCTTCTTCGTTGATAGCAATTTCAATCAACAGCTGGAATCCATCGAGGTAGAGAAGAGACGAAATCCCGACTTCAACATCTGGAGATATTGGATGGACAGGAAGACTACCCATTCTGAATTGAGTGTTGTTGCCGCACTGCCAGGTTTCGTTGAATGTGTTTTTAGCGCTCTATCGTTGATTCTAACGAATATCCGTTCAACACTCGGTGAAGATGCACTGGAAAATATTCTAAAGATTAAACTGAACAAACTAGTGTTCAAAAAATGTAAGTGTAACATGAACGATTCGGGGCTCAACGTGTTAGATGAGATATTCATTCTAAACGAAAAATCTCATATTCGTTCATGATTGATATTTCAAGATGTGTTCCTTTTATTCCTCAAATTTAACATTTCGTGTTCGATAAGAAAGTACCGAATATCCTGCTGCCGGTTATTCTGCTATCCAGACTCAAAACGGATATTCGGTATCCGGCCGAACCATTATCCGTACCATCATCAATTTCGCGTTTACTACTAGCGCCGGTAATTGAATACTCATGCAGGCATACTGCACAACCTTTCACTGCACCGTTTGCATTAGTTTCAGTGAATAAGTGATAGACACATTATTGAGTGACGATGTGCCAATTGAAAAATTATAAGGCCCTGTCGGCAATACATACGTATACTCGTTACAGATCCAAACGACACGGGCCGATGGTTGTACAGGCCACTGATCATTCAACAAGAGCTGAGGATTGTACCGATCATGACAATTCTACACGAGCTGATGATTGTACTGGCTAGTGACCATTCCACCTGGATTCCTCGAGTCGGGAGAGACGCACCACGCTAGATAATTTATTTATTTAATGTCAAACGTCTTCGACCTAATGGTTGTACAGACTGCTTATAGGGACTTAATTCTATATTCTTATTCTTATTCTATAAGGGGTACAGTCTAGGGGAGCGTTGCTGATTAATGGTCAGCTACATCCCAATAGGAAATATCTCGTGTCGGGCACACGTACAAAACATTGAAGACTACAACATTCTAATTATGGCCACAAATTGTAATACTAACCTCGATCCAACCGCGAGTAATCGGTTACATGTTCTAACATAGAGCTTGTTAAGGCTCATAACAAATATATCCGTGAGTCCGCTTTGTATTGCTGGTGTAGAGCCGACCCTGAGGTAACGGTAACCTCTGAGCTAGCCGCTACTAACAGTATTCAGACCATTTCTGGATTTGAACACTTACAAATATTGTAAACATCATGCTTGCATACCATTTGTATCAGATTCATATATCTAAATCATGTATTTAATGTATCTCGATGACCTCAATTCTATTTGTCCGATGCGCTGATGTTGGTTTGTCTACATCAGGGTTTCTCAAAGTGGTCGATATCGACCCCCAGGGGTCGATATCGGTTTCCCGGGGGTCGACGTGGACCAAAACTGATTGTGGGGGCCGACGAGGTTTAATAATCGACCCCTATTAATTAACACAAGTTCTTATTTGAAACATTCAAGATACTGTATAAGTAGTGTTCCAACTTGTTAATATTAGTATGACTAATATTTTAGTAGAAAGTATTATGCTGGTACTATTCAAAAACTCAACAAGTTGATGGGCGTACACAAGTTCGTATAATATGGAATAAAGGGAGAAGTGAAAAGCGTAAACAAGTTCTTGTAAGGTAATGTGTTTGAGCGTACAGGCTCTTCAGGCACGTTTTGATTTGATCTATATTTGCTACATACACGCGATTTAACCCTTTGCACTCGGCACGGTTTTGGACGCTGGCTATCAGCTACTCGACACTACTTTGCAGTGGAAACGTCCTTTTACAGACTCTCGTATCATTCAGTATAATTTTGGAACCAAGCAACGTATTATGATGATATTGAACTTATGTGAATTGGGTGACATCGAGAAAGTAAAGGGTGTGTCACATCAAATTGCATCACGGAAAAAACGCTGTAGAAATTTAATTCTTAGGAATTATATCTTCAGCTTTCGCTTATAATCAGATAAGAGTGTATAGATCACGTTGGCCATGCTTCACTGTCAATTTTTCGTAAATTTGGAAAAATGTCGTCGAACGAAAAAGAGCGTCGTGAATTAATCCTGTGCACTCATTTCGAGAATCCGGAGTTGTCACATCGGGACATCGGTAAGATGCTGGGAATCGTCCAATCCACGGTCAGCAGAGTACTAAAACGATACTTCGAGAACCTAACCATCGACCGGAAGGTGAAGAACGGCAAAAATGGATGCTCCGTCAGTGAAAAAGATCACAAGCGCGTAGTTAAGCAATTTAGACGTGATCCGAGAAGTTCGGTCCGGGATGTCACCAATAAGCTGAATTTGTCAAGTTCATTCGTCCAGCGGACCAAGCAGCGGGAGGGCCTGCGTACATACAAGGTTCAGAAGACTCCTAACCGCGACGAAAGGCAAAACATTGTGGGGAAGACCCGAGCCCGGAAGCTGTACACCGAAATGCTGACGAAGCCGCATTGCCTGGTAATGGACGACGAAACCTACGTCAAAGCGGACTTTCGTCAGCTGCCGGGCCTGTTGTTCTTCTCCGCAGAGGACAAATTCAGCGTTCCGGAGGAGATTCGCAAGCAGAAACTATCCAAGTTTGCCAAAAAGTACATGGTGTAGCAAGCGATCTGTTCTTGCGGAAAGCGGAGCGCCCCCTTCGTGATGACCGGCACGGCAAACGGGCAGGTTTACCTTAAGGAGTGCCTACAGAAGCGCTTACTACCACTATTGAAGCAACACGAGGGCCCGACCATCTTCTGGCCGGATCTCGCTTCGTGCCACTATTCAAAGGACGTGTTGGAGTGGTACGAAGCCAACGGGGTCACCTTCGTGCCAAAGGAAATGAACCCGCCCAACGCGCCGGAGCTTCGCCCAATAGAGAAATATTGGGCGATTATAAGCAGGCCCTCCGGAAGAACCCAAAAGTTGTCAAATCGGAGGCGGACTTCAAGAGAAAATGGATTTCTGTTCAAAAAAAACTACAACCTGACGTTGTACAGAACCTTATGGACGGGGTAAAGAGGAAGGTGCGAGCATACGGGCTTGGGCTCGAAGTATGAATAAAAAGAAAATGGCAAAAGTTGTTTAATAGTTTTTATTTTACTGTCTATAATTTTCAAATAGATCGGTCTACTGGGCGAATTTCTACAGCGTTTTTTCCGTGATGCAATTTGATGTGACACACCCTTTATATTCGCAAAAAAAAACAAAATTTTATTTTTTATAATTTTGTATAGTGTGATAAATCTGAAAACACCTTGCAATGTACGTTGTTTGGCACCTGCCACAAAATGTTTTCCTGTTGCAAACTATAGAATCCCGTTTTCTTTGTTCCACATCAGGAATAAGTAATTTATTATCCAATCCGGTGTCTTCAAAAGAGAAGTACTCAGATCGTCGCTAGTCGCGTTTTCGTCTGACACAAAATTCGCTGACACTTCTTCTATATATCTTAGTAATTTTACTATATTTTTATTTGACTTGTTATGCCATTTCAAAAGGAAACTTCAAAGAAACATGCATATTTTTGAAAGTTGCGCTGAAATAACTCAATTCCTCGTAATCAGTGAAAAAATGTTAAAAAATGACAGCAGAGTGCAAAGGGTTAATATGAAGGAAGTCATGATCAAATTCATGTCTAAACATGCTTCAGATATTTTACTGTATAACAACCTGCCATTTAGGTTAAAGTTCATTTTTGTTGTGGATTACATGATTACATAACTAAATAAAGTAAACTAAAATAAAGTGATTGAAAAATAATTCACAAAATACTTAGTTGCCGACGCGCCCTAGCTTAACCATACATTTCTGTTGTTTGTGAAAAAGTTGCAAAGTAGATACAAAACACTTTTTCATATTTTTATTATATTATATATAAGTATTTTTTTTTATTATTTCAGGAGTTTATTTATTTATTTTCGTACTCTGATTGGTAACTAATGCAAATTTTCTATACAATATTGACTATATCCTATAACTATAAGTGACTATAAGTTTATCTATGAGTAGGCTCGTGAGCATACCCAGAAAACATCCAGTCCAAACATTGGTAGAATGTACAGAAGTGTCAAAATTACCAAGATGGGCTTCACCGATTATTACGTGCAGCAGCATCACTACGGGAGGAGTCCTAACTATTTCTTCTGCGCAAGGTTCTCCCTCTACGACTGCTGTCTGGTTAAGGTGGAAAAAGCGAAGATAAGCTAGACACCATAACAACTGGAAAAGGGCCACAACAAAACAATCATTTTGATCAGGAGATTCTCGAATCTACCGAAGTTATCTACTTCGATGGCAACCGCAATACGTACTGGCTTCCACGAGTTTAAGGTGAAATCGAATGTTTTGTTTTCTCGTCGCTTTTGCGTTTCAGCTCGCGTGTGTTCATTCATGTAACAATCGCCCTTATTATTGTTTACGGCCGTATCTGATTTTCGTTAGATAGATTTGATTCGAACAGTTTCGAACAATATATTATTGTTTTCGTAAGAATCCGTTCGAACGAGAACTTTTTCAAACGTAAAAATGTCGAAGTAATCACTTAAATTTCATACATGATTCATCAAAGCAATTACATGGGTGGTGCAAACTAGCAGAAATGTCAATGTTTCTCGAACACAGATGTAGCATTTATATACCAGCGACAGCAGTGCGCATAGCGGTATAAATATCCGTGCATTGCAAGTATAGTTCTCATTCCAAATCAATCCTTTGTCATAAAAAGTTGAAAATAATAAAAAGTGAAAAGCGAAAAGTGAAAAGTAGTGAATTTTCCAGACGCATTTTTATTCGTACAGTGCATTTTACCATTGGCTTCGCCGTTGCAGTCTATGCTACTGCTTCGCCACCGGAATCTTCCCGCTCCACTCAATATTGATTCAGCCTGTGCTGCAGAGAATTTCTCGCCGTACAAGGAAGCCACAATTTACAGTCCACATACGTTCCATAACGAACAGTAGGTGAGAAAAGAAGCTCGTGTGCAAATTTAACGGTTTTATTGCTGTGTTTTTAGTGGTGTCTAACGCATTTTTTTTTAACTTGCAGGTTTACTGCAAATTTTATGATGGCAGATACGAAGAAAAAATGCAGACAATACAGTTTGGACTACTTGAAGTTTGGATTTATTCCTTCTCTATCGAATCAACACTTGCCAATGTGTCTCATATGTGAAAAAGTATTCAGTAACGATGCTATGAAGCCTTCAAAAATGGAGCCCTTGTCATTTTTTCAAGCACTCAAGGAAAAGTTAGAGAAAGTTCCATCCATAAGATCGATGTTTGCGTCATCATCTATGCCGATGGTATGCGAGCGTCTTACAATATATCTTTACTGATAGCGAAGTCAGGGAAACCAAACACAATTGGAGAGCAACTTATTTTACCAGCCATTGCGGAAGTTCTCAACAATGTATTGCACAAGCCCGCACAGGATATTATAAAGAGAATTCCTTTGAGCAATGACACCGTTCAGAGACGAATAGACGAGATGGGTCGCGATGTGGAAAATATTTTATGCAATTTATTGCAGACCAACAGATTCTCTCTTCAGTTGGACGAGTCTACATTACCCGGCAATATAGCTCTGTTGTTAGGGAATGTTCGATACATCAGTGATGAAAATATATGCCAAGAACTGCTTTTTGCTACATATTTAAAGACTGATACAAGAGGAGAATCGATCTTCCAGGCCGTGCAACAATTTTTTTCGGATAAAGCTATTCCATGGAAGAAACTTGTTTCAGTTGCGACTGATGGTGCACCATCTATGGTTGGTCGTCATCGTGGTTTTATAGCTCACTTAAAGCGACAACTGCCTGAGGTACTGGCCATTCATTGCGTGATTCACAGACAGCATTTAGTGGCAAAAAATTTGAGTCCTAGATTACATCAGTCTTTACAATATGTTATTAATGCTGTCAACATGATTCGAAGCAATTCTTTGAATTCTCGATTATTTACTCAGCTATGTAAGGAAAACGACGAAGTCTTCACTCGGTTACTTCTGCACACTG
The DNA here is from genome assembly GCF_029784135.1 of Toxorhynchites rutilus septentrionalis. NCBI lineage: Eukaryota > Metazoa > Arthropoda > Insecta > Diptera > Culicidae > Toxorhynchites > Toxorhynchites rutilus. The sequence goes on from NC_073746.1 coordinate 292,439,621, forward strand.
AAGTTCGTTGCCTATCAAGAGGGTCTTGCTTGGAAAGATTTTCAGCTATTTTTGAATCTGTATTGGAGCTTTTAAAAGAAAGAGATCCGAATTTGAAAGAAAATCTGAACAATTGTAAAACAGATATTTATTACATGACTGATCTTTTCGGTATGCTGAACAAAGTTAATTTGCAGCTGCAAGGTGACGATCTTAACTTGATTAAAACTAAATCAATAATATCGGCATTTGTGAGCAAACTCATTCTTTATAAAAAAAATTTAGGCCGAAAAGAATATTCACAGTTCCCGCATTTGTCAAAATTGTCACAAACGCTTCAAGACGACGTTCTTTCATCATATGTCACTCACTTAGATGCATTACAAATGGATTTTACTGGGAGGTTTGAGGAACTCCTAAATTTGCAAATTCCTCAATGGATAATAAATCCATACAGTACCTCAGCCATGGACGAAGCCAATGTGATATTGCAGGAAGAACTGATTACCATCAGCACAGATGAGGAGCTTAATCCGAAGTTCAACCAAGGCTATCAGAAGTTCTGGTTGCAACGTAACATTGGAACACAGTATCCTACATTGTGGAACATTGCAGAAAAATACCTTATCGCGTTTCCATCATCGGTGACCGGAATAAATCGCCACAGTAAACAACTGCAACAGAAACAACCGCTTAGAAAAAGTGTAGTAGGCTAGAAATATTTGGCGCGGGAAAAACATCATGTGCCTCACATTTCTATTATAAATTTATTCTCTTGTTCTCGTTTTTCGAAATTTATTCTGAGGACAATGTAATGGGGACGAAGTCCCCATTTGGCGAGGATAAGGAATCGAGGCGGCCCATGCCGCCAAGATGACGCAATCCGAGTCCACCGCCGACCCGCCGTCGGAAGCGGCGGTGTCTCGCACGCAAACCTGGGATCCACTGATTGCCCGGTTAGTTTGAAACATAGGATACGATCCTTTAGCAATGTCCGACCGAGCTCTAGCGAGCGTCGGACGGTATACGTCTGCCCGGGGCGTTACGTTTGCCTGGGGCGATACGTTTGCCCGGTTAATTCTTGTTTTGAAATACAATACCGCGCCACAATATTTATAGCCTACTACACATTTTATAAGCGGTGGTTTCTGTTGCAGTCGTTTTCTGTGGCGATTTATTCCGGGAACCTCCATCATCATACCTTGTCGAAAAAGGCTTCAGTGTGGTAACAAACATTTTGACAAAACAAAGAAACCGATCGAAAATCAACGAACGCGGAGATTTGAGGCTTCAACTCACCAATATTGAACCGGATTTGAAGAGATTGGTAGAAAGTCATCAGGTTCATCCATCTCACTGAATTTTCGCATGTAATTTGCATGAATAAATTTTAGTTACACTTGTTTTTTACTGAATTTATTTATTTCGTTGAATTATGACCAAGAAATGTTGGCAAGTTTGTTCACTCAAACAAACGCAAAGTTTTCAAATTGGTAAGTATTTTGTATATATAAGAAAAAAAACAAGAGATAGAATTTTCGAAGAAATTTGTCTATAGGGGTCGATGGTATCACTTCATTCTGGAAAAGGGGTCGCTCACCCAAAATAGTTTGAGAACCCCTGGTCTACATGATTACTATGACAACCGCTTGGTGTGCTGCAGTTTGTTAAGGTTGTCCTTCGCGCGTAGTAGAAATAAAGCTTCTGAGTGTTTGATGTTGTTCACCTTCAAAATGCCCAGATAAAGGGAATATTCTGAAGAAAAGTTATGAATGGATCAATTTGATGAAAGTAAACTAAAGCAATAAAAAATACAACATCTACTTGGAAATTCTAATTTCTTCATTCAAAAATGGTGACTTCTAAAACCGGACAAACCATGATCATTTTTCGGACAAACCATGATCAGAGGTGGACAAACCATGAACATATCAGGCTGTCAAAAAAGTCCTGCGGTATTTCCGCGAGGTGTCGTTGTAAGCGCGTAGTTCTAGTTGTATTCATTGTATCGAGTCATACTATAGCTTGTTGGAAAGGTATTTTTGCGCGCTATAATATAGTCCTTGACAGTGTTTTGTTTGGTTAAGTCGTTCGTGAGTTATAGTGTCGCAAGTATGGAGCAAAATAAAGAGAAAATCCGACATATTTTACAGTACTACTATGACAAAGGCAAAAATGCATCTCAAGCTGCCAATAAAATTTGTGCAAATTATGGACCCGATACAGTTTCCATTTCCACCGCACAACGATGGAACGTTTTCGTTCTGGTGTAGAGGTCGTCGAAGATGCGCCACGCTCCGGAAGGCCTGTCGTCGAAAATTGCGACAAAATCGCTGAATTAGCCGAGAAAGACCGGCATAGTAGCAGCCATAGCATCGGCCAAGAGCTGGGGATGAAGAAGCTTGGATTCACAAACATTATGAAGTTGGCATCTCGTTGGGCACAAAATCGTTTTTATAACATGTAACTTTCATGAAGAAATATCGATTACAACAAACTAGTTTACGTAGAAACACCCTAAATCGGACAAACCAAGAGCATTTACCCTAGTTAAAATTAATTACAATTAATTTTTCATTGAAGTCTAGGTGCATGGTTCTGGAAAGATTGTTGTTCCTCATTTGACTCAAAATTCTGCCCGGTGAGTGACTTTTTCAGGTTTGGAAACAAAAAAAAGTCGCACGGGGCCAAATCTGGAAAATACGGTAGATGGGGCAGCAGTTCGTAGTGCAATTCGACCATTTGACCGTGGCCATGGCGGAATTTTCTTTTTGACGTAGGACTACGTCTAAGCGGAAGATATAGGGGGTGAAATGAAAATCTAGGCACTGAACAAGTAGGAAAAAATGCAAGATTTGGAACGCTTATAACTCGAGCATTTCTCAATAGATCGCAAAGGTTTTTGCATCAATTGATAGGAAATATATCTACGCATCTATCATAACGAATAACATTTCATTTTTCTTGAGATAAATAATTGAATAATTGTGAAATATCAAGCATTGTCAAAATGCACTATGTGCCCATTTTTGATTGGTCCATTTTGTGCTCCTCAAATCGAACCGACCAAAACGGGCAACCAGAGCAGCAGCGAAATAGAATGAACCACGATTGGAAAGGAAAAAGAAAAAATGAACGAAACATTGGTCGCAGTCTCACACATGCGTAATTCTCGAGCCAGCCAGTCAGCTTAAAAATCCTCGTTCCGCTGCCGTAACGATCATTCTCATTCAAACCGTACACCACATCGGTTCGCATCACAACACATCAACAAACCAACCCAAGCAGCCATGTCCGGACATGGTAAAGGAGGAAAAGTGAAGGGAAAGGCAAAATCCCGCTCGAACCGTGTTGATCTGGAGTTCCCCGCAAGGGTAGCTAGGCCGAGCGCGTTAGTACCAGTGCACCAGTCCACCTAGCCGGCGTTATATAGTTTCGGCCGCCGAAGTGATCGAGTTAGCTGGTAAAGCTGCTCGCGACGATAAGAAAACCCGCATTCGGAACAGAACACATTCGGTTCTGTGGACATCAAGACAACAGGCAGTTGCAGCGAGTGGCGAGTGGCAAACGCAATCGCAATACAGCATCAGGTAACAGAAGAAAAAAGTTTGTTCTTTATACACACTGCTTTGGTGGCAAATCCAGAACAAGGCGGCATCGAGGGCGTTCGAAATGGTTTTTTTTTTTCAAAACCACGAGTACTAAGTTTTCTAAATTGGAACCATTCCATAAAACAAGGCGCTTTTCAGGGCCATTAAACCTTCCAAAAAAGAGTTTAGGAAATACAGTTCAATGCTTTCTAAAACAATATCCAAAATAATAATAAAACACAAATTGATTTTTTCATAATTTGTTTGCCAGGATATGATGAGTATGTGAATTTGGCAGTTGTTCTGAGCTTATTGATTTTCACCAATTCTTAAATTGCTTCTAGATTGAAAGTACAGTAATTTATACTTATCTCGACATTTAGCTAATTGGACGGACCAGTAATGCGACATATTTAGTTGGACATTTTTGTAAACATAGAGTTCGGGGTCCAAATTATGACCCCACATTGAAGGTCGACACTGTACCACTGTCATCGCAAATGTTCAAATACAGGTTAAAATTACCTCCAATCCGATACTGAGTGGTGGTAATGCGACGTGCCATTGAATGTAATTTACTGTAAAATATGTCACAAGCTGGATGGGAAGAAATTTTCCAACTGTGAAAGCTGTGGCGAGTGGCAAATGCAATCGCTAAACAGCAAGGTTTAGCCGAACAAGATGGGGATATCGAGTGATAACAAAACAATAAACTCTTTAGATTGAAGATAATTTTGTGATCCTGAAAAGGACCCTTTTTAGCCTGCATGTGAATCCAACGAGCGAACAAATCGTAATGAATGTATTTTTTTGCCATCGCTCCCTTTTAACGCTCATTCGTTCGTCTCGTTGGACTCGCTCCTCTGGCTGAGTCTGGCGATTTGTCTCTATCCTGTGAGTCTGTACCGCTAGAGTATAAAACACGCGGACCCCAAATAAATATCTTATTTTCTTTCAAACCGTAAACCCGTGTGGTTGTACGGCATCGGCATCGTGGACGTAACAAAGGAGGACAAGTTAAGGGAAAGGCAAAGTCTCACTCGAACCGTGCAAGTCTCCAGTTCCCTGTTGGCTGCATTCACTGATTGCTCCGCAAGGGTAACTAGGCCGAACGGATTGGTGCCGGAGCACCAGTATACCTAACAGCGATTATAGAGTTTCGGCCGTCGGAGTGCTCGAGTTGGCTTGCAAAGCTGCTCACGACAATCAGAAAACCCGCATCAAGAACAGAGCAGCTTCGGTTCGGCGCTCATCAAGGCAACAATTAGTTTCAGTGAGTGGCAAAGTGTTTCTCCGGCACGTCGCATCAAATGTAATTTACTGAACAACATGTCACAAGCTGGATGGGAAGAAATATTCCAACTGTGAAAGCTGTGGCGAGTGGCAAACGCAATAGCTAAACAGGAAGGTTTAACCGAACAAGATGGGAATATCGAGTGATAAAAAAAAACACAACACCAAAGGTTCTTTTCAGAACCATCAACATATTCATGAAGAGTAAACAGTAAACTAATCCATTTTAAGGTAGATAGGTAGGTATTCACGTAGGAGAAGAAAATAAAACAATATATTTAAAATATATATTTAACAAAAGCTGTCCCCTTTGTATAGTCCTACGTCACTCCGGTTATGTCCCCGACATTACCCACCCGTCTTTTTTCATTTTTCTAAAACCGCGGACACGCCTGCTTCCACACACAGACGAAACAAAACTACGAGTCCGATTCGGCTGAAATTTTGACGGTGGACTTGTGACATTGACACCATCGGGCGATGAGCCTAAGTACTTATCGAACCGCCCTCGTATATACATAGAACTCTGTGTTGTGATAAATGATGGAATATGTGTTGGCAATCAAAAATTGCAATAATAAGTAAATCATGTCTGTGTAGATTTTTTAAAAATCCTTTATTTCACGCCAGTTGATGAACAGACCCCTTATTTTTGTTCCAGAAAGTTCTCCTCCGGAAGGTTACCATCGATCCAATCAAATGTACGTGGACCGTCGGGGCAGTAGTTGAAGGAGTGGCTCAGCCGATCGTCTCCTGCGTTGTAGATACCGATGTCGGAACACGAACGGAAGTGTTCCTGAGGACCACAGCCAATGGCTCCAGTTCCATCTGGGCAAATACCCCAGTTGTTACCTACGAGGACATGAAAATGATCATGAAACAACTTTAACACCGACCTAACATTGCTCAAACTCACCAGTAACGTACGTCCATTGAATAACACAGTGTTCACAAACTACATCTTCGGGCAGTTTAAGGCAAACCTTATACACCTGGTTCAGCGTAGAATTCAGATACCAGTGGCGTCTACCTTCACAGTCTAGAAGTGGAGTTCGCTCGAAGCATTCCGCAGTTTCGGATCCTCGGCTCAAGTCGCATAAATTGAACTCAAAGTAGCCGAGATGATTCTGGGTAATTCTCACGTCCACCTGAATCTCAGAGCCTTGGGTGTAGTTGGCAACGATCTCTCCCTGTCCATAGATTCCTCCCAATTCGTTGTTGCGAGGCATACCATGTGCAAAGTCGTCACCACAGTGGCCGCACCTACCGCCGTTTTGGTTCCACTGGACGTTAAGTCCACCGCACCACAACTCATTATCGTTCCAGTTCGTCGGCGCCGATGGGTTGCAACGCCAGCGAGAGCTTCTGTTGGGTGGAACGACTACCATCCCGTGGCCGCTGATTGTGGGAATCAACGTTGCGAGTGCCGCAATCAAAACCACGGAAATATGGTTCATTTCGATTTCAGTAGCTTTTCGTCTAGTGGAACAAGAACACGACAGTGAAATTTCGGTACTGCTGGATTCAATGGTTACCACTGGGGGGTATATATACCGAAAATACAGCGTAAGAATTGATATTGCTGCGGTAACATATTGTCATTTATTATTGTTTTTGCGCTGTTTTGGAAAGTGTCTATCGTGTACTATTTTGATTTTTATCTTTTAGCGGCATCGAGCTCACGTGTTTACAGTAGATATAGTTCCAATTTTGCGCAGTTCAATGACAAGTGTTGATATTCGAAAGGTACATGACCGCTACCAACGATAATGTTTGTTATCAGTAGTCTAAGAAGATTTTAACTGCTAATTGGCATTCGCAACAACTGCCATTTGAACTTTGAATAATAGTTACAGTTCCATTACAATTTATAAAGGCTCCAGATGTTTTTGTGATATAAGCTTGCTGTTCTGGTTCAGTCAATGGAAATCGAGATGAAAATTTATATGAATCGATCAATAGCTGTTTATAATAATGTTCATTGTAGCTCTGTTGCACTTCTGATTAATAACAGCGTTTCTCACTACTGAAACACTTGGCACATGGCACATACTATTTCTTATCAGAATGTATCTTAATCCTACTGTGGAACGTGTTAGAAGCAAATATATAAGCGCAGGGACTAGACTAGATTAGACCGGAATAAAACATAACTTCTACGGCGCATCGATTATCGTCAACAAAAGATATTATTTTGCGCGTTTCTCAAGTAGTGAAGCTTTTTTGCTCTTCAAAAATACGCATTGCGAAAACTTTATCAATTGTGAATTCACACTGAATTAACGAACTATACTGTTACCAACCCAATAATTCGTGCTTCCAGAATCAACTGCACAAAAGTGACGATAATCAAACCACCCAATTTGGTATTTATCTTCAGTTGCTCTACTCTTGTCTTAATGTTGTTTAGAAATTTTGATTCTACAATTAAAATACCTTCAATCAATGTCATATAAACCGACTCAGCCATAACTTTGTCATTGTCTAAATTTCGCTTACAAACATTCCAAAATTTTGAGTTTCGTTTCAAGGTAAATGATTTTGGTTTGTCCAGTCGAAAATATGATCATGGTTTGTCCACTTTTTTGAATGCTCTAATTCAGCGCACCTGTGTCAAATCAGGTATTCGAATGTTTCAAAACATATAAATAAAATTGTCTTTTTCATGAATTCATAGTATTCACATGTTTTAAAGATTTATAAAATCCACCATCTATTGGTGTCAATGCGCCCCTCATTCGAGGTAACTTTTCATCAATCACCAGATGATTATTTAGTACGTATTCAGACCTTTTCTGGATTATAACACTTATAAACATTGGAAACATCATGCGTGCACACAATTTGTATCAGATTTACATAGCTAAACCATGTAATTAACGCATTGATGATCTCAATTCTGATCATGAGTTGTTTGATTCATTAATGTTGTTTTGTCCACATTAGCGATTGCGTTGCGTGCCAAAATTTCAATAACCTGTCATTCGGTAATGGAAATTTCTTTACCGGTAAAACCGGTAACAAAATACTTTGAAATAAACAATTTTCTTGAAGAAACGGTTTTTATTGATAATAATTAGTTTACAAGAAAAAGTTTTTGCCACTTAGTTTGTTGGTTAGGGACACTAATAATATTAACTCTTCTCGTCTTCTGATCTTAATCTTCGACTTCTGATCTTAATCGGATCTGATGAACGAAATTTCCAGAAGAAAAAAAAACACACGTTCATAGTTCACTGATGTTGGGCGTACACTACGAAAAGCATCGAATACTGTTGTCATGTATTTGCCTCTGATGCCTCCTGTTAATACCTTTGATTGCTGCAATTGTCGTCCAAGTTTTCTCTTGATGCTCAACTATTCTGCAGGTTCTGCATCGTCCAATCAGGGCTTTAAGTAGCTGCTTCGAGATTTCTGATGGTTTTCCGATAGCTGTTCTAACATAAATTGCAATCCGACATCATAAAGGGTGCAGTTTTTTCGCCATAGCAAATTAACAGCGACGAGAACTGGTTCGAGGGCATCAATCAATTCTTTTATCGCCGTCTGTTCTTCATCGCTGAAGCTTATCCTGTACTTCATCTTCAGGTCAAGCAACTCTGAAGTTGAAGCTCGAAGGTCCTAGAATCGGCGCAACACTGCCAGTTGTTTTTGACGTAGGACTACGTCTTTCATTTCTATACCGGGGTGTAAAACCAAAGTTTCGAGAACGAAAGCGTTACGCTGGAGACCGAGATTTTGAGCGTTAATAGCTCTTAAACAACTGAACGAAATGGTATGATAAACACTTCATTTGAAAGATAAAATGTCTACGCGTCATATACTTGTTACTTTTTCATCCAAAAACTTGTTTCAATAGTCTTAAAATTGCTTTCAAAACAGGCTATTGAAATCAAAAATCGGTATATAAGCGAGCGGCGCTCGTTAACCCACTCAGTTATGATTGAACAGCGATTGGAGCATGTTGTCGCTGTTGTTGTGAAGCTAATTTCGTTTATCATGAATGCGCTGATGAACGGTGTCACCAAGAGCCTGTTTGTGCACCTAAGGCCAAAAGGGAATCCATCAGGAGGAGAGTGATGCCACGGTTCCGCTTGAAACATCGGAGCAGCCGCCACACATACACACACACACATACACGCGTGGAATTCTCGTTGCTATCATCGTTGCTGAAAAATAATCTGCCAGTTCCCCTGGGAATTGAAAAATACATTCATGCGAAATAGTTTATTTTAATGTTTTCTATCCATATAACACTGCAACCAAATACATTTGGTTTTGTTATTTTTCAATCAATCGCAATTAACAGGAAAGCTTCTGAATATTTTTTTCCCCATCAGTGGAAATTTTCGTATCCAATATTGGATGCATAACATGAAAAACGGAAAATGTTTCACATCGCGAAAATCAAGTCATTTTCGAGCGATTATTTGCTTTCTACTCATATAATGCTTCGACCAAATACATTTCGTTTTGGATTTTTTCAATCAAGTGCGATCAACGTAAGACCACGTCTTTCGGCAATTTATTAGAGGTGCAATGAATCTTTAGGAATTCCCGCTCTACGCGCACTAGCAAACAATGTTTACTCAACAATTTCTCAAACTAGAAATGGGTGTTGTGAGAGAGGATTAGCGAACGCGAAAACGACAAACGGGAGAAAGATACGTTTGGAGGTTGAAGGAAATTGGCAGAAACTTCTTCATTCTATCATTCAAATAATGTGATTCATACCACATCGTTTTGCCAGAAAGAGATTATTAATGCTCAAAGGATGAATCGAGTCCTCCGAGGAAATTACCCAGCGCAAATTAGAGTCGACTATCGATTGCGGCATTCGTACACAAATAATTTTATAATGCAGTTTCACCAAAGTGATTTCTTCGGATATATTCACTACATCATGTCATGTATTTCATATTCTTCATAAGGAAATCCATATCCATGGCACCTATCGGTAACGAATTATTATCGAAACCACGATTTTCGCTAAATGCTCCTTTCAGTTCGGCCTGTAAAAAACTTTTCTGTACTCTAATCCATCAAATTTGGAGCCCTGAAAAGGGCCGTTGATTATATGCTAAGCTAATATAGCACGCTCTCCTCGGATACGATGGGCCAGCTGGATGTCCTTGGGCATGATGTGACGCGTTTTGCATGGATAGCACACAAATTGGTATCTTCGAATAAGCCTCCTGCAGCGTCATAACCGCGGAACTTTGGAAGCGCAAGTCGGTTTTGAAGTCCTGAGCAATTCCACGAACCAAATGCTGCAAAGGTAGCTTACGGATCAGCAATTCGGTCGACTTCCGATAGCGATGAATTTCACGCAAAGTTCCCGGTCGATAGCGATGTGGCTTCTCCACCTATCCTGCTACTGGTGCGCTTATCCGAGCTGACTTCGTGTGTCTTACCACTGAATGACTAACGAGCTGTCTGCGAAAGACTAACGAGCTCGAGTCCTCACGGTGCGAGAGTAGAGTAAGAAATGAACGAAAGCAAAGGAAGTGTCATTTTATAAACCATAAAAGTATAGAATCTAAATCCCACCCTTATTATATTCGTGAGTATACAGTAAGCTTATACAATAAAGAGGGTGGGGTTTACATTCGATTCTTTTATGTTTTATAAAATGACACTTCCCTTGCTTTCGTTCAATTCTTACTCTACTCTCGCACCGTGAGGACTCGTTTCATCGGGACTAAGCAGACAGCTCGTTAATCTTTCGGTGGTAAGGCACCACGAAAGCAGCTCGGATAAGCGCATCAGCCGCAGGAAGCGTGAAGAAGCCACATCGCTATCGACCGGGAACTTCGCATGAAATTCGTCGCTATCAGAAGTCGACCGAATTGCTGATCCGCAAGCTACCTTTGCAGCATTTGGTTCGTGGAATTGCTCAGGACTTCAAAACCGACTTGCGCTTCCAAAGTTCCGCGGTTATGACGCTGCAGGAGGCTTATTAGAAGATACCAATGTGTGTGCTATCCATGCAAAACGCGTCACATCATGCCCAAGGACATCCAGCTGGCCCATCGTATCCGAGGAGAGCGTGCTATATTAGCTTAGCATATAATCAACGGCCCTTTTCAGGGCTCCAAATTTGATGGATTAGAGTTCAGAAAAGTTTTTTACAGGCCGAACTGAAAGGAGCATTTAGCGAAAATCGTGGTGTCGATGATAATTCGATACCGATAGGTGCCATGGATATGGATTTCATAATGAAAAATATGAAATATATGACATGATGTAGTGAATATATCCCCATATCGAAGAAATCACTTTGATGAAACTGTTTATCGTTTGTCGTTTTTAATTGTTGGGAAAGGGCATTATTTCTGCTGACTAAATTCCAAGAAAAAATCCATTCCTTCTTTAAGCGTGATTCATTCTGCTTCGGATCAACGGAACAGTATGATAATCATTTCATACAAAAGATAAAATGTCCAAGAGTTATATGATTGCTATTTATTGAGTCGAAAAATTGTTTCAATAGCTTAATGATAGCTTCGAAAACAGGTTATTGAAATCATTCGTATCCGTATGTAGCGCGCCCACTTGGAAACCCATTAATCTTATTGGAATGTGAGATGGGGAAGCTCATACTTACGTCTATGCATTATGCTGTACACTACAGACTTTTTTTCTCCGTACTGATTAAGAAGCCGACCGAACTATCGGTCGACAAGTCAGTCTGCAGTCGGCGGGGGCTCTTAATTTCGTTTTTGCAGGTCGAACCGAAAAAATTTCAGTCGAGTTAACTCTTTTTTACAGTAATGCTTTTGAATCCGGACACTTTGCATTACATTCAATATCATACCACAGCCATAACATTTTTTTCATGTTGAATTTATGCGATTAATAGTTGCTAATATAGTTACTGATAGTTTCTTGATAGTTACTTATCAATCGCATTAATTCAACATGCAGAAAATGTTGTGGCTGCGGTATGGTATTAAATGTAACGTAAAGTGTCCGGATTCAAATACATTACTGTATACTTACTTCGATGTTATTCGTTTCTCTCTCAGGGTAAGCAACGAATATAATAAGGGTGGGGTTTAGATTCTATACATTTATGGTTTATAAAATGACGCTTCCTTTGCTTTCGTTCATTTCTTACTCTACTCTCGCACCGTGACGACTCGTTTGTTTGGGACCAAGTAGATAGATAGTTAGTCTTTCAGTGGTAAGGCACACGAAAGCAGCTCGGATAAGCGCACCAGCCGCAGGATAGGTGAAGAAGCCACATCGCTATCGACCGGGAACTTTGCGTGAAATTCATCGCTATCGGAAGTCGACCGAATTGCTGATCCGCAAGCTACCTTTGCAGCTTTTGGATCGTGGAATTGCTCAGGACTTCAAAACCGACTTGCGCTTCCAAAGTTCCGCGGTTATGACGCTGCAGGAGGCTTATTCGAAGATACAAATTTGTGTGCTATCCACGCAAAACGCGTCACATCATGCCCAAGGACATTCAGCTGGCCCATCGAATCCAAGGAGAGGGTGCTATATTAGCTTAGCATATAATCATCGGCCCTTTTCAGGGCTCCAAATTTGATGGATTAGAGTTTAGAAAAGTTTTTTGCAGGCCAAACTGAAACGAGAATTTTCGTTTGGATGCCATACAGCATCGAGAAAATTCCGGAAAGATCTAATCGTTGCTGAAAAATAATCTGCCAGTTCCCTGGGAATTGAAGAATACATCCATGCGAAAGAGTTTATTTTAATGTTTTCTAATTATATGGCGAACACAGCGACCAAATACATTTGATTTCGTAATTTTTCAATCAAGTGTAATTAGCTGGAAAGCTTCTGAAGATTATTCTTTCCCATCAGTAGGATATTTTCGTATCCAATATTGGATGCATAACATGAAAAACGGAAAATGTTTCGTATCGCGAAAATTATATAATTTTCAATCGATTATTGCTCAGTCGCCGAAATTTTCATACTCAAGCCGGGTTCAGACGGTGCGAGTAAGCATACGAGTCGGTCTAGTCAGTTACTGCAGTACAGCTACTCACACCGTGTGAACACATCATGCCAGTTAGTGTCATGTGTGATTCGGCGTGCGAGCTACTTCAAATTTTTTTGAATTTACTCGCACTCGCATCCCTCAAAACGTCAAAAACAGAATTTAGCGCTCGAATCAGGGATGCCAAATCTTTACATTGTCTTTACATGTCTCTATTTTTAAGATATTTGAAAATATGCGAAGATTATTATAGACTTGAAAATTATTGAAAAAACAAATAAAACCCTCATAGTTTCTAAGCGGAATCGTTGTTATTAAACGGTTTTATTTAGCTTGCCCTGTAATCTGTTTGTATGTTTGTAACATGTCCCACATTAGTAGAAATTTGACCCCCTTCTTGTTGACCGATTGATCTGAAATTTGGAACACACCTTTATCTCTGTAGTCATTACAAAACTGCGTATTTCATTATCTTGTAAATCCAAGATAGAGGCCGCTACAAAATGGCGGATCCCTTTCTTCCTCAAAACCTCATCAATGTGGGTTTTCCAAAACCCCATCAATATGGGTATCAAATGAAAGGGCTTGACTAGCAGAATACAGTTATTTAAGAAAAATGCAAATCCAAGATGGCTGCCACTACTAAATGGCGGACTACATAGTTTCCCAAAACTTCATTAATATGGGTGTTGGGGGGAAGCAAACTACGCCACTGATGACTTGATCTGAACCTGCGCATCCGGACGGTGCCACTCCATGACGCACCCAGACAATCATTGACAGCTAGCTGTCATCACTGTCATTCTGAAAACTTCTCTCGTACCACACATTCTTTGCTAATCACAAAAAAGGAGTAGAGATAGAACCCAAAATAAAGTTGAATTCCCAAATTGTTAAATAATTGAATCATCCTGTCGTGCTTTGAATTTAAAACGAGGAGATCAAATGTAGGTAAAACCTAATAATGTAAAGTTCTTGTTTAATTATTGTTTCTCTTAATAAATACAGCTTTGAGCTCGCTATACATTGATAAAAACGCGTGCTGAATAGAACCTCCGAAACCCCCGTAACAATGGGTATCAAATGAAAGGGATTGACTAGCAGAACACGGTTATTTATGAAAAATGCAAATCCATCAAAATTCTACCAAATGGCGGACTACATATTATGTCAAAACACCATTAATATGGGTATCAAATGAAAGGGCTTGAATAGTAGATCACAGTAGATCATGAAAAATTAAAATCCAAGATGGCCGCAATCACAAAATAGCAATATACTTTATTAAACGGTTTTATTTAGCTTGAACTGTTCGTATGTATGTATGTATGTCTGTAGGATTGTCCCACAGTAATAGAAATTTGACCAATAGGAACTGACCGGATAGGAACTGCTGTCATTTTAAAACTGCTTATCTTGAAAAATCCAATTTGGCCTCCGCTCAAAATCGCTGATTCCATATCATCTCAAAAAAAAGGTTGATTGAGATATGTGTATCAAACCAACGAACTTGACTTGGAGAACACACTATGTATTTTCTGCAATCTACTCAATATCGGTATCAAATGAAATTTTTTGACTGATAGAATACAGTACAATGCCTTTATTGTAGAGAAATATTCTAATGAAACAGATAATGTACTAAAAACTAGAAAATAAAATGAGTAAACAAAAACTTTTTAAATTATAAAATCCATTCATTTTCATTATCCACAATCAGTGATTTCATCATATGTCCCACTATTTTATTTTAGTCTTATCAATGCCCTAGACTAATGAAGGAGAGGTGTGATAACTACTAACTGCAACTTGCCTAATTATTTTCTCTAGCTTTTAGTACATTATTATGTTTAATCACAAATAAACCGTTTAACTTAAAAAGTTTTTTTACTCATTTTATTTTGTTTTGCACGCTGGTGGGGCACGTTTTCTTTTTGAGATAGTTTTCTTGGGATTCTAAATATAAAATCATTATCGGGCACAATTTTCATTCGAAATTCACTCACAACTTCCAAAAAAAGTATTGTTCTAAAAAACAGAATACATATTCCATTTAAAAAAGTAGATTTTCATTCATTATTTTAGTTTTTGAGGCGTATTTATTCCTCCTGCAAATCTACTATCATTTTCATTTCACAAATTGGTACACGAAGCTGCTGTCAAGGCGAAATAATTCAAAATTTGAAAAATCTTTTAGACTGCCATTTGTAGCACTACATACTTTCGGAATTATTTTAGCTATGGATGCTTTCGAGATTCTAAAAAAATATCGACAATAATCTGAACGATATTCCAGAAGAAAGGTACAACATTTCTAGTTTCACTTATGTAGGTATAGCATCCCTCATGAGTGTATCTTGCGTTGTATTTGTGGAGCAATTAAATCCAACAGTTTTTTCACTTTTTCAAGTGTTATTCTCAACACTGCTCTGTACTCTCGGGGATCATCATCGTAGAGTTACTTCAATATTGTATTTGTTGCTCCTTTTTTTTGCATCCAATTCCTGGACCGAATCCTTTTTTCTTTCTGCTTTTTCCGGATAGTACCTTCAGTTCAAAGAAATTCAGCACAAAGTATTTTTAAACACGGCCAGTGTGTGTTTAGCGATAAAATTGTGTAATGATAAATTCAACTGAAAATCTAAGACGAAAACTGCCAATAAAGAAGTCGATTTCGGATCAATCATCTGACAAATTCGGATCTGATTGCTGTTTCTGACGATTTGATGGACATTTGAAAAACCGCCTGGCATCTCTGGAAAACCTGTGCCGTAGTATCTAGTTTCTTGCCAGCAGCTCACATTGTGTGAACGGACAAGGCGAGTCAACCATTTGTCAAGCGAGTTCACCGGGTCAGTAGCTGCTCATTGTGAAGCCAGCTACTAGCAACGTATAAATGGGCCTTCAGAGAGTTCATTCTCCTCTAGTTTGCCTTCCAAATTGCCATCGTAAACCACACCTTCTCTCGATTCAATCACGCATGAAAAGCATACTGAAATGATATTCTGGTGGTGAAACCGATTCATTTTTCGTGAGGCATCGTGCACAAATTACGTAACGCGATAAGGGGGGAGGGGGTAGATGTTGCGTTACTTTCTGCTTATTAGAGATAGGAAATTGCGTTACGAAAGGGGGGGGGGGGAGAGGCGGTTCAAAATTCGGATTTTTAGCGTTACGTAATTTGTGCACGACGCCTGAGGACATCGACAAGACAACATCGTTACTGAACGAGCTGAACGGCGAGGGATCGAGGGATTCATTACCTGGCCTGACCTGACCTGAAATGCAATCAGTTTGTTTTAACTGTGAGGGAGCGCAGAAAAGCCGATGCTGATACTCTCGTGACCAAGAGAGTATCAGCATCGAAATACGGTTCCTCGGGAAGACATAGAA